>NW_020185326.1:5098304-5116551 GCF_003031525.2 Neophocaena asiaeorientalis asiaeorientalis | reverse complement strand
GGGGGGGGCCCGCGTACCGAAAAAAAAAAAAAAAAAAAAAAGTACAAGAAAACAAAGTCAGCCAACCAACATAACCCTTGTTAAACTACTTACGTATTTCTTCTAGTTTTTTTCCTATACATATTTATACAATTGGTATATTACTATATATAATTTCATACCTACTTTTTCACTTAACATAATTCTGTGAACACTTTTCCATGTGATGAGATTTCTTCATAAACATTTTATTGGCTAAATATTCCATCATATAGAGAAATCATAATTTACTTATCACTTTCTTTTGTAGGTTTTTTTCTCCCAGATTTTTCACTGTTACAAATAATGTTAAACTTAAATCTTTGTTCGGCTCTCTGATTATGTATTTATGAGATAGATTCCTAGAAGAGAAGTCACTTGTTTAAAGATTACAGGATTTTTGATGTATGCAGTCAGTTTCTTTCTAGAGAACTTGTGGCACCCTTTATAAGGTGCAACAGTGTCTATTGCACTGCTCTTTGGCCTCTGGACAGTGAGAATCATAATTCCTTACATTTGTTTTAGCACTTTCAGTCTGTTTTCTTACGTTTGCACGTTTGGATCCACACTCTCCTCTCCTGAAGCCCCCAGGATGTGCTGGTTCCAACCCAAGGAAGCCCAAGTTCCTCAAGCTATACGCTCACTCCGGGAAGCCCTGGACAATGGCACAAGCTCCCCGCTCCCCCTTCCCTTTGCCAACTTTCTTAGGGGAAATGTGCCAGCTTGTTTGACAATGCTGAACAAAAAGAACAATCTCTCCCCCTACCCTCCCTGTCCCAACACACAGACATACATACACACCCCCCAAAACTCAACTTGAAAGGTCAACTGCTTATTTTTTTTCTATAAAATGCTTTCATTCATTCTTTTGTTTGTTTGTTTGTTTGTTTTGCGGTACGCGGGCCTCTAACTGCTGTGGCCTCTCCCGTTGCAGAGCACAGGCTCCGGACACGCAGGCTCAGCGGCCAAGGCTCACGGGCCCAGCCGCTCCGCGGCATGTGGGATCTTCCCAGACCGGGGCACGAACCCGTGTCCCCTGCATCGGCAGGCGGACTCTCAACCACTGCGCCACCAGGGAAACCCCTCATTCATTCTTAAGATAGCAAGTACA
Source organism: Neophocaena asiaeorientalis asiaeorientalis (assembly GCF_003031525.2). NCBI lineage: Eukaryota > Metazoa > Chordata > Mammalia > Artiodactyla > Phocoenidae > Neophocaena > Neophocaena asiaeorientalis. Next base: position 5,115,422 of record NW_020185326.1, on the reverse strand, counting down.
GGCATTTATAAAATTTTGTTATTTTTATGGGAGGAAAAAAACTAATTTTCAACACTTAAAAGTGAAAAGTATAATAGCTCTCATTCTAAAAAGCATTCAACTTATATGTCATAAGCTTTTCATCTTTAAAAAATATTTTTACTATGTCATGTTATTTACAATCATAAGCATAAATGGGTTCCAATTTGCCTCATCAGAACTCTTTGTTATTGGATAGTTTAATCTCAGTTAAAGCCAAACTAATGCTAACTCTTATCTGAGGAGCAGATTAATGATGATTAGTGGTGGGGAGGTGCCACTTGGAGGGAAGGATCATGTGAAGATCTCTGAACACCGGAGATCTGTAGTGTGGGACTTCAGACTCCAACCCTACTCCCCCATGGATTGAACAGTTCTGCCTCAGGACTCTGGGGCTTTAATCAGTTAATTTGTCCCAGATAATCAAGGGATGTCTTATATATGGGAACAGATTATCTGATATTTTTTGAAACTTTATGAACTGAATCAATGTAAAGTGTTCAGAGCTTCTGTCTTGCTTACAACCCAGGACTATTTACTAAACCTTGTTCCCAGCTCTGGTAAGTTAAGATTTAGGAATTTCAGGTACAGTTTTGATTACAGTGATTTCCAAATCTATCCCAATTTAAGAATAACCTGGGCAGCCTATTAAAAATGCAGATTCCCCTTCCTCACTCCAGGCCTCCTGAGTCAGAATCTCTGGCAGTAGAACCCCAGAATCTGTGTTTTAAGTAAACTCTCCAGGTGATCCATATGTAGCCTTGCACTGAAATTGGTAATGTTGTCAAAACTGAAGCCTTTATTTAAGCTCTTAGTTTTGAAAGTTGAAAGCTAAATAGAAATGCAACACATAGGTTTCCTGATGGTTCTCTCCTCACAGCTCTGTACCTCTTATTTATAGACTAAAAGCACAGACCATCAATCATTTGCCTTGTACAGTTTAAAGACAGTGATATTGGTGGAAACCAAATGTTTTTATCTCCTTTTACACTTACATGAATTAGCAACCTGCACCATACTGGCATTTCCACATATGGAAATTTCTCTTCAAATTAATCTAAAGTTCTTATCTGCACAGCTTATCTTCATTTTAAGAATACTTATAATAATGGCTGCCATTTGCCAGCTGCCTGTTATATGCCAAATTAATGTGTTAGGCACTTCATATGTATTATTTCTGCAAGTAAATTAAAGCTAAACATTACACATGAGATAATTGAGGCACAGAGAGGTTAAATAAAGAGCCCAGAGTTAACATGACTGAAAAATGGCTCAGTGGGACTCCAGCTCAGGTCTGTTTGGCCCCCAAAGGTCAGGTCTGTTTGGCCCTCAGGTCATGTACTTATTATGATACCTTTCTGTGTCCCTGTTGTCTCTGTGATTCATGGGTAATTGCTTGCTTCACTTTGGGCTTATCTGAAGGTTTCTAGAGTTCCTCCCAGAACCCCCCAATTATATACAGTGTTTGAAGTTGGCCTCTTTGTAGCTTTTTTTTAAAAATAAGTTTATTTTATTTATTTTTGGCTGCATTGGGTGTTTGTTGCTGCACATGGGCTTTCTATAATTGCGGTGAGCGGGGGCTACTCTTCGTTGCAGCGAGCAGGCTTCTCACTGCGGTGGCTTCTCATGTTGCAGAGCACGGGCTCTAGGCACGCGGGCCTCAGTAGCTGTGGCACGAGGGCTCAGTAGTTGTGGCTCGTGGGCTCTGGAGCGCAGGCTCAGTAGTTGTGGCGCACGGGCTTAGTTGCTCCGCGGCACGTGGGATCTTCCTGAACCTGTGTCCCCTGCATTGGCAGGTGGATTCTGAACCACTACACCACCAGGGAAGTCCCGAAACCATTCTTATTAAAGATATAGAGCTCATTACCGAGTCCAGTGGCTTCTATTAACTCAATCCTAGTTGACCTCCCTGTAACATGGGATGCTTTACACTACTTGGTTTCTGCAGTACCACTCTTTTCAGGACCTCCTGCTGCCACCTACCTTCTATTCCTCAGTCTCCTTTTACTGGGTAACCTTCCTTTGCCTTAAATTTTTGTGTTTCCCAGGATTCTGTCCTCACTTCACTTTTTTCCAAACATTCTCTGCTGAAGCATTCTCATTCTCTCTCATAGCTTCATAAACTACCTTTATTTTGATGACCTTCCCCCCTACCAACTCTAATCTGTATCTCCTGCTTCAGCCATTCTCCTGAGCTCCAGACCTTTGGTCCAGATGCTACCTGGATAGCCCTAAAGTATCTTGCCTGGAAGTCCCTGAATTAATGCATTCTCCATACCTGGTCCCGCTTGCTTCTCTCTTTCCATCTTCCACACATGGACCTTGTCCCCAAAGTATGGCCATTTCCTGTCTCCCCGTCAGAGTGAAGGGATCTGCCAGCCTTGTCCTGATTGTGCTCTGTGGCACTGTTTCCTCCTGCTTAGTGGTGGTTTTCCTTTATTAGCTCCGTGAGGCCTGTAAAAGGGTATTGAGTGAACAAATTCCATCAAATGAGCCAGTGACAAAGCAGAGAATAGTAACCTTTGGAAAAAAAGAAGCAGTCTCTTTAAAAACTTCTACAACAGCATAGTTTTATATTTTAGTAAATAACATTTGTATTAATTTTCCTTTTTATCAAAAAATGTTGCCCTTAAAGCAGGTGTTGACTTTGTGCGTTTTTTTCTTCCTTTTTACTCCAATGCACATCTAGGTGGTACAGGGTGCTTTTAAAAGGAATCCTGACCAATGGACTGGTGTCCGTGTATGAGCTGGACTATGGCAAGCACGAATTAGTCAGCATAAGAAAAGTGCAGCCCCTGGTGGACATGTTCCGAAAGCTGCCGTTTCAAGCAGTCACAGCTCAACTAGCAGGTAACTTCTGGGGAATTTGGACTCATGACACAACAGTAGTATATATTGTCGTTTTGTCCTGGGTACAGAATCATTGGCCTATTGATAATTTTTAATGATCTCTCAAGGTCATGCCCTTCCACTATATCTGTTTCTGTTTTTCCATATTCCTTTCTGTCTCTGGTTTCATGTATGAGTATTTTTCTAAAACTGTAATCTTCGTACAGGTACAGTATTGCATTCTGCTTTCACACTATTACTTTTTGGGTGGTTGTTTGATGGTCCTGATAACAATTCTTAATAGCTGCAAAATATTCTGTTTAATTATTGTTTCCCTATTGTTGAACATTTAGGTTGTTTACACTTTTATTGTAGTATTGAGGAAAAAACCCCACAGCTACATACATTAGCCAAAACAAGCAAATGGAAACCATGAGACAAATAACCAACAGGAGAACATTGCGCGATTAAGATTTCATAATTTATTGCAGGAATTATAATGCATCTACGTAATGGACTTTCACAATTATAAAACATTCCTGGGTCGTAGAATATGACCATTTTCATGGCCAAATCAGTTTCCACTTGCATTGCAACTAACAACACACAAGTGTGTGATTTCACCACACTCACACCAGCCTGTTGACTGTCATAAAATCTGAGGAGCTGAGTTAATAGGTGTAGAGTGGTACTTCTTTATGATACTGTCTGATGAGATTTGTTTTATCTTCTGTGAAGGCAGTGCAGATATCTGTGTGCCCTCTACCAGTAGGTAGCATGGGTGCCTAGCTGAAACTCCACCCAGAGAGCTGTCGCCGTGAGCAGAGGGTGCGGAGGCCAAGAGGGATGAGGGGTGCCGACACCTCCAGTTGTCTGGAGGTCCTGCTGTGCTGGGATAGGGCAAGTTATGACCACATGTTCAACCCTCATTCCTCACCCCCCGCTCACCCCATACACTTAGCAGTGGCAGAACTGACTTGATCTCAGAAATGAGAGAAATCATGTATATAAATTCTTCATATTGACAGCGTTTATTGAAGATATATATATGTAGATAGATAGGTAGAGAGAGAGAGAGAGAGAGAGAGAGATTGCCTTATTTGAAGTATTTTCCAGTTTCTTTGTGTCTCCTACTAGAACTCAAAGGAAGCTCCCATGGTAGACAGATATGAACCAAAAATGGCATCTTACACATGGCATGACTACCACTGATCTGCTTTGAACTCAAACTTCTAAATGGTTTCTTCAGAATTAATGGCTACATTTTTCATTTTCACTTTTTAACGTTCAGGTTTTTCTAACAACACATTTTGTTAAACATGACAATCAAACGGCCCAGTGAAGGGGTCTCCGTGAGGGAGGATCGCATGGCTCCATCATCCCCACCCCGGCTTCGTGGCCACAGTCACTGGTGTTCCCTGTGCAGGGGACTCTACAGCCGCTTCATTTCACTGAATTCGTGCCAGTGCTGGGAGGCTCAGACTCTGTTACAGTCACTGAAGCAGCAGCTTATAGACAGTTCTAGGCTTCTCTCATGGGAAATTCTTAGCGATCAAAGAATTTAGCCCACTCACTACACCGAAAAGTCTTTTAAATTACATGTGAAACTCCCAGACCTTCATCACTATGGGGCATAATTTATATATCTAATCTAACATATGTGAACTTAATTTATGTTAGTTAATAATACTTCTTGAAAAATACATATTCTTGTCTCAGTTTTGTTTTAAAACCTAATTCAGAATTCTCTAACTTGAGCTCTCAAGTTTAAAAGTCATGGGGATTTAGAAATGCATGGGACTTAAAATTCATCTGGTCCAACCACTTTATTTTACAAGAAGTAAACTGAGGCCTGAGAAATCAACTGGTTTCCTCACGATCATACCATTTGATAGAGGAAGAGCTGGGAATAGTAACTGAGTCTCCAGACTTTCATTCCAGTGCTTTTACCATGGTGATGTATGTAATTTAAAATACTGTTGGGCTTCCCTGGTGGCGCAGTGGTTGAGAGTCCGCCTGCCGATGCAGGGGACACGGGTTCATGCCCCGGTCCGGGAAGATCCCACATGCTGCGGAGCGACTGGGCCCGTGAGCCATGGCTGCTGAGCCTGCGCGTCCAGAGCCTGTGCTCTGCAATGGGAGAGGCCACAACAGTGAGAGGCCCCCGTACCACAAAAAAAATAAAATAAAATAAAATACTGTTAAGTGTATTAATTCTTCTTCTTCTTCTTTTCTTTTTTTTACTATATCTGGTTCATCAGGGAAAAAAATCTGTAAATAAGAGAAATGTCATTGATATTGATATTTCATTCTCCATCAGTCTATATCTACATATACTTTACGGAAATGGGCAGTCATTATTATAACTTCATTTTATATCACAGCATTAAATCTCAAATGAAATTTGTGTCTGTAGGTGAAGGTTTACAGAAATAACCCCATTCAGAATAGAAAAACTGTAAGCAAGACTATTGTAAGATTCTTCAGCATCTGTTTTTCAGTTAGGCAAGTCTAAGCTGGTGTGTTTAACTACTTTGGGACTATTTAAAGAGTTTTCCATTATAACGGATCAAAGAAAGGCTCATTTGACCCCTCATTGATCTGCAAACTCCCTTCCTCTTAGGAGTGAAGTGCAGCCAGTGGTCTGAGGAGGCTTCGATGGTGTTTCGAAATCACGTGGAGAAGAAACCTCTGGTGGCATTGGTGCAGACAGTTATAGAAAACACTAACCCTTGGGACCGGAAAGTAGTGGTCTATTTAGTGGACACGTCATTGCCAGACACAGATATCTGGATTCATGATTTTATGTCAGAGTATCTGGTAGAGCTTTCAAAAATCAATTAATCACTGCTTCTGAGACCCTGACAACTAATTCAGATTTTTTTTAGCAATAACAAAATGTAGTAGGCTTTAAAAAAAAAAAAATCTTACCTCTGCTACATGGCTCTGACTGCTGTGCGGGATTGAAAAGAATATGTTTGTGTTTGATGAAAGATATTTAACAAGTTTTGTTCTAACAGAGTTGACTTTTCAAAGAGAATTGCACTTGGATTATTACTATAATATTAGAATAAAATGTTTATCAACACAAAAGCTGACTATCTTATCATTTCTAGGCTTTATGATCTTAAGGTGAAGAGTTTCCCTTTCTATGCATGTTGTCTTCCTTGTGGTGCTCGGTTCACAAAAGCTGACTATCTTATCATTTCTAGGCTTTATGATCTTAAGGTGAAGAGTTTCCCTTTCTATGCATGTTGTCTTCCTTGTGGTGCTCGGTTCTTCTCCAGTTAGACTGAGAATTCCGTGACTTAACCCTACCCTGGGGTAGTGATGGGTCCCAAAGCAGGTGCTCACCACACCATGTGAAGTCTCTCCCGAGTCTTTACCCCATCAGCATTGCTAGTGGTGCTGCTGGAGGAACAGCCCAGGCAAACCAGCACGTCCTGATCACCCCAGATCACCCCAAATCTTGGGTGGCTTATTGCCCAGAGAGTCTGGACTGAAAACGCAGGCCTTTACGGTCTCCCTGCCCAACCTCCCTGTTTACTACTCCTTGCGCCAGCCACACTGGACCTTCCCAAACCCCACGCATGTTCATCTAGGACTACTGATACTCTAAAGGAAGCCTCACTTCCCTCCAGACCACTCTTATTCTTTTCCCTCAGACTGCAGCTCATTTTCTCCCCACCATTTTTGTTTGTCGGTATCCTCCCTGACCTCCCAGTCTGTCCATGAAGCCTTTCCTGGTGCCCCTCCTACTGCACTGTACTTTGTGCCCCTCGTGCTGCCCAGATCTCACTGAGCTCCATAGCATATAACTAGTTGTCTGTGCCAGTCACCCCAACTAGACTGTGAGCTCCTTGAGGGAGGGAGGGGTCTTAGTCATCTCTCTATCCAGTCATATCCCGGTAAGTGTTTGACAGCTGGTTCTGGTGGGTGTGTGGCGGTCACGCGGGGAGTGAGCCTTGATTTGTAGTGTCTGACGATTCCCATGTTGTAAATATTCCTACTGCTGTTGCGTTCCAGCTAACAATGTGACCTCACTGAATGTGGTGTTGGGAAAAGATGCACCCAAGCAGCTCTTGTGAGCTCTAGGATGGTGACCCCTTACTCAGTTTGACTGGGAAGCCTAAATTTTTGATTTTGAACATATACTGAATTTAAGCTAGTAGACCTCTGTGTGAAGATATGCATAAACTATTGGAAATATGGAGAGAAGGGGAGAAGACCAGGCCAGAGATAAAAGTTTTTAGTCATTTGCTTATTTTTATTTGAGAACATCTAGGAAAAGTAAGAACGGAAAGAAAATAAAGACCAGATGTTTCAAGTTTTTCATGTAAAATGTGTTGAAATTGTCTTTCCAGCTTTTTAAAATTTATATTTAGTATTTATAATTAAAGTGATTCAAAATTCAGGAATGTTCATGCCAGTGAGTTAAGTAATCATTTATGATAAAGTAAAAATATCCTGACACACAAATGTTTAAGTGAAATAAAGTAGTGTAAATGTTTTTTTATAATGGTTTCTTTCCCTAATAACAACAACAACAAAAATCTTCCAATTGTCCACAGATAAGAAAGAAGTGGTTTGTACTTCACTAACTTTAGGAATGTTTCTATTACTTTTTAAAATAAAGCAATTAGTTGTGGATGTAACTGAAAAATTAATCTGGTGCTGGGACAGTTTGACAGACAGAGAGACTTGCCCCCCACCTCATACCATATTCAAAATCTTCCAATTGTCCACAGATAAGAAAGAAGTGGTTTGTACTTCACTAACTTTAGGAATGTTTCTATTACTTTTTAAAATAAAGCAATTAGTTGTGGATGTAACTGAAAAGTTAATCTGGTGCTGGGACAGTTTGACAGACAGGGAGACTTGCCCCCCACCTTATACCATATTCAAAAGTCAAGTCCAGGTGGACTGAAAGCCTAAACATGAATGGCCACTGTAGGAAGATAACCCAGGAAAATACCTCTATAATCCAGGAGCAGGAAAGATGTCTTAAACTGGATGCACAAAGTGCTAACAATAAAGGAAAAGATTGATATACAGTTGACCCTTGAACATGGTGGGGGGAGGCTATTTAGGGCACCAACCCTCGCTGCTGTGGAAAATCCCCATGTAACTTCACAGTCAGCCCTCCTATATGCAGTTCCTCCGTGTCTGTGGTTCCACATCTTCAGATTCAACCATCCAGAGACGGTGCAGTACTGTAGTATTTTCTACTGAAGAAAATCCATCTATAAGTGGACTTGCACTGTTCAGACCTGTGTTGTTTCAGGGTCAACTGTACTAGACAAGATTGAAATGAAGAACACCTGTTCATCAAAGACGTTATTACGAAGGTGAAAAGGCAAAGCACGGATTGGAGGATATATATATATACACGTATATATATGTATATATATATATATATATATATACAGAGAGAAAATAATAGATTACATATATTCAATAAACAAAAGAGTATCCAGAAGCAAAATGGGCAATACGTTTGGACAAACACTTTACAGAAGAGGAAATCTGACTGGCCAGTCAACATGAAAAGGTGCTCAACCCATTAGGACACAGGGAAATGCAAATTCAAAACTCAATGATATACAGCTCATATGCCAGAATGGTGAAAATGTTTCCATTTTTGTTAATTCCAAGTGTGTTGAAGATGTGTGCGCTTGTGCAGGAGGATACTGGTAAAGAATGTTCACAGCAGCGCTATTTGTAATAGCTAAAACCCAGAAACAACCTACATGTCCATTAACAGTAAAATGTATGTTTCTAAAAACTGTGATATATTCATGCAATGGAAACCTCTACAGCAATGAGAGTAAACAAACTGCAGTCACGTGAGCCAACACGGATTAATCTCACAACATAGAGTTTCGCAAATGAAAATAAACTATGGAGGAAAGAGGCAAGCAAGGAAGTGATTACCGAGAGAGTCATGAAAGTGGTCAACTTCAGGAGGGAGTTGTGACGACCCGGAAGGGCACAGGTTGGCTTCCGGGCTGCTGGCAGTGTTGTTTCTTAACTTGGTGGTTGCAGCAGGTGTTCTCATGATAAAAATTCTTAAACCTGCACAGTTACGTTGTATGCCCTTTTCTTAAATTGATTCCACAAAAAAAGGGTTTAAAATTTTAAATCTGAAATATTAAATCATTGCATTATTTTAAAATATATTGCACATGCCCCTTGAGAGGAATATTCTCATATACCCGTGAGGGTTTTGTAATGCAGGAGTACATTTGCATGGAAACAAGATTTTTAAAAGGTGTTTCTCATTAGTAATCTGTACACCAATATTAAAAAGTTTATATTAATAGGGTCTATCCCACCAGAAACTATCCTATAATAATCCAAAGACACCTTATTTTCTGTCCCCACGAATTCCTTTTTATGAGCCATTTTTTAAATTAAAACACTTGAAGTTTCTGTTTGGGTTTAAGTGGTTTGTTCTGGAAAACATATTAGCCTTTTAAGAAAGTGGGGCTTTTGGAAACAAAAGCAAAAATAAACAAATGGTACTACATCAAACTAAAAAGATTTGCACAGTGAAGGAAACTGATCAACAAAACAAAAAGGCCACCTACAGAATGGGAGAAGATATTTGCAAATGATATATCCAGTTAGGCATTAATATCCAAAATATACAAAGAACTCATACAACTCAACATTTTAAAAAAACGATTAAAAAAAGGGCAGAAGATCTGAATAGATATATTTCCCCGTCTGTATAAGGAAGACATACAGATGGCCAATAGGCATATGAAAAGATGCTCAACATCACTAATCAGGGAAATGCAAATCAAAACCGCAATGAGATATCACCTTACCCCTGTCAGAATGGCCATCATCAAAAGGACAAGAGATAAGTGTTGGTGAGGATGTGGAGAAAAGGGAACCCTAGTACAGCGTTAGTAACAATGTAAGTTGGTGCAGCCACTATGGAAAACACTATGGAGATTCCTCAAAAAAAAATAGAACTAACATACTATCCAGCAATTCCATTCCTGGGTATTTAGCCAAAGAAAACAAAAACACTAATTTGAAAAGATATATGCACCCTTATGTTCATTGCAGCATTATTTACAATAGCCAAGATATGGAAGCAACCTAAGTGCCCATCAACAGACAACGGATAAAGAAGATGTACATAAACACAATGGAATATTACTCGGCCACAAAGAAGAATGAAATCTTGCCATTTGTGACAACATGGATGGATTTAGAGGGTATTATGCTAAGCGAAATAAGTCAGAGAAAGACAAATACTGTATGATTTCACTTATATGTGGAATCTAAAAAAGCAAAACAAATGAACCAACATAAAACAGGAATGGAGTTATAGACAGAGAACAAACAGGTGGTTGCCAGAGAGGAAGGGGTTGGAGCGAGGAAAGAAATAGATGAGGGAGATTAAGAGGTACAAACTTCCAGTTGCAAACTAAGTCAAGGGTATGAAATGTACAGTGTGGAGAATTTAGTCAATAACTATGTCATATTTTTGTATGGTAACATATTGTAACTAGACTTATGGTGGTCAGTTTGAAATGTATAGAAATATCTAACCACTATGTTGTGCAAAAGGAATTAACATGTTGTAGGTTGTGTTGTAGGTCAATTATACTTCAAAAACAAGCTCATAGAAAAGAAGATCACATTTTTGTTTGGGGGGGAGGATTGGATGAAGGCAGTCAAAAAGTACAAACTTCCAGTTGTAAGATAAATAAGTGCTAGGGATAAAACGTACATGATAAATATAATTACACTGCTGTATGTTATATATGAAAGTCTTTTAAGAGAGTAAATGCTGAGTTCTCATCACAAGAAAAATTTTTTTTCTTTAATTTTGTATCTATGTGAGATGATGGATGTTCATTAAACTTATTGTGATAATCACTTCATGATGTATGTAAATCAAATCATTATGCTGTACACCTTAAACTTATACAGTGCTGTATGTCAATCATATCTCAATAAAACTGGAAGAAAAAAAAGGTGGGGCTTTGGGGGTTGTTTTGGTTATTTTAAGTCGTATTTTGGATACTCTATTCTTCCAGTATAGAGGGAATGCATTTGCCTCTGTTGGAACTGGATGTTCACAAAATGATCGTGACTAAAGCTTCGGCTCAAACCGGACCTAGTTGGGCTGCTGATAAGACCGGATGGGTCGTTGCTTCAATCAAAGGAGGTAAAGGTGCAGCAACCGCTTGGCTGGCTTTGCTCCATCCAAGGACCTACCGATTCTTACATCTTAGACCACACAGGAATAAAACTCCTCCCACCTTTTTCCAGATAACTCTACCTGGTACAAGTGGGGAAACTTAGACGCAGACAGGAGGCGACGCGCACCCACTTGGCCGCGGACCCAAGCTTGGGGCGGCCAGGGTCCCTGCCCCGCGCTTCCCCTTGTGGGCGTCTCTCCCCGGCAGGGGACTGCGCGCTGCGCCCCGGCGCCCCCGAGTGGAGGGAGAGGTAAGGAAGGCGAGCTGGGCGGGCGGGGCGAGGGGCGGGTGGTAAGTGTCCCGCCGGCCAGGGGTCCCCCTCGCGCTCGCGGGGCTCCCTGCCCCCTCGCCGGGGCCCCAGCCATATCTGGGCAAAATATTCAGCTGTCGCCGCCGCCGCCAAGAGGGACTGAGCGTGGCTCCCTCTATAAATAGCCGCCGCCTCGGGTTGCCTCCGGGGCTGGGGAGCCCGGGTCTCGGGGTCCGGAACCGGGCGCTCGCATCCGCGCCACTCGGCGCGCGTGGCCCCGGCCAGGGCGCCCTTCCCTCTGGACCCCGACGCCGCGTCTGTAAAAGGGAAAAGGACCTGGGGGCTCTCGAGGAGCAGTGCCGAGGGCGGGGGTCATGGCGGGGCCGGCGTTCCCGCTGCGCGCATGACTCCAGCGCGCAGTGGCTAGGCGCCCCGGGCGCTCTGTTGGGTACAGGTGCCGCCGAGCGCTGCACTCAGGCGCGGCGTCCCCGCCGGCTGCAGAGAGAGTGGAGGTGGGAGTAGGGACGCATTGGCACAAGTGAACGTAATACCCGGGTTCGCGCTGCGCCTGTTTGCGGCAAGAAAACTTTCCCAAACTGCGTGGGATGACAAGGTTTAAAGCACCACCGTTACGCGCCTTTCGCACGGAGGTGGAAAGAAGAGGGGAAGAGCCTGGAGGCAGGAGTTCTCTGGCTATCGCCAACTCACTGGGTGAACTTGACAAGCCTCCTCCCTTCCCTGGGTCTCGGTTTCCCCATTTGTAGGAGCGGGGTTTGGTTCCCGCGATAGAGCTCGTGGCCAGGGCCGTGAGAGCAGTAGGGCGCGCTCTTGACCGCCGGCGCTCCCCCCACCTGTTCACCGGCTCTGTGCCTGAGACGCTGGAGGCACAGCCGCGCATATCCGGAAGGGTTGCGGAGACCAGAGACTTTGGCGGTCCCTCTGACTCGGTTCTTATACTAAGACCCAGTAGGACCCTCGGAAAGCCTGGGCAGTACACACCCAGGAAGCGCGCTCCACGGTGATTATGGGCATCTGTGCTGGGTGGCAGCCATCACCTTCGCAAAGAAGCTTGTGAGTCAAACAGCTTTAGACCCAATGAACTGAGCAGGGCTAGAGGCTCCAGTCCAGCCGCTCCCGGGCTTCTGTTTCCCCGTCTATTTGGTGTCTGTGATGCTGCCTCGGAGCTCTGCAGGCACACCCCCTCCCCATCTTTTCTAGCCTTGACCTTGGCCCTCTCAAACTCTTGCATATTACCTGGCCTAAACTTTTCCCTGTAGGATCACAAAACCAGACCCTAATCCAGGTTCTGGGCCCTCAGTGGGGGAACCCAAAAAATTCCCATTTTTCACCCAGTGGTGACAAACATTTTGTTCCTGGCGAGGGGCTGCAGAGCCCCCTGCTCAAGGTCACACGCTGCTGGACATGCCAGGCAGTCTCCACCAGCCTTTCTCATGTCTTTCCTGACACTTCCTGCTGCTCAGGCAGGTCTTGGGGATCTGTTCAACACCCCCTGTTCTTTGGTCTGCTGCTGTCCAGGACTTCCCCTTGCTCAGACAGTAGCGCCCTCATCTTGAAGTTTCATTTTTGTTTCTACTTTACTTTCTATCATATATTTTTTCCAAAGGCATCTTAAAGCCTCACAGAATTAAGAGGAAATGGAGACAAATAGTGAGGTTCTCATCAATTCGAGCCACACAACAAATGGGCAGAGAGTGAAAGCAAGGAGTGCTGTCACTTAGATGTGTTAATTCTATTTAATGAGCCAGTCTTGCAATCCCACGTTTTAGAAGATCCTGGCTCTTAAGTTACTCCCAGCCTAAGTAGAAAGCCAGTGTCCTCTAAAAATAGCCTCCGCCCCACCTTATCAGGGTCTCACAGTTTCTCCCTCCTCCAGGGTTGGGCTGCTTCCTGCTGCTTAGCAAAAAAACCACAAAAACTAAGAGTAGGTAGTGGCAGCTCTGAGTAATGGGCTGACCTGGAGATGAGGACACCTGGCTCCAGCCCCAGCTCTGCCACCCACTTAGAGTGACCTTGAGCAATGAGGGGGTGGGCAAGATGCTTTCCAGTGGACCTGGAATTAAGAGGACTCAGAGCTTCCCTTGGAAGACTTTCTATCATGAGAAAAGTGAAGCGCCAGGGATGAAATCCAGGGGAACCCCCCCTATGAAGAGGAAGGAAAGAACGGGAGAAACTGGTTCCCAAGAGCCAAGGGAGGAGAGAGATTGGCAGTGCCAGCTGGTGCAGAGAGACAGAGGGGAAGAGGACTGGGAAAGGGCCACCATGATTGGGTGACTTTGGCCAGGGCATTGCAGAGGGTTCAAAAATGGGATCTGCCACTGCTTTACTGAAGCCAGTGACCCAGCCTGTCTGAGCCCGTTTCCTCCTCTGTACAAGGGCATTATAATAGCATCCATTTCAGATGGGTTGCTATTGGGATTAAGGGGGATGATGCAGGGAAAGCCCTTGGTCCTGTGCTTGGTACCTGCAATGATGTTAATGCTAGCGAGAGGAAGAAGAAGCTAATGGGAGCCGAAGATTTGGAGACAGAGCCCACAGCTCTTCTAAAAGCTTGGAGGAGAAAGGAAGGAAGAGAGAAGGTAGTAGGAGCTGGAGACAGGGCCGAAAGGGGAGGCGGGTGTTTCTGGGCCGAGGAGTGTGAAAAGAGGCAGAGACAGACCTGGGAGAGGGGAAGAGGTGAAAAGAGCATCTAAGGGACATGCACATGGGAGGACTGAGGGCCTTCCTTAATGACCTGCTGAATGTCACAGGCTCTAAAATCACATTCCTCTAGATTCAGGCTGAGCAAAGAAAGGGTAAAATGAAGCCAGTTCTGGCTCAGACCCTGGTGTCCTCTTGGGAGACTTCAGTATCTGTGAAGGAGGGTGGTGATGGGCCGCAAAGTGTAGTTTGACTCTGTCCAGGGGGCTCACGACCTTGGCTTGCTTGTTTCTGAAATGACGTCATGTATCGATGACTCCTGCTGAGTCCAGTCATAATGACCTTTTCCAGTCAGTGTTTTGATTTTTCTGTCTTACTAATGGACCAGCCAGGCTGCCAACATTTCTAAAGAGGCCAGTTCACTCTTCACTTAAAGCCAAAACACCAAGTAGATCAATTATTTGGCTGCTAGGAGCCATTATCAGTTTAAAGCGACAGGCTTGTTTGTATGGAAAAACATGAAGCAGATGGCATAATTTGGGGACCATTTCCTGTCTCTTGTTTTGTTTTGTAAAATCCTCCTTTGGTTAATCATGATAAAACCAGACTTTCTTTGCTCTTAATGATAACGAAAGAATGAGCTCACTGGAGTCAACCTAGGACAGTCTAGGAGGTTTTCTTGGATGTTAGGAGGTGCTGGATCTGTTTTTGATCTGAAAAACGAAACAAACTCAAGCATTTCTTTTGTTTCTCCTTTTCTTACATCCTTTCTCTTGGAGAAAAAGAGATTTGTGAAAATGCTGTCTCTGTTTCAGTACTTCCTTCTCAGATCCCCAGCCCCAGCCACCGCTCACTCCGGGGCTTCTAGGGAGGTGTCTCCAGGACTGTTCTTGGGAGATGATGCTGGTGGGTGATGAGGCAGAAATCCTCTTGGCCTCACTCAACCTCCTTCATGGACTCATCTCTTCGCATCCCTTAAATATTAGTGCCACTCTCAACCCTATTCCTTTTCACCCCACACCCTCCTATAGTCCCATCCACTCCCAGGGCTCCCACTACTCCCTATACACTCAGAACTCCCAAATTCCTGTGTCCAGCCTGGACCACACTCCTCAGCTCTAGGCATCCGTGACTCCAGCCTAGGGGACAAAGCCAAGAGGGTGTCCCAAAGGCACTTCACACCCAACAGGCCCAACTCAGGCTCACCACCCAGTCTCCCTCCAGGGTCCCCCCTTCTTGGTTAACAGTAACACCATCCACCCAGGCTCTGAGCCAAAAACCTCCATACCTTTCACCACCCCATTCATTTGGTCAAAAGTCCTATCAGTTCTACCTCCCTTAACATCTCTTCTATTCATGTCTATCCCCAGTCGAGTACTTTGTCATCTCTCCCCCTGAGCTATTAGCAGAGCCTCTTAAGAGTCTTTCTGCGCCCGTCTTTTCTCTCTCTCTCTTTTTTTAACCCCAGTCTTTTCTTCTCATGCTGCTGTTAAAAGAGTTTTGTGAAACGTAGCTCGGATAGTGTTATTCCTCTTCATTCAGGGATTCCCCATTTCCTACCAGATTCCTTGGCATCCGACACGAGGACCATCTAAGATGTGGCCCCAAGCTACTTCTCCAAACCATCTCCTGACACGCCCCCCAGTTCTCTACACCTGGTCATGGTGCAAGCGTATGTGACTGCATGCCTTGCTGCCTTTGCCCCTGCTGTTCCTTCTGCCTGGAATGCTGTCCTCTTCTCAACCTGGCAAACTTGTAATCCTCCTCTAAATCAAAGCGCCTCATTGCCCCACCTGTGCTCCCATAGCCCCCTGAATGGACCTCAGAGAACCAGCCATAGTGTGTTCTAAGTGTAATCAGCTGCTTACATCCTTATCTCTGACTAGACTGATAGATCCTTGAGGGCAGAGTTGAGGGCAGAGTTCATGGCTCATTTACTGATATTGCTGCTTCCCCAGTGTCGAGCTCAGAGCTCAGCGCTTGGCAGAGTGCAAGGATTTTATGTTTTAGTTAGTGACTGATCACTGAATGAAAGAATATGTAAAAGACTAAGCAAATGAAAGCCCTGAGGTAACCGTGACAATCACACAACATTATCTACATGTTTTCCCATCTCACCACCCCGTCAGCTCCGTGAGGGCAGAAACCACACCTGTTCTGCTCCGCACCAACCCTGCAGCCCCTCAGCCCCCTCACAATAAATAGGATGAACCCATGATCTCATCTGAAACTCACAGTAATCCTGTAAGGGAGGAAGGGCCGATATAATGACCCCTTTTTATAGATAGCATAGTGAACCCCAATAGGAATTATTCCAGGTCATCCAATTGGGATGTGTATTCCAGAAAAACCCAAGTGCTCTCCAGGGTTTGGTAAACTTGAGAAATCAGAGTCCTTGTGTTCTATCTACACTAGTGCTTCTCTAGCATTGGAGATACTCAGGATCTTGTTAATGTGGATGCCGGCTCAGTAGGCCTAGGAGGGGACCTGAGACCCTGAATCTCTAACAAGCTCCTTGTTTCTAATAAGCTTATTAAATAATAGGCTTAATAATTCCTAATAAGCGCTAATACACATCATAATGTGAGGCTTATCCTGCATACACTGACCACCAGACTGACCATCAAGGTGAGTGCTGATTATCTCAAAGTTTTCCCTTGGCCTTTGCATTAAGATAGTGTTTCTAGGGCTTCTCTGGTGGCGCAGTGGTTGAGAGTCCGCCTGGCGATGCAGGGGACATGGGTTCGTGCCCCGGTCCGGGAAGATCCCACATGCCGCGGAGCGGCTGGGCCCGTGAGCCATGGCCGCTGAGCCTGCGCGTCTGGAGCCTGTGCTCCGCAACGGGAGAGGCCACAGCTGGGAGAGGCCCGCATACTGAAAAAAAAAAAAAAAAAAAGATAGTATTTCTATTAAAATCTACAAATGAATTCGTTTAAGCCTTGACTCAAAGTCAAAAATCAAGGGCTCATTCTGGGATTTTGTTGTTGTTTGGTTGTTTTGTTTTTGTCTTTATGAGCAATGTACGGGTCATGAGGAGCGTGATGGGGCACGTGCAGGGGCTAGAAGAACGCGGTGGAGCATGTGGGGCATGGGGGCGGGACGTGTGGTGCGTGTGGGAAGGCCCAGGTGATGGGATGC
>NW_020185326.1:4941243-5098278 GCF_003031525.2 Neophocaena asiaeorientalis asiaeorientalis | reverse complement strand
GGTGTTGGGGGCGGGGCTTGGGGGCACGTGGCTGCAGCATGTTGGCAAGGAGGAAGTTCCAGGGATGGCAGGCAGCGGGAAGGGTCAGGCTTGCAGCTGCGGGTTCTTTCCACCTACTTCTGCCTTCCTGGCTTCTCCCTTGCTTTCCGGAGAAATTTAGGCCCAGACAAGGCTTTAAGGTCACACTGCCCAGTTCCTGGTCAGCCTAGAAACCCCCCTGAGCACTAGAGCTCCAGGCTTCTGTGTCCGATTGGCTTTTTCAGCGCACACTGCTTACAAGTTTGCTATCTATGAGCACAGGATGAGCACCTGGCCCGTGCCGGGGTGGGAACCGGACTCCCGCCTCAGAAGCACTCAAAAGACAACAGAGAGGAGAGTCAGGAAGGCGGACTTCCTCCACGCAAACCCAGGAAGATTTTAAAAAGTCAGACTGAATGGCAACATTGCGCGCATTTGTTTATGGGTTTTATACTACATTCCACTTACACCATTAAAAGGGTATGAGATTGCTTAATAAACCGGCATAGGCAACATAACTGGTGAGAACAGAAAAAAGAAAGAAAGGAAGGAGGGAGGGAGGGAGGGCAGAAAACTTGAAAATTAGGATCATGAAGCTCTGAGAATCTGATGGGAGCCATGGACTCTTGCTGCAGAAAAATGAATATATCCATGCACACAACAGTTTGCATGTCATTTGCGTGGGCGCATGGGTCTCTCTGAAGGCCTTTCAAAATGCCCAACACAGATTGAGAGAAAATATGCCAGTGTCCTAGCTGAATGACGGCACCTCTATTTGGACACTCAAATCAGCTGAAGGGGAAAGGGAGAAGCAATGAATTGGAGACCACATCATGTCTGATTAAAAAAGACCCATCCTTCAGGAGAAAGAAATGTTTTCTTAGCCCTGATTCTCAGAGTGTTGGGAGGCAGTTTTGCATAGTGGTTAAGAACATACCTCCCTGGGTTCAAATCTAAGGTCTGTCAGTTATGGGCTGCATAAACTCAGGTAACTTTTAACTCCCCGTGCCTCAGTTTCCCCATCTGTAATATGGGGTTATTGTGGGGAATCTCTATTTGCACATGTATGAAGTGGGCTTGTTGTGGGGAGTAAATTAGTTATTATATGTAAAATGCTTAAGTCAGTGCCTGGGACATTGTTAGTGTTATAAAAGTGTGAGCTGTTATGAGAAGGCAGCATGGAGCAGTGGTAATGAGTACACATTGCCCCCCTGGATTCAAATCCCGGCTCTACTACTTACTAGCTTTGTTACCTTGGTCACTGTAGTAGGTTAAATAGTATCCTCTGAAAAGTCATGTCCACCCGGAACCTCAGAAAGTGACCTTCTTTGGAAATAGGGCCTTTGCAGAAGTAATTAGCTAAGCTGAGGTCATACTGGGCTAGGGTGGGCCCTAAACCCAATGACTGGTGTCCTTATGAGAAGTGGAGTGGACATACACAGGAAAGAAGACCACGTGACAATAGAGGCAGAGATTGGAGTGATGTAGGTACAAGCCAGGGAATGCCAAGGATTGCCAGCAGTCACCAGAAGCCAGAGAAGCAAGGTACAGAGTCTCCCTCAGAGCCTGCAAAGGGAACCAACCCTGCCCACATCTTAATTTCCAATTTCTGGCCTTCCGACTGCAACAGGATACATTTCTGCTGTTTTAAGCCATCCACTTTGTGGTAATTTGTTATGGCAGCCCTAGAAAACTGATGCAGTCAGATTACTGCATTTCAGTTTCTTCAGCTAAAATGGGAATTAAAAAGTACCTCCTTCACAGAGTTATTAGGATTGCATGAAATTATCCACGTAAAGAGTTTAGCACTGTGGCTAGTATGCGGTACGTACAGAATAATGCATGCTGTTAGAAGGTACATTGACATAACAGGCAATGGTAGCCTCAAGGATGGTGTTAATAGCATTCTATTGTATGTCTACATTATAATTCATTTACCCAGTGCCCTATTGATGAACTTTTATGTGGTTTCCAGTTTTTTGCTAAGATAGATAATAACCAGATGATTTGTACATATATCTTTGTACAATTCAGTGAGTAAACTGGCAGGATAAATTCCTAGAAGTGGAGTTGCTCTGTCAAAGCGTGTGTGCATTTGGATAGATATGACTTAACTTGCCTCAAGAGAGGGTGTACCAGTGTGTCCTTCTATTCTGTGTGAGAATGTTGGTCTCCTCCACATCTTGTCAACACCAGAGATTCTCAGACTTTTTCATCTTTGTTAATCTGATAGAGGAGAACTGATGTCTCCTCTCTCAATTTACTTTTATTATGGGTGGGTTTCATTCTCTGTTCATAGGCTTATTAGCCGTTGGTATTTCTTTTTATGTGAATTGCCTGTTCTTTTCCTCTTCCCACATTTTCACTGGACTCTTCTTCTTTTTTTTAAATTTAGGAACTCTGTTAAAAAAAAATTAGCCCTTTGTTCAACGTGCGACAAATATTTTCCCCCCAACTTGCCTTTTGCCTTTTGGTATTGCCCACACTACTTTTCATATTGACTTTGTAGAAGATACAAAAACATGCTTCCTAAACCTGTGCCTATGTTAACCCCTGCTGTGAGGCGAGGTGGCAAAGTTCATGTGTATGAAATGGAGAGTGAGAACAGGAGTTAGTTCACAAGCTTTTCTACAAGCCAGCTTTTATTCCACCAAGGCTTTTGTCTTAAGGCTGTCAAAGTCAGTAATAATGCCAAGCGTTCATTCATTCACTTATTCAACAAAACTGACTTCAGCACCTGAGAGAAGCAGGGACCATGGGAGACGAGGATGCTTGCCTTCCAGTAGCTTTCAGTCTTGGGGGGTGGGGGTGGAGTGCAATGATGTAAGATGGTGCTTCTAATGACAGAACTCTGGCGGCCCCTCCCCTTGGTATTAGGCAGTTGCAGAGAGGTGGGGAGAAGGGACCACAGAGTAGAGTACGGCAGGGCTTGCAGGGGCCGGTGGGCAGGCCAGCTGGGACAGGGCGATGGGTTCAGCGTCTTTTCCTGGAACCCTCTTGCTTACAATGATTCGTTCAGTGACTCAGACACCGTGATGACCTCGAGAGGTGCAAAATGAAAACACACAATGGTGCGTGCACACACACGTGCTTTTCTAATTTAAACCTTTGACAGCTTTGACGTGTGGACCTTTGAGGCTCCGTGTGAACTGGGATGGGGCTCAGAGTCACTGCAGAGAGTGACGGAGTCAAATGCTGTGTCTTGTTTCCCTGCTTTTTTCAGAAGGTACTTTCCCGTATGACTAAGAGAATGAGATCAGCTAGGGAGAATAATGCAAACAGGCCAGGAAACAAGTCTTTTTTAAAGAGAGCTGATCATCTCTGAGTCCCCATGCTCTCCACTCAGTGGCTCCAAACATGTCTTACATAACAGAACCAGGCCTTCATAGGCCTGAAATCTCATCTTGTCAACTCCTAAAACCCACCATCAGTCGAGACGTCAGCCGTCTCTGGAAAACCTCATCTAGGGCTCTAGCATCTCTGCTCACATGCCTGGCATAACAAGTGCTCACCACCTCCTGAATCAGCCCAGTGCCTCCTTGGACATTTTTTATTTTTAGACAATTCATTGCGCTGATCGGAAATCCATGTCCTGGTCACCTCAGTAAATCTATGTCTTCTGAGCACTGGCATCCACAGACCACTTTTGTTCCTTCTTCCCCAGGTCAGCCCATTAGAAGTTTGCAGAGTGTGACCATGTTCCCCCGGCCCTTCAACTGTTCTTCATGTGACACCCTGCCCCCCTTCTCTGGACTCGGCCAGCACCACTCAAGAGAAAAGGCCCAATTCACAGGAGCGGTCACCCATATGGCCAGTAGGCATATGAAACGTGCTCGGCATCCTTAGTCATCAGGGAAATACACAATGAGATACCACTACCCACCCGCCATAATGGCTAAAAAGGAAAGTACCAACAATACCAAGAATGAGCAAAGATGTGGAGCAACTGGAACTCTCAAACCCTGCTGGAGGGGATGTAAAATTGTACAATTACTTTGGGAAACTTTTTGACAGTACCTACTGAAACTAAGTGTATGCCAACTCTGTGATCCAGAAATTCTGCTCCAGGTACATACCCAAGAGAAATAAGTGATTATTCCCACCAAAAGCCATCATAGGGCTACTTATAATTACCAAATACTGGAAATAACTTAAATGTCCATTAACAGTAAACAAACAAATTATGGTATAGTTCATGTAATGGAATACTACACATCAACAAAAAAGAATCACCTGCCACTCTAACACACAACGTGGATGAATCTCACAGATATAAAGTTGCATCTGAAAGGAGCCGGATGCAAGAACATACCCTCTATATGTGTCCATTTATATGATGTTCAAGAACAGTCAAAGCTAATTTATTAGAAGGCTTTAAAAGTCCGAATAGTTGTTACCTTTGAGGGAGATGGACTGGGAGGGGGATGAGAAAGCCTTCTGGTGGGCTGGAAATGGCCTATATCTTCATCTGAGTGGTGTTTACATAGGTGTATGCATATGGGAAGATTCAGTGAGCCGTGCTCTTAAGACTTGCCCACTTGACTGTATATAACCAATGCCTTATTATTATTATTTTTTTTTTTTTGCGGTACGCGGGCCTCTCCCTGCTGTGGCCTCTCCCGTTGCGGAGCACAGGCCCCGGACGCGCAGGCTCAGCGGCCATGGCTCACGGGCCCAGCCACTCCGCGGCATGTGGGATCTTCCCGGACCGGAGCACGAACCCATGTCCCCTGCATCGGCAGGCGGACTCTCACCCACTGCGCCACCAGGGAAGCCCAACCAATGCCTTATTAAAAAAAGAAAAAATAATCGCACACCCCCAGTGCAAGAGTGGGGGCCCAGAGCTGAGCTCCAGCCTGAAGCCTAGCAAGGCCATCATCGCCCTTACTTTGTCCACTGTACCTTTATTGATGCAGCTGAGATCACACCATGGCTTTGAGGGCCAACGCCTCACACTGTTGATTTATGTTGGGTAGACAGTCACTTGAGAACCCCCAAACCTTTCTCATGGCTACCCAGCCATGTCCACCCATCTAATGCTTGTAGGGTTGGCTTATTGGGCTGGAGCTTCATGAAACTGAGGAAGAGGGAAGGAAACCAGCCATCTGAACTGCCCCATCCTTTATGTCACTGCTTCTTCACAGCACCCCTTCAGAGGTACAGGTTGTGCCCTTACCTTACAAATGAATCCATGAAGCTCAGAGGCACTAAGTGACATGCCCAAGATTGCCCCACCAGTTAGAGCCAGGGCAGGGATTTTAGCCCAAGCCTGCATGACCCCTAGTCCATGCTTTCACCTGCCACCAGGCTGACCCAAGAGGAGACATCATCTGTAAAGTGGGGCTAATGGCCCAGCTCAACCTCCCTCTGAGGGTAGTGGGTGAAGAGAGGATGTGTATGACACCACCCCAGGGATTTCTGTGTGAGTCTTATCCTCCCAACTTAATTGCAAGCTTCCTGAGGGCCGGAACTCTCCTATTAATTTGTGTCTCTCCCACAAAGGCCGACTATGCCCTGGACAACGTGGGTGCTCAGTAAACACTCACTCAACGAATTAGGTTGTGGAAACTGAGATCCAGAGAGGTACAGCAACTTGCTCGAGGCCACACAGCACATCCTCAACCAAAGTCAGGACTTGTAATCGAATCCCCTGACTCCTATCCCAGTGTCCTTCTGCCACTGCACAAGGGCTCCAGCTTCCTATAGACCCCAGGGAGTGGAGATCTCAGTGGTTTGGAGGATACTAGAGAAGAAAAGGACCATCCCAGGTGAGCCAAGGCTGAGTCTAGCCCTGGAGCCTTCAGGGTGTGTGTCCTGGGAAGAGGGCTGGGAACAGGTTGTAGGTTGTACAGAGCCCTGCTCTCGGAAGCACTCTGTGCTTGGTTGAATGCTCGGCAGTCGATTTCTTGAAATTCTTAATTTTATCTTTGGATTTATATTTTAAAGTGAAGCCCCATGGACAGTGAAGTGTGCACCAGGGCTTTGAGGTCCGGCACGAAGTCCCATCTCCTGCTGCCTCTCTGCTTCCTGAGGATGGGTTCTCAGATTCCAGCTGCTTCGCCTCCTGGCGCCCCCAGGTCCTACCAGCCTCCCCCTCCCCACCACTGCCCAGCTACTACTGGGGCTCTCGCCCTGGCTGCATTCGGCTGGCAACCTTGCAGGGCAAGCCTCTTGTCGTCCCGTGATCCAGGCATCTATTGTCCTGGTGCAGAGGTTGGGATACCCTTGGGATCACCCATCTCCGTGTGTTAGGGCAGTGGCCCCATTGGAAGGGGAGGAGCCTGGCTCAACTGCCCGCTCCCTACCCGGGCAGAGCATGTCTGTCCTGTATCTGGCAGGGGAGGGAAGCTGGCAGCCAGAGGACTTGGTGTGCCCTCTCTGAGTCACAGCACTCGGGCACCTGTGTAGAAAGACACCACGACAGATCAAGACAGAGACCATGAGAGAAAGGAAAAACTTTATTTCTTGGTACCTTTAGTGGCACTTTTTTCCCATTTTTGAACTCAGGACCCCACAGTCTTATTTTGCACTGGACCCGGCAAATCCTGTAGCCAGTCCTGCCTGGGAGAGTCCTTCATCAGGGCTAAGTGAGCACTCAGGCCATCACACAGGGGCTGCCCGGAGACACGAGATGGTGCCTGGGAGAGCTGGGCCCTCTTGGTCCAGCTGTCTCCCTCCCCCTGTCTGTCTGGATCCAATCATAGATGACAACATGCCAAGGCACTCTCACTTCTTGCCCTGCAGGGGACATGAAACTGCGGGCATGAAAGTGTTTGTTTGTTTGTTTGTTTTAAGTTGCAAAGGTCTCTGCACTTTGGACTGGTTTTGGGTGTAATTATTGTGTCACATTTTATGACCCTCTTCTAAAGCCTAAACACTGAGGAAGGTAAGCCCCCCAAACTTCCAATCCCTACTTGTCTACCTCTTCCACACCCTACCCTGCCCCATCCAGTCGAGGGACAGTTGACTTTCTTCCCTTTGGGGTCACTAGCCTGGGAGAGAATTCTGGTGTCCACCCAGCTCCGGGGGGTCTGTGTTCCTGACTGACCTGCAGTAACGGAGGCTTTAGCCTGAGTTGTGCGTGTGATGCTGGTCAGATGTGATGCTGTCCCCAACCCAGTTCAGCCTGGGGGCTGGGAGGCGGGAGCCGCCGTCACCTCCACTGGGCAGGGAAGCACTGCAGGGAGGCCGAGGCTCTCCAGTGAGGAGGTGGGGAGAGGGTGCTCCAGGCTGAGAGGACTGCGTGTGCTTGGCCCAGAATGTCAGGGGTGCTCAGGTACTGGGGGTGAGTGGAGGGTCCAGCTGGGAGGGGAAAGCCTGTGCGGGGATTAGAAGCTGGGGTGGCACAGAGGCCACCAGGTCTCCGACGGCCTCAAACCCCAGGCTGGGGAGTTTGCACTCCATCTGTCATAATGGGGGCTGTTGAAGGTGGCTTCAGCTCAGGAGCAGCATTAGAAGTGACTTTCGGGCTTCCCTGGTGGCGCAGTGGTTGAGAGTCCGCCTGCCGATGCAGGAGACGCGGGTTCGTGCCCCGGTCCAGGAAGATCCCACATGCCGCGGAGCGGCTGGGCCCGTGAGCCATGGCCGCTGAGCCTGCGCGTCCGGAGCCTGTGCTCCGCAACGGGAGAGGCCACAACAGTGAGAGGCCCGCGTACCACAAAAAAAAAAAAAAAAAAGAAGTGACTTTCACAAAGATCACTTGAAGGCTGAGTTGCGTGTGGACAGGAAGGTAGCAGAACTGAGGCAGGGAACTGGGTTGGGAGGCTGTTGTGACAACACAGATCCAAAAAAGGCAGTCGCCGTAACAAGGGAGAGGAGGGACAGATACAAGGGATGGTAAAGAGATGGGAGTCTAGTCACAAAAGGACAACAGTGTATGATTCCACTCAGGTGAGGCACTTCGAGTAGTCCGATTCATAGAGACAGAAAGCAGAATGGTGGCTGCAGAGTCTGGGGGGAGCAGGACGGGGAGTTAGCGCTTAAAGGGGGACAGAGTCTCCTCTGGGAAAGATGGAAAAGTTCTGGACATGGATGCTGGTGATGGCTGTACAACAACGTGAATGTACTTAATCCTATAGAACTATACACTTAAAATGGTTCATTTTATGCTGTGTATTTTACCACAATCTAACAACAACAAAAACCCCTATAGCATTCCAAAGAATAAATGAGAGAGAGAGAGAGGGTTGACAGGCGTGGGGACCCACCAGAACTGGGGGGTCGAGGGGAGGGTTCGGACTGACCCCCAGGTGCTGGCCTGGGTGGCTGACAGCAGCAGGGTGAGGGGCTGGTGGTGGCGGAGAGGTGACTGACTGCCCTCCGGGTTGGGCACGTGAAGCCTGAGGGACTCCAGGAGATGCGCTCAACAGAGCACGAGACCCTGCGAGGGTCATCAGCTTATCACTGGTAGCTGACCCCACTTGGAGAGAGCCCCCAGGGGGAGTGTGAGATGTGAGAGGGCAGCGCCCAGGGGCACAGGTGGGCCAAGAAGAATCCGTCATCAGGAAGAATGAGAAGGGCGGGGGAGAAAGGAAGGAGGCAAACCGGGACAGTCTTGTACTTGTCTGGCCGCAAGGAGCAGGGATGCATTCGAGGTAACTGAGTGCAGCGAGGGTGTGCGAGGAGAGGGTGGGCCTTGTAAGGATTGTGGTGGGGCGGGAGTCTCATGGGACTCCAGCAGGAGCCGTAGCGGCCCAAGCCTGAGGGAGCAGGGACTGGGCTCTTCTGGGACGCCGTGTTCCCCATCTCTCATCCCCATGAGTTCACCCCCCAGATCTCCCCACAAGAAGGACCAGCCCTGCCACACCTAGATTTTGGACTTCTAGCCTCCAGAACTGAGAGACAATGAATTTCTGCTGTTTAGGCCCCTCCGTTTGTGGTACTGTTAGGGCAGTCTCAGGAACCAATACAAATGCCAAGGAATGAAGGGGCTCATTCAACCAGCTCACTCACTCTTTTTTTTAAATCCAAGCCACATAGATCACTGACTAGCCACTCAATTGGCTGCCTTTGAGCCAATTGATCACTGACTGACTCTGCCCAGTCAGCTGAGGTAGGGATCACATGCTATACAGCATGGCTGCCCCCAGAGGTGCCCCTTGGAGGAGGGCAGTGGGGAGACAGCTCTCTCGGGAGGAACAGAGGACATCTCAGGCACTCACTCTTGTGTCCCTGGAGCCAACGGAAGAGAGAGGCTCAGGCTTCAGTGATGAGGGATCATGGCCTAAAATCCCTTCAGCCAAAGTGTCGTCCCAAAGAGAAGAGAAGACAAAGACAGAGGAGAAGGGTTACGAAGAATCAACTTTGTTTGTAAATCCACCTCCCTTCACTGTGGCTGAAATAGCAAGATGGTATAACTGGAAAATATTCATTTGAACTTGTGACTCAGCTCTTCCTGACCTCAGGGAAATGCAGTCCATAAATCAAGATACCTCTCCAGAGCCTCCTGCCGCAGTGTCCCCTGGGGCAGATGCTGGAAGAGCCATTAACACAAGTGACGGCACCCACCTCCCGTGAAAGATCTAAAAGTGCATTCGGTGCTCCAGGAGCTGCCCTGTCTCAGAGCTTTCATTCCTGAAGCTTCCTGATGGATGGCCTCAGCCCTTGACCCACTCATTTTTACCATCCAACCTGCCTGGTTTTACTTCCTGGCACAGCTTGTAAATTCTATTATTTTCATATTTAGCAGAAGCTTAAGGTTTCTGCCACTGAGAAGCAGGGAGGCCAGATGTGCCAATAGTGTAAAATGCACAGGATTTGGAAGACTTCAGTTTTTAAACGCGTTTTTAATTTATTGAGCTGTCCTTTTCTTTTCCTCACCAGCTCTTACTCAGGACCCAATTTGTAAAGCAGGCAGCAGCGGCGCGGTTCTGCCTTGGGCAGCCTCATCACCCCTTCCTGTCCCATCCCTCCCCTCTTGGGTTCCCAGCCCTCCCAGAGTTTTCCACGTTAAGGAAGGGGAAACAGAGGACCTGAGAAGAGAAGGGACTTGCCCCAAGTTCCAAGGACACTAGAGCAAAGCCCAAATGTGCTCATGCCCTCCTAACACCTTTACCAAGCACAGGACTAGGCACTGGGGCCATGAGGACAAGACGCATGTCCTTACCGGGCGAACATTACAGACAGATGATAGTGTATGGGGGAGCAGGGGAGGGGGGCGGAGAGGCAGCGGCCCCGCCGCAGCCTCATAATAATGTGGCTAATATTTGTGGAGCCGGCGTTGACCACGCCCCAGCCCCAGGCTGGACGTGATTTTCAACTTTTTATTTTAGCAGCTGAATCCTTTCTTCAAGAGAAACCTTATGTGGAACCCTCCATAAATCAGACAGTACAGGGGTGAGCCCTCTTGCTTAGCCTCTCCTATTTAACCCCCTGAAGGGGCTCTGGAAGAGCTTTCTCAGAGCCTGAGCTCTCCCCTGAGCACAGTTTAAAGACCACCCAGGGGGATAGGTTACAAGCAGAATTTCCGGGTCCATTTATGCTTATTTTACAGATGAGCAAACAGAGGCCCAGAGGAGGGGAGGGATTCAGTGAGGGTCACCCAGGGAGTTACCACCACAACTGGCACACCAGCCAAAGTCCTCTGAATCTCAGGTCTGTGTCCATCTGTGACACCTCTTTTACGAGGAAACAGGGGCCTTTTACTAACAGCTATAAAATACCATCTCTTCCAAACCATCTTTTTTTTTTTTCTCTCTTCTTTTGGCCGCGCCGTGCAGCTTCTGGGATCTTAGTTCTCCGACCAGGGATTGAACCCAGGCCCTTGGCAGAGAGAGCATGGAGTCCTAACCATTGGACTGCCAGGGAGTTCCCCCAAGCCATCTTTTAAAGCTGAGCTTGCAGTGGGCTCTATTAACGTGGTGTTTTCACCTCCCTCCTGCCCTGTCTGTCCCCCACCTCCAGTTCTTCCACATCACTGACCATAGGAGAAGAATCTCACCTTAGAGAACTGTCCCTGGGAGCCAAGTAGATGAGAGTGGCTTGAAGCTGACAGCTTCATAGTTTACCTTAGGAGTTCTCCGTTCCTCTCAGCTTATTTAATGTGATGCCTCATCGCTCTGTAATATTCACAGGACACTTGGCATTAGAAAGGGCCTTTTAAATCCTTTGAAATAGGAGTTTTAAATTCATCGGCACCGTGGAGTGTGTAAGCGGAACATTAACTTTCCTGTGTGCGCAAAGATGGAGACTTCTTCAGGAAATGTAATGATCGCATCCCTCGGGGTGGCATCTCTGGAGGTAGCCTGCTACCCAGCTCCATCCCCCCTCCAGCAGGCCCCATAGTTGCCACCTACCCCTCTCTTCTTGCTCATTCCCAGCTCCTTTTTTCCCCGGGTGGCTTTGACATGGATTCCTCTCTCCCCTGTTCCCTTGTACTGGCTCGTCCCTTTCTCCAGGGTCTGCCCATGACTCTTTCTAAGGGTTTTAGTGCAAACCATCTAGGAAAAATGAGTCAACCGGCCAAGGTAACAAGCATGGGAAGCTCCTAGGGTTCCAAACCTGTCCCAGCTGGTTCTGTCCCCCAGCCCCTTCTTGTGTGAGTCTGAATGGCTCTCCATATGACCCAGAGGTGAATCTAAGGCTGTGTTTTCCAAACGTTCCACGAGATTCCAGTTCCAGGAGCAGTTTCTCAGAGACATGGGTTCATGGTCCAAAGGACAGGGAAGTTCTGCTTGTACCCTCCCTGTCTTGGCGACTGACATCCGTTGTGGGAAAGCAGACCAAGGGTTTTGAGAAGTCAGGCAGAGTAGAGAGCCCTGTGCAACTTGGTACAACCCAAGACCTGTTTGAGCACCAGAAGCGTGTTTTGCAGCCCATCTGAGAGATGCTAATTCGGAGGTGTGTCTGTGAGTTGATTCTGGAAGCCTCCGAGCCTTTACTAGGGTCCTCTTGGCCCTGGGATGGAGACCACAGGGCCTCTCCCGGCTCCACTCAGGAAAATCCAAATTAGGTTATTCTCTGAGAGGCGTCAGGAAGGTTTTTTTTCCATCTATACCAGAGCATCGTCAGCTGCTTGTGCTTTCTTTGGAAGTAAATAGAAATGAATCAAGCCGGGGTGGGGGGGCCATTTATGGTCTGAACATTGCATTCTTGGGGTCTGGTCAAAGGAAGACGTCAGACCAAGCTGAGCCATTCTTAGAAAAAAGGATGGCACTGGCCTTTTCTGTATTTGGGAAGCAAGTCCTTTCTTATCAAGCCAGCTGTCACACACTCGGATTTCTCCTACAAAGAGGCCCACACATGCACAAACTTATATTAATAACACGTATCTCTGCTCTCTTTCTGAAATGGAGGCTTTTTCGGTAGCCTAGTCAACTTTGGTTTTTGTTTATTTTTAATTACTTTGTTTCAAATTAACAATTAATCCCAGCTTTTTGATTGATAAGTTGGTTATCTTTTCCTAGGTTTTGTTTCTCTCTACTCTGGAAAATTCCATCAGTCATTTCACAGATGAGCCACGGGTTTTGTTTGTGTTTGTTTCCATTGGGGTCTAAAACCACAAAACACTGTGAGGAAGGTGATACTGATTGTATTAGTTTGATACAGCTGCCGTGACAAAGTACCACACACTGAGTGGCTTAAACAGCAGAGATTTTTTTTTTTTTTTTTTTTTTTTTTAACGGTACGCGGGCTTCTCACTGCTGTGGCCTCTCCCGTTGCGGAGCACAGGCTCCGGATGCGCAGGCTCAGCGGCCATGGCTCACGGGCCCAGTCGCTCCGTGGCATGTGGGATCTTCCCGGACCGGAGCACGAACCTGTGTCCCCTGCATCGGCAGGCGGACTCTCAACCACTGCGCCACCAGGGAAGCCCCAAATAGCAGAGATTTTTGTCTCAAAGTTCTGGAGACTAGATGTCCAAGATCCAGGTATTGGTAGGGTTGGTTCCTTCCAAGGGCTGTGAGGGTCTGTTCCAGGCCTTTACTCCAGCTCCTGGTGGTTTGCTGGTAATCTTTGGTATTCCTTGGCTTGCAGAAGCATCACCCCCATCTCTACCTTCATCTTCACATGGTGTTCTTCCTGTGTGCCTGTGTAAATTTCCCTTCTTTATAAGGACATCAGTCCTATTGGATTAGGGACCCCTCCTCTGGCATGACCACATCTAAACTAATTACATCTGCAACAACCCTCTTTCCAAGTAACTGTCACATTCTTACTTGGAATGTGGTTCTAGGTTACTGAGGTACAGGGGGTTAGAACTTATATGAATTTGGAGGGGACACAGTTCCACCCATAACATCAACTCTGTACATAATAACACATTTCATTCTGCAGCATTTACAAATGCTCTGAGCTGCTGCCTCACCCTTTAGCCTGTCAGCCTCAGAAACAAAAGCTGAGAGCTCAGCTCACGCAGGCTGCAGGACAGGTGGGAACTGCCTTAGACACAGAGATGCTAGCAGCTCCTGCAGCAAGCTGACACTGTCCATTTTCCAAGAGAAGAGCACAGAATGTCCTCAAGGTGGTCTGATTGGACCACCAATGGCAGGTGAGAACTGGAATTGGGTTCATTTCAGTGAAAGACTTCCTGCTGTGTGCACAGCCCTGTGTCAGGCCCTCGGGAGAGTGGGGTGGAGCAAACCCAGGCCCTGCCCATGAGGAAGCCGCAGGAGGCAGACGTGCGAGCTGCGTGCAGAGGGGTGGGTGCAGTGCTGTGGCCGTGATGAACTTTGCTCAGAGAGGGGACACTGAGGCTTCACAGAGGAGGTGATGTGTGAGCTGGGCTTGTCATGTTATCAGACAGTTCCAGCCAAGCTGGGGGACAGAAGGGCTTAGGGCCCCATTGTGTCTCCCGGGTTAGGTGACAGGCAGTGTGGTGTAGTGGGGAGCACTGGGGTCCGGTGACAGGGGTTCTGAGTCAAGCCCTAGGTCATCCCTCAGTTTCTTTGTTGATAAAAAGGTGTTAGTTAAAAAATTCAATTTACAGGGTGTGGCATCAGGATTGAATGAGTTCTCAGGTGTGAAAGTGTCATGGTTATGGAAGTAGCAGAGATAGGATACAAACACAGGTGTTAGGTGTCATCTGTGCCACAGAGAATATGCAGTAGCCTTCTCTCGCAAGGAGAGCAGCTGGGAAGCGGCAGACCTGGACTCCCACCCCCTCGATCAATCACTTCCTCCCTCTGAGCCAGCTCCCTGGGGGGGTGAAGTGAGAGGTCTGGACCAGGCGATCTCCTTCTGGCCATGAAGTTAGGTGACTCTATGAAAAGGTGCCTGGTACAATGGCTAGAGCCACGTGGGCTTGGAAAGCCAGCAGACTGGGGTTCAAATGGTGGTCCTGTCCCCTCTTGGTAGTGTGATTTGTGTGAGTCACTCAGCCTCCTCATCTGCAAGATGGGGATAAATGCCTACCTCAGAGGTTAAATTAGAACGTCCTTGGGAATTACTTAACGCACAGCTTGGCCTATGGTAGTCAAAGTTAGCTATTACCGTCAGCTGCTTCTTGTGAGGACTGAATGAGATGTTGTAGGGGAAGGGCCTGCATGCAGCAGGTGCTTAATTAACCACTGACACTTCCCCTGCTTTTAAGATCAGCCTTGGCAGAATTTCCATCGTTCATGTTTTCCATCAGGGTGTGGGGTGAAGGGTGGAGGGTTGTACAGAAAATTTTCGAACTATTTGAAGAATAAAATAGTTTTCAGGCAGTCGTAAGCCATTTATAATCACCTATTACTTGTAACTAATGGCCATGCCAATTACAACAATTACAAGTCGTTAAATTGCAAGCCCTCAGGACTTTTACCTTGCAAGGTTTATGAGATAATTAGTCCAACTTAATACAGGATTCCAGTATAGTAATTATTATCCTGACAATTCATAAAACATGCCCATGGCTCCATGTGAGTGACAAGCATCTATTTGCTCTGAGAGCAAATCCAAGAAGGGTCTTTCTAAGATTTTTCTCTTTCTGGTAGGTCATAGATGGGAACAGAAAGTTCTTCTACGATGTCGTACAGACGAGAACTAGAGAAATACCGTGACCTGGATGAAGATGAAATCCTTGGAGCCCTTACAGAAGAAGAGCTGAGGACCCTGGAAAATGAGCTGGATGAGCTGGACCCTGATGTGAGTAGACACTAAAGGGGACACGTTGTCACAGTTGCAAGGACAGCAGCCATTACCACCTAGGGGAGGGGTAGGCCGACTTCCTGAAGTACCACTTTCCCTTTCCCACTATGACAATAACATTGGAGTAACATTGCCTTTGCAGGTGCGTGTGTGAGTGTGTGTTGTATTAGTCAGGGTTCTCTAGAGAAACAGAACCATTAGGAGGTGGGAGATTATATATATATATGTATAAAGAAATTTATTATAAGTAATTGGCTCACATGATTATTGAGGTTGACAAGTTCCAAGATCTGCAGTTGGCAAGCTGGAGACCCAGGACAGCTGGGAGTGTAGTTCTAGCCTGAGTTCAAAGGCCTGGGAACCAGGAAAGCTGATGGTATTGTTTCAGTCAAATAACTGGCAGGCTCAAGACCCAGGAAGAGCCAGTGCTTTCAGTTCAAGTCCAAAGGCAAGAAAAAAAACAAAACACAAAAGCAATTACCCAGCTCAAAGTAATCAGGCAGAAGGAAATTCCCCCTTTGCTGGTAGGAGGATCAGCTTTTTTGTTCTACATGTATTCAGACCTTCAACTGATTGGGTGGGGCCCACCCACATTAGGGAGGACAATCTGCTTTACTCAGTCTACCAATTCAAATGTTAATCTCATCTAGAAACCCCCTTACAGACATACCCAGAATAATTGTCTAAACACCTGGGCACCCCATGGCCCTGTCAAGTTGAGACATAAAATTAACCATGACAAGTCCACTCCTAGTCAACTTGGCACCCATACACATCTCCTTAAACCATACTTATCTCCAAATAAAGACAATAACAAGGTCATAATTCTGCCTAACATGATACAACTATCCTGTGTATAACCTGCCAGAAGAAGAGGTAAAGTCCTTGAGTACTGTTTACTTTTCTCCTTGATCTCCCATAATTTAATACTATGATGTAAAATTAACAATACTTAGATACCACCATATAAAACCAATACATCTTGTGTTTCATGTTAAGAGAATAAGAGAGGGAAGAAAACAAAGATATTTACTTAATACACATACATAGACTCACACATACACAAACATGTTCATAAAAAAATACAGAGGAAATACTCCTGACCACACTGTCCTCGTTTCTCTAACTGGTCATGTGGTCACAGCTGGTATTTTTTTTTTTTTTTTTTTTTTTTTTTTTTTTTTTTTTGTGCTGTGCACGGGCCTCTCACTGTTGTGGCCTCTCCCGTTGCTGAGCACAGGCTCCGGACGCGCAGGCTCAGCGGCCATGGCTCACGGGCCCAGCCGCTCCGCGGCATGTGGGATCCTCCCGGACCGGGGCACGAACCCGTGTCCCCTGCATCGGTAGGTGGACTCTCAACAACTGCGCCACCAGGGAAGCCCCACAGCTGGTATTTATAACTACCTTCTTCCACTGTCCATTCTGTACTTCCCTCACCTTCAGCAACCATAGCCTCAGCTGGGTGTGGTTCTTTGCCTGGCGGAGTGAACCTAGTTCCGAAGGGCCTGGACCATTAGTAGTCCTGCCTGGATTGAGTTGTTATAGTTTTCCATTGACTCTAATCACAGGTCCTGGCAATACTAAGAAAGCCCTAAGGAATCTCCTGTATTACAGACATACTCTTCTTTACCTCCCTTGTGGAGCAGCAGTCTGATTTACCCTTGGTAACCAGGACCAATCACCCCAGCCGGTACAGAAACTCCCTCTCTGCCTCTTCATTCAGAGGCATAAGGAGCCCAAAGTGGCAGTCTTAACCTCCAATCCAATGGAATCACTGCTATGTCTCCTAGTGGAAGCATTCCTCCCTTTGGAACTAACTAAGACCTTGAGGCCAGCAGAGCATCAGGTCACAGGAACAGGATGCACAACTTTTGCCAGTGGGTCACTAGGGGGACCACTGGTAATAGTGAGCGGTGCTACTCCCATTTCTGGACCCGTGAATCCTGGCCGTGGGAGGAGAAGCGCCATATATTGGACTCTTATTCAGAGCATGTACAGGCTCCTAGAGATACTTGCCCCAGTCCCGCAGGGTATTGCCACCTAGCTGTACTGCAGCTGAGCCTGCAAAAGCCAAGTCCACCGTTCTGTCAAGCCCGCTGCCACAGGATGGTGGGGAATATGTGTCAGGTAGCACACGTAAGTGTGTTTAATACTCAGAATTTGCCTCTGCAGTGAGGTTACGGCATCACAAGGCAGGAGGCTCCCTGGTCATGTCTGTGGTTTGGCCGGTCACCATGGAGCTGTCAGCAGAGCTGAGGGAGGTGGCTATTTCAGGTACCC
Organism: Neophocaena asiaeorientalis asiaeorientalis; assembly: GCF_003031525.2. NCBI lineage: Eukaryota > Metazoa > Chordata > Mammalia > Artiodactyla > Phocoenidae > Neophocaena > Neophocaena asiaeorientalis. The sequence continues at coordinate 5,080,914 of NW_020185326.1, read as the reverse complement.
CGGCCAATGCCCAGCTCAGAGAAGGGAGAGAATGAATGTTACTGAATCAAGTGAATTTCCCATTTGATATATTTTTAAATTAAAAGTGGGATATTTCATGCCTTTTAAAAAAAAACCTGTCACTGCTCAACCCTAGTTTAACAGTGATCCATACAAGAAAACACTACCATTTCACTAACCCTCAAGTAATTGCAGCTAGTGTAGAGGGAATGTAGGTTAGCAGGGAATATGCAGGACTAGAGGTTAGGTGTCCCAGGTGCAACCCTGGCCCTGTCTCTTACATTCGTGTGATCTTGCGCCAGTTGCTGTCTGTCCCTAAGCTTCAGTGTCCCCATCCATGAAATAATGGAGTTGGTTGGTCCCATTCAAAGCTAAGCTTCCATGAGCTTATAACCTGGTCTTATCTCCAGGTTTGATTAAATGTCTTCTTTCTAGATAACCCAGAATCCTTGTTTAGGGGTGCTGGGCCCTAGGCCACACAGAGTGACAAGCCCCTCCAGCAATGTGCTCTCATCTTGCTATTCACGACTCCTGCTGCCCCCCACCCCCGACCCCGCCAGGAGGAGACGGTCCCTGAGGTGAGGCTGCTGGGGTTGATTAGAAGACAGCGTTGGTGGGAGAGCCTTGGGTTCCTCCTTCCCCTGCACCACCGCTTTCCATTAGCCTGGGTTTCCATAAAAACCAGTGATGTAGGGAAGAAACAATCAAGCTTCCAGCTTTAGTGCTATAAAGTTATTCTGTTCTAATTCTATCCTAGATCACCGTTGTATAGAATTGCAAGAGCAGATAATTTTAAAAAGTGAGAACTAAAGGAGGATGTAGCTACTTCTAGTCAATTCAGTAAACATGACTCAGTTACCTGCCATGCGCCGACCCCTGTGCGGCCACCAGCAGGGGAGCCTAGCGGGGATTCTGCCCTTCAGGCCCTCCATCCAGTGGGGAGCGGGCATAATAAACCGTGTCCTAAGTGGGAGCACTCAGGGAGAGGATTAATTCTTTTTGGTGGGAGGCTTCACAGAATAGGTGATACTGGGACTGGGTCCTGGATTTTTCAAAGTCAAGAATAAAAACAAAGAATTCTATGCTGAGTGAAGGTCACAAGCAAAGGCTCATGTACAGCAAGTAATTGGGGATGGGGAGTTTAGGCGTGGTTTCTGTGGAGGGCTCGCTGAGCCTGGAAGGGGGTTTGGGCTAGATATGGGGGCAGAGGGGTGCAAGGAAGACTAAAGAGTTTGGACTTTTCTCAGCAGGCCCAGGGAGTCCCGAAGGCAGAGAGTCAGTGGACTTGCTGACTAAGGACAGATGGACTGGAGGAGAGGCTGGGGAGATGGGTGAGAGGTGGAAGGGCTCCCATGGTAGTGACAGAGATCTTTCGTGAAGATAAGGAAGGGCCCCTGCCCCTCTCCACAACCCTTCTGCCATCTTGCAGAATCTTTGCTGTTTTCAGGGTGAAGCACAGACTCCCAGGAGCCCCCAGAGCCTGCTGCCTCTGGCCTTGGGGCTGTTGGAGTTGCCCTGAGCCCCTGGATGGGGGCGAGTTTAGATTAGGCTGTGGCTACAAATTGGGTAGGTGATGACAAGGGTCAGAGCCAGGCAACAGACCTGGGAGTGGGAAGGGGGCAGATGGAGGAGCCCTCTCAGAACCGGGAGTGGAGCCCCTAAGGACTGGGGAGCCCCTAAGGACTGCTTGAGCCCCAGCTAGGAGCTCCATTTCACTTCTAAACTGGCAAATGGCCTCACCCCTAATATCAGGGTGCCTGGCCCTAGCAGCAGATTCCCAGGGCCTCTGTACCGTCACACAGCCAGCTGCCCCGAGCCCTTCTCACCGGTGATTAACAGGAAGGTATGCGTGTGAGCACTGGAGGGCTGGAGAAGCCGGTGAGGTGCAGAGAGCTGACTGACTTGCTCAGCGTCACAGGACCAGGGCATGGAGACTCAGATTTCACACAGGCTCCAAAGTGTGGCACCTCCCCCTCTGGCAGGAGGAAGGTACAAGTGCACTTGAATTTCAGAGTAGGGTTGGGCAATCCGAGACCTGTGATCCTCATAGCATTGTGGCTTCAAATGGACATTTTCAAAGCCCCCTTTCTCTCTAAGTTCAAGAAAAAGAGGAGAGAAATCAGAGCAAGGATAGGAGATAACGGAGACTAGTGGGGTTTTTGTCCCCATCTAACAATTAGCCCTTCACTGAGATGTCTCTGTTACCTGATTTGCAAGTCAGGATGGGAGTTTTGAAAAGATCTAGTGGGGCTCCATTCTTTCTGAGAGCACAAACATTCCAGCTCGAGTTTCACCTGCCCTCAGCCCATGTTCTGAAATCACAGCACAGGGAGAGGTCAAACAGGAGGGGCCTCCGAGCCCCTGGCCGGGAGGGGATGCAGAGACCGGCAGGTGTCCAGCCATCCAACTTACAGAGCAGAAACTGAGCCCAGAGAGGGGAAGGAACTTGCTGTGGTCACAGGCCCGAGCAGAACCAGTCCAGGACCGCTGCCCTCTCTCTTATACCCTGTACTCCTCCTGTTTTAATTCTGGTTTAACAAGCGCTTATATGGCACTTTTTATGTGCAGACGCTGTTCTAGGCACTTTGAAAATATGAATTCATTCAACCGTCATCCTAATCCTATGGTGCAGGCACTGTTATCCTGCCCATTTTACGGATGAGAAAACTGAGAGCTGAAGTAACTTGTCCAGGAAACTGAAATGAGGCAGTGGCAGAGCCATGACACGGCTCTAAAAGTTCACGTCTTAGTCACACCGCTATAAGGCTTCACTGGAGTCTTCAGGAAGATAGTTTGAGCCACGGATGTGCCCTGGTTTTGTAGTTGGGGAAGGTGGTGTATGAAAAATTATCCCCTTTTCTTCCTAGAAACAGTCTGAGATGCAGAGGTCCTTATTCAATCTTGGCTCTGCCCCCAACTTTGGCAAGTGCTTTTCCCTCTTTGGATCTCAGTTTCCCTATCTGCAAAATGGACACAGTGGGCCTAGATGCCCTCTGACACCCCCTCCAGCTCTAACTGTCTCTGATTTTATGAGCAGTTCCTGGCAATCTTACGACCTGAATTCGGCTAACAGGTAATGTCTCAGGAGGTTATGTTTTCAGTGATGCAGTTGTTAAGCCCCCGTGTCATGTGACACAGTAGAGTACACAGAGTTGGAAAGCTGCTTTGTTTGCAGCAGAGGACTCCAAACTTGGGCACAGTTAAAAAAAAAAAGTCCCCCAAACTTTCTCTCTCTTAGTCTGCGTCCTGGAAAAACTCAAGCTTATCGTGAGATTGTTGCACTTGGACTCCCACGGGAGAGGAATGCTCCATGTGCTAAAAGTATCTGCTGTTGACTGATTCCCCAAGGGGGTCTGCCCTTTCTTGTCTCTCTGGAGTTAAGTGCATGCTGCTCTGAAGCTGAGCCAGCTCCTCGGTTCAGATTGCCTTTTGTACCAGGCAACAGGGAAAACGGTCAATGTACAGCGATGTTTGAGAATGACAAGTCATACTGTGACTTGGGCAGGGTACAGTGTGTGAGCTCTTATAGCATCAATAGATAGTTGACATTTACTGGGACAAAGCCCTGCATGGATTATCTTCTTTAGTCCTCTGAGAGGTTTGGTTATCAGCTCCATTTTAAAGATGGGGAAACTGAGGCTTAGAGGGATGAAGTAGCCTGCCCAGGAGCTGGGATTCCAGCCCAGAGCGTCAGACCCAGTAGCCTGTGCTGTTAACTACCACCTCCTGTGAGTGTGTGTGGGAGGACCTGGAAGGCAACTTGGAGAACAAAGCTGGGGAATTACCAGCAAATTACTTTTTTCTAATTCAGTTTCTCTTGGAGTTGTTATGTTATTTTCACCATAAATATAAATCTTAAAAAAAGAAGGAAACCACCAGCACAAAGAATTTCACTATAAATGTTACTTGTTAATGAGGCTTTGAGGAAAAGGAGTAATATTTTTTAGTGTCTCAGTAAAAGGGTCAAAATATTTACACAAGAGAAGATGGTAGAGATAACCCCAAACTTACAAAGAAATTGGGTTTTACAAGTTGATTTTGAAGTCTGCTAGTGGGAGTCTGTGACACATTACAACTATAGAGACAACAATGGAAAACAACAGGCCCCTGCAAGGCCTGAAATAATAATAATTTTAAAACTACAGTTATTTCTCTGTTGAGGTCATCTTACATGCCAGGTGCTATGCTGTTTTATGGGCATCATCTCAAAAAACCTCCACGAGGATACTATGAGACTGATCCTCATAGGTTGGGGTTGAAATCATTTTAAGAAAAGGAAATGGATGCCCAGAATCACATAGCTGGTAGGTGACAGACTACATTCAGGTAGACCTGTCTCCCTCAGCCCAAAATGTGTCAAAAGCTCTGAGACCAAGGGACCATGAACTGCAGGGAGAAATGATGGAGGAGAAAACCTAGGACTGTAGAATCTCAGAGTTAGAGGAACACTTAGACATGATCTAAGCCCCACCCCTATCCCTGTATATACAAACATGGCACAGATAAAGAATCCCTGATTTACAGAGTCCCTCCTACACACATGTCATTCACCCAGTGCTTTATGTATTTCATCAAATCCTCATACCAACCCTTTGAGGTAAGCAGTACTATCCCCACTTTAGTGATGAAAAATCAATACAACAACAACAGAAAAAACCCCTGAAACCCAGAGAAGGGAAGGGACTTGTTCAAGGTCACACAGCAAGTAAGCCGCAGCACCAGGACAAAATCCTGGGACTTCCTGTCACACTGCATGGCTTCCCACCCGACTCTACAAAATCATAAAATCCTCCATATTCATGGCCCAAATGTTATCCTATAAACCAGAGGATGCTCTTGGCTGTGCAGGAAGCAGCCACGTTTGGTCCACAGGGCTGTGGTTCTCCCTTGTAGCACAAACCAGCAGATTCACAAGCCCAGGACAGAAGTAAACAGTTGAAATGGAAAGAAATAAATCTCTGCTCTAAAAATAGGCACACATCCTTAGAAACACTGCCGGCCGTGCACAGAGCCAAGGATGGGCCTGGTGGAGTGAGGGCGAGTGAGGCCAGGTGTCAGTGTGTCCCCATCCCGCCATCTGTCTTCTGGCCCCGTGACCACCTCTCCACCCCACTGCCTTCCCCAAGACTGGCCTCCAGCCTCCCCAGAATGCCCTCCTCCCTGCCCTGCCATCGTCTCCTCCCTGCCTCTGCTGCTGGGGGACCTCTTGGATCTGGAGCCCTTCATTCTCAAGTCAGAATCCTCCCATTTCTCAAGGCCCAACCTCCCCACCTCTCCCTTGAGAAGACTTCCTGACCCTCCCCCTCCAAGCCCCCAGCACAGCACCTTTTTGACTTTGACATTTTTAATAGGAAATACGTTAAACATATAATAGAGTACAGAATACACCTATGTTTCCACTATCCAAACTTAGCAAATGTAAAAATGTTGCCTTACTTGATTCAGATCACCCTTAAAAAGAAGAAAAAAAAATTACCATAGATAAAGTTTTAACCCTCTCTTCCCACCCGCCCCCCAGTTTCTTCCCCATCTCTCCCACTGCCACACCTTCTACCTGAGAGGCAGCAAACCAGCACCCACAACATCAGGTAGGTAGGTAATATAACGAAAGGAGGAAGATGGACCAATTTTCGTGAGGCACGTGGCCATTTTGGGTCATCTTTTACTTTTCCACTCTTGAAAGAGATGTGGACATAAGAAAGAAATTTTTCACTTACCACTTTACCTTCCAAGAAGAAAAGCAACAACAGAGCCAGTGATAAATGTTAACTGTTTCTTGGCCTCTGTGTCAGAGACAGGAGGGAGTGGTGGGGACTGAGGCAAATGGGAGAGTTTGTGCTTGACTAAAGGGCACTTGCTGTTCCACTCCACCAATTGTTGCCCAGTATTGCCACGTCATCTAATTTTTCAAGAGAGGCTGGAGGGCTTCCCTGGTGGCACAGTGGTTGAGAATCCACCTGCCAACTCAGGGGTCTTGGGTTTGAACCCTGGCCCAGGAAGATCCCACGTGCCGCAGAGCAACTAAGCCCGTGTGCCACAACTATTGAGCCTGCGCTCTAGAGCCCGTGAGCCACAACTACTGAGCCTCGTACCACAACTACTGAAGCCCGTGCGCCTAGAGCCTGTATTCTGCAACAAGAGAAGCCACCGCAATGAGAAGCCCGCACACTGCAGCAAAGAGTAGCCCCCGCTCACCGCAACTAGAGGAAGCCCGTGCACAGCAACGAAGACCCAATGCAGCCAAAAATAAATAAATAAAATAATTTATTTTTAAAAATTTTAAAGAGAGAGCCTGGAAATCTGAATTTTTATGTGCAAGTTTCCTATTTGAAAATGTTGGCAGCTCATTCAAATATACAGACAAAACCAAGTTTTGGCATTTGATTGGACTATAGGTCTCCCAGTTTCCAATTCTGACTCTATTCACATGACAGATTTTTAGATAGATAGATAGATAGGTAGGTAGGTAGATAGATGAAAAGTACCTAGCCCAGTGCCTGGCACATAATAGGTGTTTAATAAATGTTTGTTGAACCTGAATATATGATTTGCCCACTAGAATCTAGGGTTCTTGCAACTTAGAGCCACACTGTAGCACCACAGGTACAGTTGTGCAAGTTTTGCACTGCACAACTCCAGCAACCACTGTTCACATAAAGCAGAGAACATATAATGCCCTTGGAGTTGTGCCAGTGTACAACTTGCACAACCAGATGCAGCTGCCCTGACAGAGTCTCCCCATAATGCAGTGTCTGTTCAGTGGAATGAAAGTGAACAATTATGCCCTGTGGTGATAAAACTGATTGTCATAATCTGTTTCTAAGATAGAGTTCAAGGCTTTATTCTGAGGTTTCAAGCTAAAGGAGATCTTGACCATTTTACAGAAAGGAAATTCAAAGTCAGAGAGCACCAGTGCCCTGTTTGTGGCCTCAAAGCCCTGGGATGAGAACCCAGGCTGTCAGTTAGAATGCAGTTTAGCTGTAAGTAATAGAGATTCAAAATAACATGATGTAAGCAGTGGTTTATTCATCTCATAAAAGTCCAGAGGTGGGCAGTCTAGGGCAGGTAGGGAGCTTAGCTCCCCAAACATCCCAGAGTCCCAGGTTCCATGCAGCTCACGTCCTTGCCATCACTAAGGTGTAGCCCCCATCCTCATGATCCAAGGTGGTGGCCAGGATAGCTGCATTCCAGGCATTAGAAGAAAAGGGGTGGGGTGGAGAAAAGGAGAAAAGCCATTTTTCAAGTACCTTTTAAGGAAAGTTACTGGAAGTTGCCACTGGACAGTTCTCATACCATGACCCAACCTAGCTGCAAGGGAGCCTGGGAAAAGTAGTCCTTAAATCTAAGTGGCCATGTGCTCAGCTAAGGGTGGAGTGCTTTTATTACTGGAGAAGGGGAGATATGATATTGGTGACAATTTGAAGTCTGTCACTATGGGTTTGCCAGTCTGATGGCCTGATGTTCTGCTCTGCCAAAAGTTCTGAGGAGGAGTGAGAGGAGTTGCTAGGAATTTAAATCCAGATCCCCAAAGGAAACATTACAAAGGTCTTACTCTCTAGCTTGGCGTTTTCCAAAATCTCCATCAGTAAACTCTGGTCCCATGGTGGGCACCTGCACTCTAGCACCCTTCATAATGCATCCCCTTCCCCAGACCTGCTTGGGGCAGCAGCTGGGTGCCCAGCAAACAGCTCAGGGCAGCAGGTGTGATGCTGACTTGAAGGGTGTCCAAGAAATACCATCTTTTCCCTGCTGGAGCATCAGTGCTGTGTGATTCTGGACAATTCAGAACACATTAGCGCTCACTGCTTGGTGCTGGAGATTCAGAGATGACTAGGATACGTCCCAGCTGGCCTTTGAGGGGCATTCAGTCTCCCTGGGGAGAGGGATACCGCATAAATGTGCTCCAAGACAAATTAGAAGGAACATTATATAAGAATTGGCAAGATGCCTCAGGGTGTTTGGAAAGAGAATCACCAGATCAGTGCCGGGAGCACAGCAAAGGCTGGACAGGGTGCCCAAGGGAAGGGCTTTGAAGGGTGTATGCAGGGAGGGGAGGAGGGATGGAATTCCAGGCACAGAGCACAGCCTGAGCAATGCCCTGGCAGGGTGAGGGTGTGGGGCACGGCTGCGGAATGCGGAGCAGCCTGGAGTGGCTGGAACATGGAATACTTAAAGATGAGAAGATCGGGAGGCTGGAGTAGGTTGAGGTCAAATCATGAAAAGCTCTCCATGTCTGGCTGATGAATTTAGTCATGATTCTGTGGGTTAGCAGAGGTGCTGAGCATTTGTGCGTGTGTTGGGGAGTGACCCTGTCAGATGCGCCAGTTGGTGCGGTCCGTCTGGCTGATAGAAGGGGAAGGGAGTGCAGATGGAGAGGCCAGAGGCAGGGAGGCCAGCCTGAGGCTACTCTGATGGTCCCAGCAAGAGACAGCACAGCTTGAACTAGGCCGGTTCCCCTCGGATGGAGACGTTTCCAAACCCTGCAGCCTCAGACTCCTTCCCCTGGCGAGCCACACCCCCTCATCCTGCCAAGCCTCTGTCTCCGCGGTGCTATCCCCCGGTAACATCCCCCTCCTCTCTTCTCTTACCCCGGCTGTCCTGCCTAGTGCCCTGGGACTCACTCAGCTCAGGAGCCACCGCCTCCAGGAAGCCCGGGTAGAGTAAGCTGCTCACACTTGGGCATGTCTCCCTCTCTTGGGCCCCTGTGGAGCGCAATCACTCATTCATTGTCTCAGGGTGCCCCGCACAGCAGGGAACGTGGAACATTTTCCTTGTACAGGAGGCAGAAAAGGAGGATTAGGAGAATGCCGGGAAGGGAAGGTTTGGCCTCACCTTGTGCCATGAACAGCAGAGAGACACAAAGTGTGCTGTCGTGAGCAATAGGTTCCACCACAAACAACTACTGGGCTTGGGCTACGAGGGTGCCTTTGGATGTCAGCACGAATACCCTGTAAAGCTGTCCGGGGGATGTGCTAGCTCCTGGGCTTCACCAGTCCTGCAGCAGGGTCATGGTGGCTGAGGCAAAGGCCTGGCTCTTTCTGGAGAGAACAGGAAGAGAGGAGGAGGTCCAGAGTGCGTTGGGCGGGTGGATGGGTGGAGAAAGGGGGCTTATTAGAGGTCTGGACCCGCTTGTCCCGTCTGTGACCGAAGCACGAGTGCTGTGCTCTCAGGCTAGGTTCTGCCATATGTGACAAGAAAGCTCTGCTGAAGCCCCACTGAGTGACCTCTAGTGGGATCTGGAAGCTGCTGGTGAACAGGGCAGAGGCGGGGTGCTCTGTCTCCTGACGGGCCCTGAGGCACTGGGGGCCACGCTTTACACTAGGGGAATCAGATCTGAAAGATAATTGGAAAATAAAAGTCCTCAAGGCCACTTGAAAAAAAGCATTTGGGTCAAATACCTTGTAAAAGGTAACTGGATGGCTGACTGGCCTGTTTAATGTTCAGGCTGCTGCTGTGGTGGACGGGGGGAAAGGGCAGGCTGAGGTTGTTTGAAGCAGGAGGGAGAATTCTGAGAATTCTACCTCCTGGGCTTCACTCTTACCCAGGACAGTAACTCCATGCATGTAGAGGTCAGGAGGATAGGCTTGGGGTGGAGGGGCCAGAAAAACCCCAGCCAACACGGGACTTCAGCGGGGCATCCGGAGGTGAAATGTTTCTGGTTACGTGAGCAGAGCTGCAGAGGGACCTTCCCTGGGTACACAGGAAGCACCAGGGGAGCCGGGAGGTGCTGAGATCACAAAGGTCCCAGGGCCGCCTGAGGAGTGGCAGTTATCCCGGAGGCCATGGGCAGGGAGTGCCACTGGGTCCTCCCCACCATGCCAAGCACAGTGTCTGGGTGTCTGCTGAGCCATCTCAGGCAATGCCTGCTGGTTCCTTCGCAGAGGGATGGGTGTCTGGAGGCTGTTAGGAGCATTGTTTCTGGGGCTGTCGTTAGGGAATGGCAGGGAACAGCCAGGGACACATCTGGTTTATTGTGAGGAGTCTCCCTCATGCCCTCAAAGCCTGGGTGTTTCTTGAGCACCTGTGTTAGACTCAAAAAATCCAGGCTCTAGAGCTTTCCGTTGACCCTAGGAAGGGGCAGGGCAGAGGAAGGGGGAGTGGAATAAACCACACAGTGTGGTTGACTCATTAACCAACAAACCACTCAGTAAACCCCGTGGTTGACTCATTCAGCCTTGAGAGGTTATACTGCAGACCTCTCACCGAGCCCTTCACCACCCCGCCTGTCACACAGCACCTGTCCCTGCCATGCCTCCGTGCCTCAGTTTCTCCACCTGTAAACGGAGACCAGTGTGATAAAGAGGTGCGCTCCGGAGAGGCAGCCTGGTTCTCACACGGGGCCACATCTGGTTTCCAGGATCCGTTCTTAGAGGAAGGCAGCCGGGTGGGATGGAAAGCTTTCTGGGGCTTGGAACTCAGGAGCCCAGGCTCTCGGTCCACGTGTGACCTCAGGCAAGGCCCTTGCCCTCCCCAGCCCTCGCTGCCAATACCCGATAAAGAGCGCGGTCCACCCTCTTCCAGGGGGCTGTGTATGGTTCAGTCACAGAACAGAAACCCAGGACTCCTGGAGCCCAGCCCAAGGGGGGGGACACATTGTACATTCCCTTGTTCTTAGACGTAGTTGATTTATGGACGAAAAGTGATAAAATTCCTTGTTTTTTGTCATTGTGAAGAACCAGGTTAAAGGACGTTGTATATATGCTAAGCCACTAGTCTGAAGACAATCATACTGATCCTTGAGAAGCCAATTATGTGCAGTGTCACCTATATATCAGCTCAGGCTTCCTCGCTGTGTGGCTAACAAGCTGTGTGACTTTGGGCAAGTGACTTCAGTTTCCCTTGCCTCAGTTTCCCCAACTGAAAATGAAAGAATTGGCCCAGAGGCTGTCTCAGGGCTTTGCAGCTCTGAGCTGCCAGGAGTCTATGATCCTTTTAATACATTGTATGTGTATGTGTGTGTGTGTGTATGTGTTGCTTGTGTGTGTGCTTCTACCCCAGCCCGCAGTAGTTCTAGCCAGGACGGAGTCGCTCATAGCCCCAGCTATCTATAATTAGATAATTATAGTGATAATTGTGCAGTGGCCTTTACTTCACCTGTTTGCAGGGTGTTAGAGCTCCTAACAACGCAGTTGAGGATTTGTCAGTTTTCATTGTCCTGTGGGCAGCTGGACTCCAGAGCTCGGGTGAGAAAATTAGGCTAAGATGTTAACCTGTCAGGCTGCACATCCGAGTTTTAATTTTACAATGTTAAAGGGAAGTCACCATTTAAAAAACCACAAGTAGGGAACTACAGGAAGAGATTGCCTAGTTTTTCCCTCTGTGATTATTTCCAAGAACATATTAAACTTTTGATTCGTTTTTAATTTTTTTTTAAAACCTCTAAATTAAAAACCCATGTATACAACCTCTTTCTTCCTCTGGCCCAGAGCCTGAAAGGAGCAAGACATTCAGTGATCATGTGTGGAATAAATGAATGAGTATCTTGACTTTCTCTACCTGGAATTTTAGTCTGATAGGAACCTCAGATCAGAGGTGGCAAAGTGGCAGCCCATGGGCTGGGACTGGCCTGCATCTGTGTTTTATTTGGTCTGAACATTGTTCTTAAAATATTTGGATCATGTGTCAATATTTAAAAATCAAGAGCTTTCACCTAAAGTTGAGCAGATCTAAGAACACCACCCACATTCTTACACGGCGGTAATTAGCTCCAATGTGCCACAGTCCTCCCCACTCCCAAGCGCATAACAGCTATAATTTTATATTTAGGCTAAGATCAGAGAGTGTCTAGAAATTCTTCCTCCTTAAAACTAACACTAACTTTCCTGTCAGGCTATAATAAGGAGATCGCCCAGGCATTAGTCACTGCCCTCCTCACACAAGTAAATTTCCAATTGTAAGTAATATATATTGTACCAAATATATTGTACCAAAGCTGTCTCCTAAAGCAAATCTCACCCGTAACCCACCGGTCTTTGGACTGAAGATGTCCATGTGATGTGTGTGTGTAAATACAGATTCCCCTCATGCAGAAGCGATATATGTCTTGGAGGAGCAGACTGATGCTTTGAGCTAAATATAAAGAAAGCACGTGCCCAGCAAATTTACCCTGTGCAGACATTAAGATTAGGAGAATGAGACTTAAGTGCCTTAAAGTTTAGATCGTTCCAATTACCAGCAGGCATCATGGACGTATACGACCTTTACAGGAATGTAGAGGCTAGTTATCGACTATTCTTTGCTATTCAGTAAAGTGGACCCCACTTTAGGATCTTGATTAACCTTAAAAACTAAAACAATACATTGTTTTCCACACGTGCTGTAATTGAGACTTTTCTCTCATTTTACTCTGCTTCCCCCACTTACCTTCTGTCTCCTCAGTTATTCCAAATTAGAGAGCCCTTGGTGGGGTCCTGGTCTTACCACACTGCCTGGACACATAATAGTCACTCCATGGATGTTTGTTGGACGATTAAGAAATGAAGGAATGAAAGATACATTTCTACACATACATGTTCAACAAATACTGTCCTGGTCGAAGGTGACACCAAAATGGTTGTGGGAACTCTTTCCTCACCAACTGGGTAGGCTGGGTCTGAGAGTCAGTTTCAGGTTCTAATAGTCATCCAAGGCAGCATTTTCTTATACATTTAACTGCTCCATGATGAATTTACATAATATGGCACCTTGCTCTGTAAAACAAGACACCATATTAAATCTGGCTAGCTCTAGCCTGCCCAATCTCAGCATCATTTTTGGCCACTGACACACGAAGAGCCTGTGTTCTCAGCATTCCATGGGCATTTAATTTATTGCATTGGCCATTTTTGTAATTTTCCCCTCACTAACATAGTCCATTTTTTAAAAATTTATTTATTTTTAGTTTATTTATTTTTGGCTGCATTGGGTCTTCGTTGCTGCTCGTGGGCATTCTCTAGTTGCGGTGAGCAGGGGCCACTCTTCATTGTGGTACGCGGGCTTCTCATTGTGGTGACCTCTCTTGTTGAAGAGCACGGGCTCTAGGCGCACGGGCCTCAGCAGTTGAAGCATGTGGGCTCAGTAGTTGTGGCTCGCAGGCTCAGTAGTTGTGGCACATGGGCTCAGTTGCTCCGCGGCATGTGGGATCCTCCTGGACCAGGGCTTGAACCCATGTCCCCTGCATTGGCAGGCAGACTCCCAACCACTGCGCCACCAGGGAAGCCCCATAGTCCATTTTTAATAATGCCTTTTTTGAGATGTGAAATTCATAAAATTCACCCATTTAAAGTATATAATTCAGTGTTTCTTAGTATATTCACAGAGTTATATGACAATCACCATAGTCAATTTTAGAACATTTTCATCACCTCAAAAAGAAACCTGCTCCCATTAGCTGTCACTCCACATTTCTCACCTTCCTCCTCAGCTCTAGGCAACCATTAATCTACTTTCTGTCTCTACAGATCTGACTGTTCTCTGGACATATCATATAAATGGAATCAGACACTATGTAGTCCTTTGTGACTGGCTTCTTTCACTTAGCATGATGTTTTCAAGGTTTCATCTATGATGTAGCACGCACCAGTACTTCTTTTTGTTGCCAAATAGTATTCTGTTGTATGGATATACCACACTTTATTTATCCATTTGTCACTTGATAGACATTTGAGTTGTTTCCACGTTTGGGCTATTATGACTATAAACGTTCATGTATAAGTTTTTGTGTCAACATATTCTTTTATTTCTCTTGGGTATATACCTAGGAGTGGAATTGCTGTGTCATATGATAACTCTTAATCTTTTGAGAAACTGCCAGACTGTTTTCCAAAGGGGCTGTACCATTTTACATTCCCATCAGCAGTGTATGAGTGTTTCAATGTCTCCACATTCTCACCAACACTTGTTTTTACTCGTCTTTTTTATTATAGCCATCCTAATGGGTGTGAAGTAGTATCTCACCCTGGGTTTAATTTGTGTTTCCTTGATGGTTAATGATGTTGAGCAGCTTTTCATGTGCTTACTGGCCATTTTTATATCTTCTTTGGAGAAATGTCTATTCAGATCCATTGCCCATTTTTATATTCTGTTGTTTGTCTTATATATTTTGAGTTTAGGAGATCTTTAAGTATTCTGCATACTCGATCCTTCTCAGATATATGATTTGCAAAAACTTTCTCCCAAACTGTGGGTTGTCTTTTTACTTCACAGTTTCCCTTGAAGCACAAACATTTTCAAGTTTGATGAAGTCCAATTTATTTATTTTTTTCTTTTGTTGCTTATTGTTTTCATATCATATCTAAGAAACCATTGCTTAATCCAGGTCACAGAGATTTATGCCTATGTTTTCTTCCAAAAGTTTTATAGTTTTAGCTCTTACATTTAGGTCTTTGATTTATTTTGAGTTAATTCTTGTATATCATGTGAGTTCATATGCTGTTTTTGAAAACAAGTTAAAATGATAAATAATCATGAGTTTAAAAAATATACAACTGTCTGGTTTTAATTGAAAATCACGTTATAGTTCACTAGACGCACCATTTGATAGAATGAAAATAAACTCCTAATGAGGCTGATACTCTCAGTATTTACTTTAAAAATCCAATAAGCTAAGAATTGTTAGAAAAGGCCTTACATGTTTTTGTTTTTTAAAAGTCAACTGCTTTCAATAAAGATAAATGAAACTATATTTTAACATGACATCTAAGTAATATTTTTAAAATACATTAAAAACATCTTCACTCCCCTATTAGAATGATATGGGCTTCAGTTTTAACACTGAAATGGTTCTCAATCGGGGCGATTTTGCACCCCTACCAGGGATATCTGGCGATATTTGGAGACATTTTGGCTGTCACAACTTAGGAGGGGGGTGGTGCTACCAGCATCCATTAGACAGAGGACAGAGATGCTGCTAACCAGCCAAGAATGCATAGAACAAGCCACATGACAAGGAATCATCCAGCCCCAAATACCTCTTGTGCTGACATTGAAAACCCTACTTTCCCCGCCCCCAGTTTTATTGAGATATAATTGGCATACAGCACGGTAGAAGTTTAAGGTGTACAGCATAAAGACTTGACTTACATACATCATGAAATGATTACCAGTTTAGCGACCATCCATTATCTCATGTATATACAAAAAAAGAAAAAGAAAAAAATGTGAAAAACCCTACTTTGAATCAGTGGCCTCTATCAGATATATTCAAAACGAGATGTGAGTTTGCAAACCCTTTTCCCCTCAGTTACAACATCATGGGTTTCTCCCATCACAATACTGAGCCTTTCGGAAGTCAGAATGTGCCCCAGCACCTCACTGCCATCAAAATCCTTTATGGTGACAAAAATCTCTCAGGTCTTCCCTGTGGGGATCATTGGGAAAACACTTGCTTCCCATGCTTAATTCATTTTATATTTGTATGTGTTCCTTTTTCGAATTTTAAGATATATTGGGATAACACATACCCTGTCCAACATATTTGGGTAACCAACCTCCTGGTATAAGGTATTTCATCTGATTTTAGAACAGCAACAATAGTCAATGATCATTTATGTGCTCACTGTATCAGACACCGTGCTAAGCACTCTTCTGCACTATCTAATTTACTTTTCTCAACAATTCTGAGAGAGTGACTGTTATTATTCACATTTTACAGCCAGAGAAACGGAGAAACGGTGAGATTTGCCCAAGATCATGTTGCTGGAGACATCATTACTCCAAGTCAGGGCTTAAGCCTGGTGTGGGGTAACTGTGACATGCTGGTGTGTCACAAAGAATTTGATTACTTATTATGGGTAATCACAGATGGACATTTGCCGACATTTAGGCTGTGCCGTCACTCAACTGGGCTACGGTAGATGTACTTTCACTGAATGGACACACACTAGTAGCCACAGGAAATCCTGTCTCACCTGGGACATACCCGTGGAAATGTGGCTCATCTGTGGACCATCAGCCATCCTTCATATCACAGTGGACAGTGTCTGAGGACTGCTGCTTAAGGAAAACTAGGGTATCTGTGGCACCACGTATGTTCTTGACACTCATCCACAAATCAGTCACGGCTTGATTTTCTACCTATTGGCCGTCCTCTCATAATGTGCTCCAACTCCCAAATGTCCCTCTTGACTTGTGGCCTAAATGCATTTGCACATACACCAGCCCCACTCTCTGAGCCCCTGTGTGTACCGATCAGTGTGCTAGGCCCTGCTCACCTCAGCTCTCCCGGAGTTGGGCTCACACTCCAGTCTCCTGATCTTGCACCCACCACTCTTAGTGGAACAGCACAGTGGTAAACTATCTTGTAAAAAGAACAAAAAACAAAAAAAACTCATACTGCAGTCAAACAGTAGCATTTCCCTCCCAGGCTTTGTCCTTCTATGTCCCAGGCACAGAGCTCTCTTCTTATAGCTGATAGTATTTCCCTCTCAGAGGGGGCTTTTAGGAAAGGATTTGAAGTGTGAGTGAGTGAGTGAAGATATGCATTTTGCTGGTACAAAGATTGGAGACGGAACGGCTCTCCAATTTAGCCATTTTGGGGGTGCAGCAAGAAGTGAGGTGAGATTCTGCTCACATCAGCCTTCCCCATATCCTCCTGACCTCCCCGAATGAGAGGGAGTGGGGAGAGAGCAATGATCTAACTAGAAGATTGCCCTCTTCCCCCAAATCTGAAGAAGGACCCTGGTTTTGGTTCTAGATTGGGGCAAGTCTTTCTTTGCTCTTGGCCTCAGTTGCCTCTTGAAGGGAGCATGTGTACACTTGATGATCTCTAAGCATCCTGGCAACCGTAAACTTCTTTGAATCTCTACGATACTGAGTTAAAGTGAAGTCCATGTGATTCAAATCCATCCTGATTAGGAATCCGCCTTAGTAGTGAGCCCACACCTAGAAGCCTGTCCATGTTTGAAGAAGAGAACACAGTGATTGGTTGATGCTATCTTTCTTGAGAGACCCATCTCCACGGGCAACGTTCAAAATATTTAACAGCCAGCATGCATGAGCACGACAGTCAGGAGGGTAGAAAGCAGCTGGTAGGGCCAACCAGGGCTGCAGCCTGAGAGCATGCCTGGCCCTTCCTGCAGTCCTGCCCAGCTTTCTCTGCTTGTTTTTTGGGTCTGCCTCTTCCTGCCTGATTCTGCATCCAGGGCCCTAACTCAAACCCCTCAGGCTGCTTCTCTCCCCAACCACTTTCTACACAACGGCTGTAAATACCCTCATGCATCCAAACACCAACCTAATCCTATTTCTCCCTCAGCAGATGCTCTTGGAGCCCTCCGCTGTGCTCAGCCCCTGGTCAGCTGACCCCTCACCCCCTTGCCTTTAAAACAATGTTAGAGGCTGGGAAACAGGTATGGTTAAGAGACCTGAGTGCTAGCCTAGCTCTGCCCCTGTCTGCCAGTGACCTTGGGCAAGCCTCTGCCCCTCCCATGTTGTTAGTTTCCTTACATGTAAATGAGCGACTTAGATTGAGCTCCCCGTTTTTCAGTGATGAGTTTCTGGAGGAATGCGAGTCTTCAGCAGCTGACTGCTCTCTCTCTTTCTCTCTCTCTGTGCACCTGCCCCGCAACTGCCACTGTAGAATGCACTGCTGCCTGCGGGCCTGAGGCAGAAGGATCAGACCACCAAGGCGCCCACGGGCCCCTTTAAAAGGGAGGAGCTCTTGGATCACTTGGAAAAGCAAGCAAAGGAGTTTAAGGACCGAGAAGATCTGGTCCCCTACACAGGGGAGAAGCGAGGTACTGAACAATGTTGCACTTTTGAGTACGTCATTCCCCATGATCATTGAGTGGCAGCTGTATGCCAGGCCCTGTGTTGGGCCAGATGTGACTGGACCTCCTTGCTCTCATCCCTGCCTGGCCCAAAGTCACAAACCCAACTCCCAAAGCATTGGCGCATGGGGTAGATTTAGTGAAGTTTTGGGGTAAACCAGACCCGTAACACTCCCCTAAGTCCCCTTTAACTAGGGTGTCCTGATTATTTTTCATACAAACCTGATACTGTCAAAAGGGAAAGAAGAAACTATTAAAATGTATCAGGACATGAGGCCCAAACAAGACCTGTCCCCTCCAAACCAGGAACAAGAGATATCCTGTCTCTACCCTAATAATCCCTTCTTTTTCCCCAAAGTTCCTCTCTCTGGCAGCTGCAGCTTCCCTTCCTTCATCTGCCCCTCTAAGACTCTCTGCCCCAGACTAAGGCAAGCCATCTAGAAGACTCCGGGGAGCAGAGAGGCACTCCAACTATCCAACCCTTCCAGAACGTCCCCTTCACTCCAAATCATCCTCCTGTTCTCTGGCACCATACTCACCCTTGCTCACTGCCCTGCTGCCCCACAGGCCTCTTTCTCTTCCCCAAACACTCCAAGCTCTTTCCTACCTCAGGACCTTTGCACGTATGCCCTCTGCATGGAATGCTGGTCCTCTGTCCGCCTCCGAGCTGGCTTCAGGGCTGGCTTCTCTCCTCTGTAAGAGGCGTAATGGTTAGAAACATAGCCTGGAGTTGGGTCTACTTTGGCTACAGTCTTGGCACTACCCCTTACTAGGCTGTGTGAACTCAAGTACATTTGTTTGTTTGGCCATGCCACGTGGTTTACAGGATCTTAGTCCCCGACCAGGGATCTAACCTGTGCCCCCTGCAGTGGAAGTGCAGTCGTAACCACTGGACCGCCAGGGAATTTCCTTGAGTACATTTTTAAACCTGCTGTGCCTCCATTTCCTCATCTGTAAAATGGGGTTGATGAATATTACCAGCCTTCTGAGGGAGTTATGAAGATTGAGTTAAGATCTATATAAAGCACTTAAAACAGCACCCGGTGCATCATGAATGCTATGTCAATATTAGCTATTATTTCCCTTTCGGTCTCAACTGTACTGTCTCCTCTTTCAGGAAAGCCTTTCCGGTCTCCACTGTTTAGGACATTCCATCCCTTCAGTTCCCCCTTGGTTATTCTCCATCTCGGGACCCTGTGTGTGTTCTTCAGAGCAATTCTTATTTTATCATTATGTATTTATTTACACTGGCCTGTAAGCTGCATGAGGCAGGGACTCAGCTGCTTTTGCCTACACAGTTCCCCCAGCACCCAGCACAGGGCCTAGTGTACAGTAGGGCTCAGGAGAGAGGTGTTGAATGAATGAATGAGTTCAAATTAAATATATGCATAATGGATCTTATAGCTTTTTCCTTCAAATATAAGCTCCATGGGTACAAGTACCACATCTGTCTAGTTCATTGTTATATCTCTATACCTCAAAAACCCTAGCGTGTAGTAGACACCTAGTAAAATATTTGTTGAATGAAAGCATTAATTCTAGTTAATAAATTACTTGGGTAATTAATTGTCTGTGTTCCACCTCTTCCATTCTCCTCACCCCCAAGAATGTCGGCATGATGGGCCAAGGGTCCCCGTCTTTCTGTGTCCCTATTGTACTAGCACAGTGCTACCTGATAAATAATGAAATGAAAGAGCAAGCAGGTGTGGGCATTTCAGGGAGGACTTCTAGCCATCCCAGCGCCTGGAATTGAAGCTCAGTCCAGATTTTACTGAAAACTTGGAAGGTCAGGGAAGCCCAGGAGACATCTGGATCACAGAGCTTTGGAAGAATTGTGTGGTCTGAGGCACCCTGGAGCTGGCGGCAGGGGAAGGGGCCCTTGACCGTAAGGGCTGGGGGTGCCTGGCTGAGAGCATAGGCACAAGATGGTTTTAAGCAAGGTACTTGTACCATGAGGAGTGAGTTCTGTGCAGCAGGTGAAGATAATAAAATCTCTGGATTTCATGGGGCCTTAAAACTCCCACTATCCCCACCACACATTTGAAAAATGGGGAAACCAAGGCTGTGAGAGTCAGCAGCAGACCTGAGTGGACAGTTGGTGAGTCATTACTAACATCTGTTCCCTTGTGTGCCCATCCCCCTCCCAGGGGAGGAGCTGGAGATGAGATGGGGGATGGGGAAGGGAATTGGGGCGATATATAAACCAGTCCTGCTGCCCCTTCGCAGAGCGCTGACCTGGCCCCAAGCCGGGAACAGCTCACCAGACTCCCAGAGCCTGAGAGCCCTCATGAAAAACCAGACTGACCCAAGGAGGGTAGCTGGAATTTATTCTATTTTCATATTATGACAAGCCTCAAAGGTTTATCATCATCGTCACCACCACCAGCATCGTCATCATAAAATATTTACATGATGATTGTTGGAGTCCATGTATATTGAATAAGTACAGCCTCAACAGAGAGTGTGGGGAAGGAGACCTTCCAGCTCTAACAGGCAGACGCAGGGCCGTTCAGTCCAGCTCTACTGAGCATTTGCCCCACGCTGGGCCGAGAGCGAGCCTAGGCTGAGGGGAAATAGCATTTCAGGCACTACAAAACCCAGCAGGATGTGGTAAGACCCATAAACTGGTACAAAGTCCTGAGAGATTTGGATTTTCCCTCAGTCTCACTCAAGTGGGAGAATCAGAATAAAGTTCCATGCAGGGTATTTTCATTATACAGATTGTGCTGAAGAAACAAAGTAAGAGAGACTTAAAATGGAAGTTTAGTTTCCTTTCACTTAGTAGAGCTGCAGGGTTAGGCATTCCAGGGCTTGTAAGACATCTTCCTTGGCATTAGGAATCAAGACCCTTTCCAGTTTTTCATTCTGCCATCCTTGTAATATATTCTTGTCCTCATGGTCCATCTAGTTGCTGAGGCTCCAGTCATCACACCCACATTCCAACTAGTAAGATGAAGGAAGGGAAGACATCTGAGTCCCTCTTATAGTGTCTTAAGAGTCACCACCCTCATGGAGGCACCTGCTGCAGGGGCATAATAAACCATAGGTCTTAAATATTTACTGAATGTTCATCCTAGTCACTGCATCAGTCATTTTCAGAGTTCATTTTCCTTTTAGCCATGTTGATTTGCTGTTTTCCAGATGCACCTCTGGTGAAGGTTATGACACATTTTCTCCCAGATGATTTTGCTGACTGTTCTGCTTGTATAGTAATTGATCTTTGCTGTAAACTATTTATTTATTTATTTATTTTATAAATTTATTTGTTTATTTTTTGGCTGCGTTGGGTCATCGTTGCTTCACGCGGGCTTTCTCTAGTTGTGGCGAGCAGGGGCTACTCTTCGTTGTGGTGCACGGGCTTCTCCTTGCGGTGGCTTCTCTTGTTGCGGAGCACGGGCTCTAAGCACGCAGCCTTCAGTAGTTGTGGCACACAGGCTCAGTCGTGTGGCTTGCAGGCTCTATAGCGCAGGCTCAGTAGTTGTGGTGCACAGGCTTAGTTGCTCCGTGGCATGTGAGATCTTCCCGGACCGGGGCTTGAACCCGTGTCCCCTGCCCTGGCAGGCAGATTCTTAACCACTGCACCACCAGGGAAGCCCCTGTAAACAATTTAAATAACAAAACAAAGTAATACTCTCTGCTGAGAGGTAGGCACTGATCCCATTTTAGTGAATATCCTTCTGAACATTGCTCTTCCCACCCCTCCCCACCTCTGGTCCAAGTCACTGTCATCTCTCATGTGGACTTTTGAAGGAGCCTCCTAACCATCTCCTGGCTTCCATCCTGGCCCCACTGCAGGCTATTCTCAATCAGTAGCCAAAATGAGCAGGTTTTTAAAAATTGATGTAAAATTCACATAACATAACGTTAAGTATTTTCAAGTGAACAATTCAGTGGCATTTAGTACACACACAACGTTGTGCAACTACCATCTCTATCTGGATCCAAAACATTTTCATCACTCCAAAATAAAACCCTGTATCCAATAAGCAGTTACTCTCCATGCCCCTCGCTCCCAGCCCCTGGCAACCACCAATCTGTTTCTATGGATTTACCTATTCTGGATATCTCCTATAAATTAAATCATATAATATGTGACTTTGCGTGTCTGGCTTCTTTCACTTAGAATATTATTTTCGAGACTCATTCATTCCCTTTTATTACTGAATAATATTCCACAATTTGTCTATTGACAAACATTTTGGTTGTTTCCACTTTTTGGCTGTCGTGATTGGGGTGCTGTGAGTATTCCTATACAAGTATTTGTATGGGTAACTTTTGGGTATATACCTAGGAGTGGAATTGCTGGATCGTATGGTAATTCTGTGTTTAATTTTTTGAAGAACTGCCAAACAGTTTTCCCAAGCAACTGCACCCTTTTACATTCCCATCAGCAATATATAAGGGTTCCAATTTCTCCACATCCTTGCCAACATTTGTTATTTTCCATTTTGGTTTTTGGTTTATGTTATAGCCATTATCATGGTTGTGAAGTGATATCTCATTGTGGTTTTGATTTGCATTTGTCTAATGACCAATGATGTTGAGCATCTTGTCATGTGCTTGGCCATCTGTACAGTTGACTCTCCATATCCGCAGGTTCCATATCCGCGGATTCAGCCAACTGGGGATCAAAAATATTCAGAAAAATTCCGCACAGTTTAAAAAGGCAAAAGTTGAATTTGCCACGCACTGGCAACTATTTACATAGAATTTACATTGTATTAGGTATTATACGTAACCTAGAGGTGATCTAAAGTATAAAGGAGGATGTGTGTAGGTTATATGCAAATACTATACCATTTTATATAAGGGACTTGAGCATCCAATCCCCCTCAGATACCTAGAGGCAATTGTATATCCTCTTTGGAGAAATGTCTTTAAGTCCTTTGCCCATTTTTAAATTGGGTTGTTTTTCTTTTTGTTGTTGAGTTGTAAAAGTTCTTTATATATTCTGAATACTAGACCCTATCAGGTATATGATTTGTAAATATTTTCTCCTCTTCTGTATGTTATCTTTCCACTTTCTTGATAATGTCCTTTGATACACAAAAGTTTTATTTTGGTTAAGTTCAATTGATCTATTTTGGTTAAGTTCGATTGATCTATTTTTCTTTAGTTGCTTATTCTTTTGTTGTCATATCTAGGACTACTTTGCCAAATCTAAGGTCATAAAGATTTACACTTATGTTTTCTTCTAAGAATTTTATAATTTTAGGTATTATATTTAAATCATTGATCCATTTCCAGTTGGTTTTTGTGTATGGTATGAGATAGGGGTCCAGCTTTATCTTTCTGCATGTGGATACCCAGTTGTCCCACACCACTTCTTGAAGAAACTGTTCTTTCCCCATTCAATGGACTTGGCACCCTTGTCAAAAATCAATTTGCCATAGATGTATAGGTTTATTTCTGGACTCTCAATTCTATTCCATTTTTTTATATGTCTATCCTTATGTCAGTGTCACACTGTTTAACTTTGTAGTAAGTTTTGAAATCAGGAAGTCTGAGTCCTCCAACTTTGTTCTTTATCAAGATTGTTTTGGTTATTTGGAGCCCCTTACAATTCCATATGAATTTGAGGACTGGCTTTTCCATTTCCAAAAAAAAGGAGGAGGACCATTGGAATTTTGATAAGGATGGTGTTGAATCTGTAGATTGCTTTGGGCAATATTGCCATTTTAATATTGTCTTCCAGTCCATGAACTTGGGATATCTTTCTGTTTATTTAGGTTTTCTTTCCTTTCTTTCAACAATGTTTTATAGTGTTCCATGCACAAGTCTTTCACCTCCTTGGTTAAATTTATTCCTACGTATTTTATTCTTTTGGATTGTATTATAGATGAAATTATTTTCC
Organism: Neophocaena asiaeorientalis asiaeorientalis; assembly: GCF_003031525.2. Classification (NCBI taxonomy): domain Eukaryota; kingdom Metazoa; phylum Chordata; class Mammalia; order Artiodactyla; family Phocoenidae; genus Neophocaena; species Neophocaena asiaeorientalis. The sequence goes on along the minus strand of NW_020185326.1, from coordinate 5,057,316 downwards.
TAATTTCCCTTTCAGATTGTTATTTGCTGGTGTACCCCACTTATTTGTATATGTTAATCTTGTACCCTGTTTTTCTGTGTGTGTGTGGAACATTTTCTGCATATAACATCGTGTCATCTGCGAACAGAGATCATTTTACTTCTTCCTTTCCAGTCTGGATGCCATGTATTTCTTTTTCTTGTCCATTTGCTCTGACTAGAACTTTCAATACACAGTTGGGTAGGAGCAATGAAAGCAGGCATCCTTGTCTTGTCGCTGGTCTGAGCAGCTCATTTCCTCACTCTGTCAGGGCCCAGCTCACAGGTCATCTTCCCTGACCACGCTACCGAAGATAGCAGAGCCCACCTCACCCACACCCCAGCGTGGAACTTCCTAGTCTTTTGCTTGGCTTTATTTTCCTTTGTGATTCTTAGTACTCTCTGGTATCTTTACATGTTTGTTTATTATCTGTCTTCTTTCACTAAACTGTTACTGCTGTCCCCCTAGCTCCAAGAAGGGTGCTGGGCACATAGGAAGTATTCAGTAAATATGTGTTGCATGGATAAATATATATTGATATATGTGCAATTTTCATAAATGGAATTAAATAATTCATGCTATTTTGTAAACTTGCTTTTTCACACAAGATTTTGTCTTGGGCATTTTCCTTTCATAGTAAGTAGAGATCTCCACCATCCTTTATAATAATAACCGCTAGAACACCATCGTGTGGACGCCCCATAATTTCTTTAACAATGCCTCTTGGTGCACACTGCAGTGACCGACCAACCTCTTTGCTCTCTCGTTCAATTATGAGTCTGACACTGTAAAAATATCATGTCCCAAGAGACATTATATTTTCTCCCTATGTCTCTTTTAATAATCTGAGTGTATTTTATTTATTTGGTTTAGAAATGTTTCTCGATTTTTCTCTCATACCAGAACGTTTGTTTAGAGTATTCCAGACCCTGGCATTTTATTATATTTTTCTTTTGTATCTTTTCCTACTTACAGATTGTTAAAATTAATAACCAATGGTTTTCAGTAGTGAGCAGTCTCCCTTGACCAAGTTATAAAGTTCTTCTTTTCAAACGTGCAGGGTGCTTTGTTGGAGATCTCTGATTCCCTTTCTTTGGACAAGTTTGGCACCGGGTCCCCAGAGGGAGAAGTTTTAATGGACTCTCGGCATCGAGGGACCCTCAGGGCTTTGGGACGGTCCACCCAGGGCCCCAGTGCAGCTGCACTCCCTGTAATGGGCACCCCGTGTGTTTTCAGGAAAAGTCTGGGTCCCCAAGCAGAAGCCGATGGACCCCGTGCTGGAAAGTGTGACACTGGAGCCAGAGCTGGAGGAGGCCCTGGCCAATGCCTCGGATGCGGAACTCTGTGACATCGCAGGTAAGAGGCGTTCCTGATGCTTCCCCACGTCCTCCAAAAGCGTTTGACCCACGTCTGCAGGCGAGCCTTGGATGGTTTATTTCAACATAAACACCCTCTCTGTTTCTAACAAGGACTAGAGCAGATAGAACTCTATTATTAAAAACCGAAATGAATAAAATGGAGATAAAACCAAAACCCTTCCCACCACGGAGCCAGCTGTTGCTGCCATGAGACCCCATCCCAGAGGGTTGTGCAAGGCAGCCGGGGCCCTTCACCAGCCATGGCATCAAATCCTGCTCAGGCCGCCTGGGAAGACAGGATAGAGGGGGGAAGACAGAGGGCTGCCGGCATCTCAGGTCCAGGAGGCTCACAGAGGGCTGGAGCAAGTCATCTGATTCTACCATTTTGCACAGCTCGGAGAGCCGGGCTTGGAGGCGATCACCCCATATCTCATATTTGTACGACACCCTCCATCTTCATGTGTGTTTCCATGTGATCTTCACAAACAGCCCCTAAAACTCCAGAAGGTGGCCTGAGATCCAGAGCTTTTTGCCACCTGCTCTTTTCCCCTTTCTACTGTCTGGTCCCCGTCCCACTCGCCCGTGTCCCTTCCCCACGGGGGGTCAGGCTCTGGCCACAGTGTGCCCACCACCATGCTGTGCTCCCTGGCCCAGTGAGGTAGCTGGTCTTTTTCTTTTGCAGCCTTGGGGGCTACTAACCCTCACCCAGATGATGCCAGGAGTGTGGATGGGGTAGGGAGAGACTCAAGGCAAGTGGGAAGGGGAGAGGAAAGACAGGGTCAACTGTGAGGTCAAGGGAGGAGCCCAGACCTGGCTCCAGAGACTAAGTGGACGTTGGTGCCATTAATGAAGGTGCGTTAGTCTGCTCAGGCTGCCCTAACGAAATACCACAGGCTGGTGGCTTAAATAACAGAAACGTATTTTCTCAATAGTTCTGGAGGTTAGATGTCCAAGATCAAGGTGTCTACAGTCTTGGTTTCCTCTGAGCCCTCTCTCCTTGATTCCAGATGACCGTATCTCATGGTGTCCCTCTGTGCATGTGTCCCCTTGTGTCCCTTTGTGTGTCCTAATCTCCTTCTTGTAAGTACACCAGACAGATTGGATTGGGACCCACCCTAACAGGCTCATTGACACTTAACCACTTCTTTAAAAACCTTATCTCCAAATATAGTTACAAATTCTAAGGTACTAGAAATTACTTTATTCAACATATTGGAGGGACAAATCAGGACAAAATCAACAATTTTGGAGGGACACAGTTCAACCATAACAGCGGGGAGGAGAAGGTGTAGGGGAAATACGGAGTTCAGTTTGGGATCTTTAGAGTTCAGGGTGCCTGTGGGCCACCCAATCAAGGGCACTTGTACATGAAAGACTTTATTTTTAAAATTATCCATTTATTTATTTATTTATTTATTTTTGGCTGCGTTGGGTCTTCGTTGCTGCGCGTGGGCTTTCTCTAGTTGCAGCGAGCGGGGGCTACTCTTCGTTGCAGTGCTCGGGCTTCTCACTGCGGTGGCTTCACTTGTTGCAGAGCACAGGCTGTAGGCACGCGGGCTTCAGTAGTTGTGGCTCGCGGGCTCTCGAGTGCAGGCTCAGTGGCTGTGGCACACGGGGTTAGTTACTCCGCAGCATGTGGGATCTTCCCGAACCAGGGATTGAACCCATGTCCCCTTCATTGGCAGGTGGATTCTTAACAACTGCGCCACCAGGGAAGTCCCTACATGAAAGTCTTGAGTTCTGCAAGGGGTCCACACTGGAGATAGAGAGGTGGGTGTCATTAGCATCATCAAGTTCCAGGCAGAGGGCATGGCAATAGTGGGGACCCGGGGCTCTGGAGGCAAGGGCCCTGGCCGAGGTAGAAGCCTTTGGGAGAGGAGTGGAAATGGGGTGAACATAGCCACAGTGGAGGCCAGGTAGCCACACATGGGCTGGGAACCAACGGCCAAATCAAGATGGGCAGAGCCTAACGCAAGAGCTAGGGAGACAGAATGAGGGTTCAGGGCTGGCCGGGAGACTCAGAGGTGAAGCCAGAGGCCAGGTGAGCCCGCCAGTGCCAGGAAACTCAGCCGGCCGCAGTGTCTTCCGCTTCTCGTGTCCTCCTGCTTCTCGTGTCCTCCTGCTTCTCGTGGGTGTTGTGCACCAGTCCTGATGACACGCTTAGGAAAGAGGAAGAAGGGGCACCAAAGCCAGCTTGCAGGGCCTAAGGAGTGAAAAAGGAGAGCCAATGTGTAGACCCTCGGTCCAGACAACCCTTTCCTAAGGAGGCAGAACATTTGGGAAAGGACAAAGGGCAGTGGCTTAAAGGGTGTCAGGGCTGAGAGAGAAAGGTGTTCATTTTCACTCTGAAGCACACAGCAGTGAGGAGGTCACCTGGATGGAAGCGGAGCACGTAGCTCAGCATACTCAGCTGGTTTGCTCGTCAGAAACCACACAACGTGCATTAGATCCACATTAGGCTCAGGTGTTTTGACGGAACCGTCTCCCTGATGTGGGGTCCCCTTGAGTTCCGGTTAATCCGTGCAGCTGGGCGGTGGGTGAGTGACATGGTTGTCCAGCATCTCCACACTGACTCACCCCAGGGGCTGTTTTTATCCTGGTCCTTCTCCGATCACCCTCCATGACGTCACTCCCCTTGTTAGGCAGCTCAGAGGGATTATCAAATTACTCTGCTGTCAGTGCCAAAACAGAGCTGCAATGTTGTGCTAAATTTCTGGGTTGATCTCTTGAAACTATTCCTCTTTATTTGTATTGGCGTGACTAATTATTAGTATCTGTTCATGATACCATATGCTTCCGCTGTCCAGAAAGGAGAGGGGTGCTGCGAGGCGACACCAGTGTTCACTGGCTAACCTTGGACACGTGTCGCTGTATGTCAGCCCTTTGCAAGGTGGCAGTGGAAGGAGGCATGGAACATTTGTTGACCACCTATGTCCCAGCTGCTGTGGGAGTTGTTTTCCATACCTTGCTGCATTTGTTGACCACAGCAATCCTATGAAGTGAGTTTTATTGACGTCCCCATTTCTCAGAGAGGGGAAGTCGGCACAGTGAGGTTATCCTTGCCCACGGGGTTTGAACCCAGGCAGCTTGGTCCCACTCACAGCATCACCACCCAGCACAACCTGGATAAAGCCCTCCAGGGTAGGGGAATGGAAACAGAGTGTTGAGAGGGGGTGCATGGCAGAGTCTCACAGAGTCGGCCTGGGGAGGATGGGGCCGAATTAGGAAAGTCTCCGGATGTCGTGCAAAAGCATTGACACCCGTGCCTTGGGGGAGTGTTGGAAGAGGCCGGATGAAAGCAGGGGCTTGGGCAGAGAGGCGGTGGTGTTCGTAGGACGAGGGGATGTAGGAGGCAGGCCCCAGGTAAGGCCAAGGGCTAAGGTGGACTGCGTCTGGAACGTGGCTCCGAGAGACCAGCTGTTCCTAGAGTTGGGTCAGAGGCCAAGAGCCTGAGATGACGAGACGATGGCAGGCTTTCTGGCCTGAGGCATCAGAAAACAGAGCTGGGTGCCTGCAAGGATGCAAGGAATCAGTCAGTTTGAGAGACGGAGGCGCTGGAGGCAGGACATCTTGTCGGAGTGCTGGGTGTGTTGGGGAGAGTAGCTGGAGCCCCGAGTGGATGACTCATTAGGGAAAAAAGAGGAGGATGCGCTGGGCACAGGGTCTTCATGTCATCTCTGCTCCCCACAACTCAACTCCCAGGCATAGCATTTCCATTAACTAAGCCTCCGATTGCTCTGGACCAATCGTAAGAAAGCGGCCCGGTTCCTGCCCTCGAGGAGCTGAGGTTAAACAAACACTGAGGCCAACGTGGAAGGACAAGTGGGAGTGAGTGTCGGAGGGAGAAAGGGCCAAGTGAGGTGGTGGGGCTGCAAGATGAGAGTGGGGACTGAAGCTGAGACGAAAGGAGGAAGAGTAGAGGTGAACTGGGCGGGGAGACGCATCCCAGTGGAAGAGGGTTCAAGCCCTGGTCCGGGAAGATCCCACGTGCTGCGGAGCAACTAAGCCCGTGCACCACAACTACTGAGCCCGTGTGCCACAACTACTGAAGGCCGCGTGCCTAGAGCCCGTGCTCCACAAGAGAAGCCACTGCAATGAGAAACCCACGCACCGCAACGAAGAGTAGCCCCCGCTCGCCACAACTAGAGAAAGCCCACACACAGCAACGAAGACCCAATGCAGCCAAAAATAAATAAATAAATTTATTTTTAAAAAAAAGAACGAAGCAGCAAGCAATGTTGATGTGCTCTTTTTCTCTATCACTCACTCCTGATGACGTGGAGTGTGCAAAACCAAGCAGGATAAAGTCATGATTTGGTGCTTAGGGCGGGAGAGGAAATACTGGCTTCAGAGCCACCAAGCATTCTGCCCAGCAGTGGAGATTTAGCTTGGCCTCTCCCCTTCCTCCTTCCCTCCCTTTTTCCCTCCCTCCTTCCCTCCTTCCTTCTTAGAACTCTAATCTCCTCTGAACTGCAAAGTCGTTTTATTTCTTCTTAGGGCTCCTATTGATATACATTACCTTCTAGAATGTATTGTTATCTGTCCTTAGAATTCTGAAGTTGAGGACAAGTTTTAGAACTTTAGACCTGTTGGTGACCTAGTGTGTAGAGGTGTGGGTGGGGACACTAACTTAGAAGCCAGGAGGGTCCTCACCGAATGGTCTTTGACCAACCATTTCCCTCCTGAGCCTGCTGGAAAAGTGGGGACCGACAGTAACTACCCTGGATGCTTGCTGTAAAAATCAAACAGCGTAAGAAGATGAGAAATTGCCATGTGGCTATTAAGTCCCATGTGAAGGTAAGAGATCATCCTTCAAATATAGTCCATTTTACAGGTGAGAACACCGAGGACCCAGAGTAGAAGTGACCTGGACAGGGTTACCCAGCAAATTAGTACCAAGGCCCAGACTGGAGCCCAGGTCTCCTTCCTCTGTCCCCCAGCACTTCCTTGTAACCTTCCTGCCTCTGCCCTCTCTTTCTGGACCATTACAAGAAGCTATTGTCCAAGCACAAAATGCATTTTCCATTTTCCACCTCTCTATACACTCTAAGCAAGACCAGCCAGCCATATGAGGTTACATCTTTCCTACGATTCCAGCAACCTTTCCAAACTGTTTTTCCAAATCTGGAATCCCAGCAGCATCCCAGAACCACCACCAAAGCTGCTCTCTGTATGGGAGCTGGAAGAGAAGGTGACTCCAGGTGATCTGATTCACCTGCTGCTGACGCAGGCTTCAGCTCCCTCCGCCCGCAGAGACGCAGCCTAAATTAAAGCCCAGAGAGCTCAAAACAGGGCAGATGCCTCTCTCCTTACCAGCTCTCCTTAGCGATGAGCAGGCAAGTCTAATTTTAGCAGAGAAGACTCTTAGAATGTGAGAAACAGAAGGTACTTTGAGATCATCTTGTCTTGTGGTTTGTAGCTCCCACTAGGCATCAAAAATCATCCAAGGAGATTAAAAATACATCTCCAGAGATTCGAATCAGTTTGTTCAGGAGCACTGGTATTGTCGTAAAGCTCGCGGGTAATTTGTATATGCAGCCATGATTGAGAACCAATGGTCTGGTCTCACCCCTCATTGTACAGAGGAGGCTGAAGCCCAGAGAAGGGAGGGGACTTACCCAAGGTCACACAGCATCAGGGGCAGAGTCAGGGCTGGAACTTGGTTCTCTTGAGTCTTCACTAAAGGCTCGCTGTTGTCTCTCTAACTAGAAATCGTGTCTAATGAAATGGCCAGGGGAATTTTTTTTAATGAGCAAATGTTTACCAAATACCATCTTCTGGAAGAGGTAGAAGAGAGATAATATTCTTCCCTGACCTCCGGAAGCCCACAGTCCAGTAGGGGAAGCATGCGTGTACCCAGAGAGCTCTAACACTGTGTTGACTAAGTACTATGATAAGGACACCAGGTGCTGTGAGAGAGCTACAGAGACAGAAGGTGGAATCCAGGAGGTCTCCCTGGGGGAGGAAGCATTATTCCAAACTTAAAGGATGGGGAGGTAGAGTTGTTAGATCAAATATAGTATGCTCAGTTGGATCTGAATTTCGGATAAATGATGAATAAGCTTCTAATATAAGAAGGTCTCAAATACTGAATGGGATGTACTTACACTAGAACATTTTTCATTGTTTATCTGAAATTACAGTTTAACTGGGTATCCTGTATTTTTATTTGCTAAATCTCAAAACTCTCCTGGGGGGCATTTCAGCAGTGGGCAGTGCAGATGGAGAGAGGATTGCCAGCAGACAGGCAGCATTGGCAGAAGCAGGAGCATCTACTGAGCAGTGACCATTTGTGTCGCAGGAGCAGAAAGGGCGTGGGCAAAGGCCAAGGCTATTGAAGCAGGGCCAGCCCCGGGGAGGGCCAGTGAAGCCAGACTCTGGAGTCACAAGGCACCATCCTCATGGTCCTGCACGCCCATCCTTCCCCTCTAGTCAGTGCTCCACATTCAGCCTGATAACAGTCACAGAACTTGAGTCAGACCATCTCACTCCCTGCTCAGGCCACGCCTAGAAAAAGACATCTGAGCTCCTTACCTGGACCTAGAAGACCCTGTAGGATGTGGCCTTGCCTATTTGAATAAAATCTACTCCAAAGGGTTGTTGTGAAGATTAAGGGGGATGGCATTAGGCAGCGTTCTCAACCTCGGCTGCCCGGTGAAACCACCTGGGGAGCTTTAAAAAAGGCAGATGCCTGGCCCCAGCCCAGGGATTGTGGTTTAATTGGTCTGGGGGAGTCCTGGGCATCAGGAGTTTCAAAAGAGTCCCAGTGATTCCAATGCACAACCAGACTGAGTGTCACTGATGTACAGTGTACTTTCTAGCCCGACATAAGCATTTGGTGAGGACCTGTTGCCCTCTGCCACATGTCCAACTTCACCTCTATCCATCTTCCGCTTCCCCCTCCCTCCCTGGCCTTCCACGCCCCAAGCCTAGGGCTTCCCACCCACCATCCCTCTGCCCAGAATGTTCTACCTCCTTTCTCTTAACTTGGCCAACATCTATATTCATCTCTCTCATCCCAAGTTTCTCTGTTCTCTTCTCCCAGAACACACTGAACTTTTTCTTTACAACACTTAGCATCCTCTGCACTTACGTTTTTAATTGTGTGGGTACCTGCTTAGTTTCTCATTCCCAGCAGTCTGTAACCTACATGGCAGAGCCCCTGTCTTTCTTGTTGCTCACCGTCCCCACCCCCCTGGAGCTGGACACGTGATGCTGGCCCTCGGTAAATGTCGAACAAATGAATGGATCAAAGAATGACTGATCATGGGGGGATGTGGTTAGGTTTGCCTTTCCAGAGAGATCTTTCTGGCTGCTCTGTGCTGAATGCTGGTGGGGGAAGATAGGAAGAGACTGAGGCCAGAGTACCAGTGATTCCACAGCTGTGATAATACAGGCGAGAACTGATAGGGCCTTAACCAGGACAGAGGTGATGGAGTGCGAGGTGGGACAGATGAGAAGCTCTGTCTAGGAGGGTGAGGATTTAGGGGAAGGGGTGCCATGTGACTGAGGGTCTACCCCGAGGGACAGGCAGGATGACCAGATGGAACGTGAGCCAAAGGAAGAGGCTGTTGTCGGGAAAGAGGAGTTCCGTTTGGGCCAAGTTGGGTTGGACGTGCCAGTGGGACATCAGAGGGACATCTAGGAATCTGAGGCCAGGGACAGAGAAACCTAGGCTGGGGATGGAGATTCGAGAGTCATGTCAATAGAGGCAAGAGTAAAAACCAAATAAAATTTAAAAGTTTACATGCAAGTGTTTCTTGCCATTTCTGTGAGCAAAACTTCCTGGGGCATGGAATGTCCGTGCCCAGAAGCCTCTCTGTCTGAGAGGCGCGTCATGGGCCCTTCGTGTCCCCGCAGCTATCCTGGGCATGCACACGCTCATGAGCAACCAGCAGTACTACCAGGCCTTGGGCAGCAGCTCCATCGTGAACAAGGAGGGACTCAACAGTGAGTACGGGCACCCCTCCCTGCCCCCAGCGAGGGCACCTTGGAAGTGAGGGGTCCTCCCACGTCTTGCTGCCTCTGCCCGCTCTCTGGCTCACTGCAGAAGATTTCGAATTCTATAAAGCCAAATCTATCCACTTTTTCCTTTTACTCTCCTGGGATTTTGTGACGTATTTACGAAGACCCTCCCCATCCCAGTATTAACAAAACGTCCTCCTGTATTTTCTTCTGTAAGTCTTAGAGGTTTACTTCTTATATCCAACTTCTTAATCCTCCTAGAGTTCGTGTTTGTGTGTGGTGTGAGATGAGATTGAACTTTCATTTTTTTAAATCAAATTCCTGTTGTCCCAACACCACTCTGTGTAAAGTTCATCCTTTCGCCTCTGGTTTGGAACTCCACCTTGATCATAAATGTCCATGTGTCCACTTGGGTCTGTCTCCGGATGCCTCTCCTGCCCCACGAGTCTCCTTGTCCTTTCCTGTGCCAATATTGCATTGTCTGAATTGCTCCGCTGCATCGTTCCAAGCTGGCATTTTGGCCCCAGAGAGAAACGAGGGCACCCAACGCGCAATTATCCCTCCCTCTGGAAGGCCTACACATTTCCTTCCCATCCAGGCTTCATTTTACCCTCACAAGAGCCCACTGGCTAGAACGACTCATTCACATTCTACAGATGAGGACACCGAGGTTCAGACAGTTTAGCGAATTCACCCAGTTGTTGCAGGACGGCAGAGGCAGAGTCCAAGTAGGGCCCAGACTCCTGACCCCGCCCATTGCCCGCCCCCATCCCCCATAGCCCCTGAGATGCCCAGCCTTCCGTGTCCCTGAGCTCTGCTGCCGCTTCCTTCCGGTGTCCTTATGTCGAGGGAGAGTGACGCCTCGTCTCTGTGAGCCACCCGCCTGTTGTCGGTCACTCTAGGTGTGATCAAACCTACACAATACAAGCCTGTGCCTGATGAAGAACCAAATGCAACAGACTTGGATGAAACGCTGGAGCGGATAAAGAGCAATGACCCCAAACTTGAAGAGGTCAACCTCAACAACATCCGGGTGAGGTTAACCCCTTTCACTCCACTTGCCCTACTGAGGGGAGGCGGGGAAGCCATGTCTAGTGCCACCCAGACCCAGATGGCCCGGGCCTGGCTGTGCGGAGACAGCAGGGTCCTGCTTGGACTCTGGGTGCTTCTGGATCAGGAATAGAGACAGAAGCTTTCGGAGGGAGGATAGTGTAAACTAGCACAGCCCATGGCCCTGGTTTCTTCTGGGGACTGACATCAGACCCAGATGTTCACCACAGGCCAACCCAGCTTCGGCTCTGGAAACCCGCCACCCTATTCAAAACACTGAGAGCTTCTCTGAGATAAAATCGTGAGTCAGACACATACGGCCGCACGGGATCCCGAGGCTGGAAAAGCCCAGGGCCCACCAGGTTCATGGGGTAACCCAAGCCCGGGGAGGGACCTAGCCCTGAACCAGTGTAGCATGCACATATTCAGCCTCATTCTGCAACCTTAGAAGGGAACTGTCAGCCCAAATGTCCAAAGACATATTCCAAGCCGTCGGCCCACATCTCTCCAGACCTTTCCCGTGTGACCACTAAGGGCAGAGCGGGGACGGATGGACAGGCAGTCCTACCCTGGACAGCCTGCAGGAGGAATTCAGAAGCAGGCCCAGCTGCCTGCCCACCTGCTCAGCCCAGGGACCAGAGGGATTAGTTCTCGGGGGGTGTGGATGTAAGATAAGAAGTGGGCCCCTCACTCCCCGTCTCCCCTTTCCTTTCTTCTCCACTTTCTTTTAAGTGGCTGCCAGCCCCACGGCACGATCAGATCGGAAACCTGCGCCCGCAGTGTTCTCCTGCACCTGGCCTTCCCATGCTCTGCTCCCACGGGGGCTAAAGTGACACTCTGAAATAAGAGATCCGTTCAAACACAGCCAGGCTCTCTCTCTCGGGCGCCTCCGCTGTCTGCCGTGTGCACAGTGGGAGACGCTGGCACAATTCAGAGCCGTGCACCCTGGCAGTGCGTACCAGGAGGCATGGGGGTGTGGAACCTGGCCACGGCCCTGTGTCTTCACCGTGAGGCCTCAGGCAAGGGCTCGGCCCTCTCCAGGCCTGTTTCCCCTCTGCACGTGAGGCAGTTGGACTAGGTCAGTGGTTTTCACTTGAGGAGATTAAAAAATAAATGAATGCCAATGCCCGGTCCCTCTCCCCGCAGAGAGTCTGATCTTATTGGTCCGGGGCAGGCCTGTGCATCAGCACTTTGTGACAGTTCCCCAGGCACCTCTGATGTGTGGCAGGGCTGAGATCCCCTGGGACAGATGTCTCTTAAAGATCATCTAGGGCCATGCCACACCTTAGTTTTCCAGAAACAAACCCAGAGAGGAGCAGAGACTTCCCCAGCGTCACACAGTGAGTCAGAAACATTGCCAGTGCTGGGGCGGAGCCCTCTCCCACACCCCCAGACCTGAGCTCTCACCACAGCACTCTTCTGCATCCTTTGCTTGATGTATTCCTCCTCCTCCGGTCTCCACATGTACAAAGAGAAAATTACAGGTCCTATTTGAAATTTTCAGGGAGGATTTTCTCAATCTGTTTACCCAAAAGTTCTCCTCCAATCTCAGCCATTTGGGGCAAAGCAGGAACCCTTTACCCATTCAGCTTTTTGGTCAGAGACTTGCAGGGAATCAGGTTGCACGTGTGAGAGAGCTGCTGCCCCCATCTCTCTGCCCTACCCGCCCCTGACAGGGGCTGCTGGTCACTGCTTGCCTTTCTCTCTGCAGAATATCCCCATACCCACTCTCAAGGCGTATGCAGAAGCCCTGAAAGAGAACTCGTATGTGAAGAAGTTCAGCATCGTGGGGACACGGAGCAATGACCCCGTGGCATTTGTATGTACCTTTCTGATCTGCTGCATTGAGAGTGGGAGGCATAGAAACAGGAAGGTTGATGTTTGTAGCCTCAGGACTGGCCATGTGCCACTGATGAAGAACCCTGTGTGGTGTGGTGTGGTGTGATGTGGTGAAAGGCACTGGGCTAGGAGCCAGGAGAGGACATGGACAGAACAGCCATTACCCAGGCACCATCTGTACATTATCCTCCATGGTGCTTAATCTCCATAACCACCCCTGATCCCAGAGGTGCAGGGCTCCCCACTTTACAGATGAAGAACCTGAGGTAAAGGGAGCTCAGGCAGCTTGCTTTGTCCAAAGTTGCACAGCAAGGGAGAGGTGGAGCTGAGATTTAAAAACGAGTCAAATGTTCCCTAAAGCCAACTCTCTCACCACTCAGCATGTCATGAGTAGACAAGGGTCCACCCCTCCCTGGTCCTCAGTTTCTCCATATCTAAAAATTATTGTCTTCATCAATGGTTCCCAACGACCAATTTTATTTGTTTTTTACCTATGTCTTAAAGATATTGCTGATTAGATTAAATTGTACTTATTATAAAGTAGCCATCAATTCGTTTTTAGAAAAAAGAAAAACATTCAACACACATGTATGGAGTCTGTCTGTGCCCAGCAGTGAATTAGGCTCTGAGAATACAACTGTGACCAAGACAGTCATAGCTCCCACTTTCTTGAATATAATGGCCCATCCAGCCATGCAGACAGCTAAAGGATAACAGTACAGCGTGACTACTACAATACTAATAGCAGGTAAAAAGGTACAGAGATTAGCTTACCAGGCATGGTAATTAACCATTTAGTAGCAATCACTTTGTTGATATCCACGAAATAACTTGCTGGGATTTCGATTGAGATTGCATTGAATCTATATCAAAATGGGAAGAACTGATATCTTGACAATACTGAGTTTTCTTGTACATGAACATGGAATATACCTCCATTTATTTAGTTCTTTTTTAATTTCATACATCAGAGTTTTTTAGTTGTGCTCATATAGATCTTGTACATATTTTGTTAGCTTTATACCTAAGTATTTCATTGTTTGGGGTGCTAATATAAATGGTATTATGTTTTGTTTTTTTTTATTATTATTTATGGTCGGCTGCATTGGGTCTTCGTTGCTGTGTGAGGGCTTTCTCTAGTTGCAGTGAGCGGGGGCTGCTCTTCGTTATGGTGCATGGGCTTCTCATTGTGGTGGCTTCTCTTGTTGCCGAACACGGGCTCTAGGCGCACGGGCTTCAGTAGCTGTGGCACGTGGGCTCAGTAGCTGTGGCTCACGGGCTCTAGAGCGCAGGCTAGGTAGTTGTGGTGCATGGGCTTAGTTGCTCCATGGCATGTGGGATCTTCCAAGACCAGGGCTCGAACCCGTGTCCCCTGCAGTGGCAGGTGGATTCTTAACCACGGTGCCACCAGGGAAGTCCCTAACTGTAGATTTTTTTGTAGATATTCTTTATCAACTTATGGAAATTGCCCTCTATTCCTAGTTTACTGAGAGTTTTTATCATGCATGGATGTTGGGTGTTGTCAAATGCTTTTTTTTTATCATCTATCGAAATGACTATTTTACTTTTTTAGCTTGTTGATGTGATGAATTATATGAATTGATTTTCCAGTGTTGAACCAGCCTTGTATACCTGGGATAAATCCCACTTGGTCATAGTTCAACATACTTTTGAATTTATCTTGAGATTTCTTCTTTGACCCATGTGTTGTTTCATCTCCATGTATTTGGGAATTTTCTAGTTACCTTTCTGTTATTCACTTCTAGTTTGATTCCATTGTGGTCTGAGAGCAGACATTGTATGATTTCTATTCTTTTAAATTGGTTAGGGTGTGTTTTACGGCCCAGAATGTGGTCTGCCTTGGTGAATGTTCCATGTGCACACAAGAAGAATGTGTTTTCTGCTATTGTTGGATGGTAGTCTATAGATATCAATTATATCTAGTCGGTTGACAGTGTCGTTGAGTTCAGTTATGTCTTTCCTGATCTTTGGCCTGCTGGATCTGTCCATATCCATAGAGGGGTATTGAAGTCTACTATGATAGTGGATTCATCTATCTCTCTGCAATTCTATTAGTTTTTGCCTCATATAGTTTGACGCTCTGTCATAAGGCAGGCACTCATTAAGGTTGTTATGTCTTCTTGGATAATTGACCCCTTTATCGTTATATACTACCCTTCTTTTTTTTTTTTTTTTACATCTTTATTGGAGTATAATTGTTTTACAATGGTGTGTTAGTTTCTGCTTTATAACAAAGTGAATCAGTTATACGTATACATATGTTCCCATATCTCTTCCCTCTTGCGTCTCCCTCCCTCCCACCCTCCCTATCCCCCCCCTCTAGGCGGTCACAATGCACCGAGCTGATCTCCCTGTGCTATGTGGCTGCTTCCCACTAGCTATCTACCTTACATTTGGTAGTGTATATATGTCCATGCCTCTTTCTCACTTTGTCACAGCTTACCCTTCCCCCTCCCCATATCCTCAAGTCCATTCTCTAGTAGGTCTGTGTCTTTATTCCTGTCTTACCCCTAGGTTCTTCATGACATTTTTTTTCTTAAATTCCATATATATGTGTTAGCATACGGTATTTGTCTTTCTCTTTCTGACTTACTTCACTCTGTATGACAGACTCTAGGTCTATCCACCTCATTACAAATAGCTCAATTTCATTTCTTTTTATGGCTGAGTAATATTCCATTGTATATATGTGCCACATCTTCTTTATCCATTCATCCAATGATGGACACTTAGGTTGTTTCCATCTCCAGGCTATTGTAAATAGAGCTGCAGTGAACATTTTGGTACATGACTCTTTTTGAATTATGGTTTTCTCAGGGTACTACCCTTCTTTATCCCTAATAACTTTCCTTGCTTTGAAGTCCATTCATAGCCATCAATTATTTTCTGATCTTTAAAATATATAGGACATTTCCTTTGATGTCTTTGAAGTGACGGAAGTGGCTCATAGTCTCTCACTGCTGCCAGTGGAGAACCTCTAGATAGATGTCCTCTGACCTCAGGACATCTTGGTAGATCCTGAGTTTGCCCACAGAGAAACAGCTGGCAAAACCACATGCCCTGTCCACTGCTATGTCATGGATCAGAAACTACACCTGTGCATGCTGGCACTCAGCTCAGCTCCACGAATGTTTGTGGGGAATTGACCCTGTGCCAGGCGAACAGCTGATGTCAGCCCCTTCACACCAGGATACCCATTGCTGAATATGAAAATACTTCCAGAACAATTGGTAAATAGGCTTCCAGAGCTCTGCTAGTGCCCCCGCTGCCTGCCCAGCTCTTCTCCTGCCCGTTCCTCCACTCTGCTCCAGCAAACAAAGAGTTGACACCTGGCATGACAGTGCCTCCAGGACCAGCTCAGCCACTAGTATGTCTACTTGGATTGGCCTGGTGCACTGACATACTGGTTGTTAAATTTTTTGATTATCAGGCCAGGCCTTTCCTGGGGAGTAAGAAGGGTGCTGTGGAGCGGGCACAGACTCAGTCCCTCCCCTCAGGAGGGTCCAACCTACTCAGGGTCACAGAGGAAGCTGACATGTCATCCTGGGGTACACGGAAGCAGGGGGAGCTGAGGATTTTGTCTCAGAAGGCATCCTGGGAGCTGAGCCTCGCAAAGGTTTCAGCAAGCAGGGCCAGTGGGAAGGGCATTCCTGGATCAGATCATCATTTCAGACAACCAGGGCCCACTGATCATACATCCTGGCCATCAGCTGCTGGTGTCTCCTTTCCTCCATGACACGTCGTTTCTACCACCTGCTAATTACCTCATTTCCTTTAGAGGCTCTGATTATCATCTGCACCCCTGGCTGAAGTCCTCCAAAACGTGCTGGGGCCACCCGAGCTCCTCTCTTCCGGTTTGCCCTGGTCACTTGCCCAGCGGGATGCCTTCCCAGGCTCCCCTCTCTGCTGCTCAAAGAGAATGACGACTCCGTGGAATTATAACAGGGACATAGAAGAGACAAGTGGAGAGCATATAGGGAGGTTGGGACTCCACTAGTCACTCAGTGAACAGTGACCGAGGACCTACTATGTGCTGGGCACTGTGTGGGTTGGAGGGCACCATGGGATGAATAAGGTGACCATCAGCCCACCAAGAGTACATAGGCTAATGGCGGAGCCAACGCCAGAATAAAAACAACTCTAAACGCAGGAATACAAGTTCCTTGAGGGAGGTTATGGATAAAGTCTGTGAGGTTTGAGAGGGCAGGCACAGCTAGCTGGGGGGCATCAGCAAAGGCTCTTGGAGAAACGGGCACTGAGAATGGCCTTAAAGGAGGGACAGGCTTTGAACGAGTGAAGCAGAAAGGAAAGAGCATTCCAGGTGGCAGGGACAGGATGAGGAAAGGCAGAGCAGAGGGAAAACACTGTGTGCCCGGGGAACTGAGAGTAGCCCCACCAAGACGGGCAGCCAGAGTTGAGGCTGATCAGAGTGGGGCAACCAGGTAATAGAGGCTTTGGATGCAGGCTAAGGGGCTGTAAGTCTCCAGCTGGGGGCTCGGGGCCATGGCAAGTTGGAGGGGAGGAGAGACACAGAGTAGTGCTTGGTGAAGGAAGTTGTGGAGATCATCTTGCCTGGCCCCTGACGGTGTGCAAGGGACTCTCACTCCCAGCAAGGCTCCCTCAGTATTTTAGGTTCTACCCACAGGGGCTCCAGCCTTGATCAGGCTAACTCATGGCTACCCTGCATTTTCTCCTTTGGTTCAAGGCCCTTGCTGAGATGCTCAAGGTGAACAAGGTGTTGAAGACACTGAACGTGGAGTCCAACTTCATTTCCGGAGCCGGGATCCTGGGCCTGGTGGAAGCTCTTCCATACAACACTTCTCTGGTGGAACTGAAGATCGATAACCAGGTAAGATGGGCGAAGGTCTCCTTGTGTCCTTCACCTGATGCTCACCATTCTGTACTTTCCCACTTGCTGCCACATGGACTAGACGCTGCTGGACAGAGCGGGTGCCTCTGCTTATAAAAGCACCAGAGCCCAGCTTTAAGGGACCTCCAGGGTTGTCCAGTCCACACCCTCCACCATGCTCACCTTCCTTCTTCATCATTCCCGCCAAGTGCTCCTCCACCTTCTGCTTGGAAACCCCCAGCGATGGGGAGCACACTCCTTACCGAGATCACCCCTTTCATTCTCAGTGAGAATATCCTTCCTTATATCCAATAGAAATCAGCTCCCTATAAGTGCTGTTTGTTGAGTTTAACTCTGTTCTCTGCTGCACACAGGACACATCTGGTGCACAGGTTTTATAAACCATTGGAATCTTCCTCACTAGGCTAAACGTCCCCATTTTCATGAGTCACCCGCCCCCCCCCGCAACACACACACACTCAATGGGCTTTTGGGTCTTCTTACCATGAAGGTTACTCACTGGGCAAATTCTAGTTTGCCTTTATCCTTACAGGGTTATCATTCCTCTATACCTTCTGTGGTTCAGTCATTTATTTTCAGGGCGACTCTTTCAGTTCCAACTTTCTAAGACAATGCTAATAAGAGTATCTTGTATGTTGCATATGTTGAGGGTGTCCTGGGGGGCAGGCTCTGTGCTGCGCACCTTATATACATCATCTCTGATCTTCCCAGCAACTCTGCAGGATATGGGTGTTATCAGTCTCAGTTTTTGCAGAAGAGAAAACAGCTCAGAGAAGCTGAAGGCAAGCAGCTTTCTCAGGGCCGCCAAGTGAGCACTTTCGGAAGCAGGATTTGAATGCAGGTCTCTGACTTTAAAGCCCACAGTCCCTCCAGTACACCGTGTTGCTTCCAGTGCTAAAATGCTTTCTTCTTTATGGTTTATGGATAGGGAACTTGGGCGTTTTTTCCCCTACATGAAAACGTTTGCTGAATGGTCATATACATATGTATATAGGAAAAAGATTGGGTGGAAGTATAACAAAATTGTAAACACTGGTTGTCCCTGAAAGAGATTATCTCTACTTTCTTATCCTTATTGAAAAATACTACAAACAGAGAGAAAAGTGCATAGAAGTTAAATGCACAGCTTAATGAGTCATAATAGGCAGGTAACCTCAGCCAAGAACTAAAGCATCACCAGCCTCCAGAAGACTTTGATGGTCCCCTCCCAATCATAAACCTTCAAAACTCTTCACAGTTTGCTCCCTACTTACTTTCACGCCTCCATGTCTTAGCTCTTGCTTTTCTCTCCCCCTGGAATGTTATCCCCTGCCCCTACCCCTTCTCTGCCTAGAGAAATCCTCCTCTTCCTTCTGGATTCGGTTGAAGCCTCTCTTTCTCCTAGTGGTTCTAGAGCCAGCTTGAACCAGCACGCTGGAGCTGACTGTACACATCCCTTCTCAATTCCACTTGAGTGATGGCACGCTGGTACCTTGAAGTCACTCCTAGTGAGAGTATTTACACTATGGAAATTGGCAAACACTACAAATCCAACCTTTTTGTTTGTTTGTTTGTCTGTCTGTTTGTTTTTTCCAAGAGCCAGCATATCACCGCCTTCTCCCTTCAGCCTGCCACAGGGCCTCTAAACCTCCCCCCAAGAGAGTTAGGTGCTCCTTCCCTGTGTTCTCCTAGCACCTCAGCTTCCCTGTGAGGTTCTCAGAAGACACTGCAGTGTCCGAGTCATGTCCATATCCTATTACCCGGCTCAGAGCTTGGCCCTGCCGTGGCACTTTATAAGCAGGGCTGCCCTGGATATTTGTATATGTTGTTCACTGCCCAATGAGGAGGCAGGGGGCAAAATCCAACCCATACTGTACTCTCCAAAACTTGGTATGGGCCTTCATTCACCCAGAGAAGGCACTTTTCTCTAATTCATATGAAGAGGCCACATCAGGCCTGCAGCAGCCCTGTCATGAGAGTTTGCTTCCATTTTGCATATGCCAGTGGCCTGCGGTTGCATCACCCATTCCCAGCCCCCATCACTTCCACCCTTTCTTCCATTGCTGACCCTGCTTTATCGCAGGCAGATCAGATGGAACAAAGGCATGTAGCAGGCTTGGCAGCAGCCCTGAGCCAGGCCCTGGGATTGGCCACTCATGTGACTCCAGGCCTACCCAGGCAGGGAGTCACTATCTACCCAGTGTCAGCTGAAACCTGAGCCCTGAGGCAGAACGTTGGCGAAAGGTGACCCAGCGCACTGGCCTCAGGTCATTGCAGCGGCAGCTTACAGGGAGTGAGCTGCCCACTACTCCTCTCAGTGCTGTCTCCCCAGAGCCAGTGCTGACCATCACCCTCACCCTGGCTAAACACCCTGTGCGAGGACATTCACTTCCCTGAGCCTGTTTCCTCGTTTGTAAAATGGGAATAGTAAGAATCTCTACTTCTAAGGAGATAAGAGATGCAAACTATGAAGTTGTTCACTTTTATAATTACTCGGAAGGTGACTTAGGGAGTTTACACGTTATTCTAAGAGTTAAGGTACTGAGCAGGTACCATATATCCATTATCTCATGTAATGCTTGCCAAGACTCTTTGTGAGTAGGTGTCACAACCCATCCCATTATTGTAGATGAGGAAACTGAGGCCCAGGCAGGCTCTGTACCCTGCCCGAGGTCACACAGTAAGTAACAGAGGCGAGACTCAAACCCACATCTTTGTGACTCTAAAGTCCATGAACTGTGCCTGTGTGGGCTCTTGAATCCTACTGTGGTTGTGTGTGGGTCTTGGATTTTCTCAGCTATCCCTTTCCCTTGGTGCCAGGCCAGAGCACTGGCTAGGGTGCTGAGACACACCTAGTCCAGCCCTCCTTTTACCCCTGGGCGGGGGAAACTGAGGGTCAGAGAAGGGACAGGCTGGGCCAAGGTCATGGATCAAAGTTAGTGTCAGAGCTGGGCTGGAACTGAGGAGCCCAGCTTCCAGACAGGCTGCATTTATGGATGGACAGGAGAGGCCCTCCCGGCGCCCAGGAAGCAGGCAGCACACATGGGATGCCTGCAGGCCCCGTACATCCCTGGCCGGCCCTATGCCAACGGTGGGGCGGCTCTCCGCCCGTCTTGATTCACCCTCCTTCCCCCGACCCCCCAGCTCCCTCCAGCAGGCCCTTCCCAGGACCCGCAGGGCGTGGGGCACTCTCCCTGCCCCTCAGAACAGATGAGGCCTGAAAACAGGACCCCAGCCCCAGTGAAGACACGGGCAACGTGTGGGGGCCGTTCGCCGGATTTCTCACTTTTCATTCCAATATTTGACAGTGAGAATGTGCTTCATATTTTGAAAAGGCGCTAAAGGAAGTGGATTGGGGTCTCAGACAGTCTCTATATCATCTGCCATGCCAAGCTGGCCAGAGCCCAGGGCTGTGCTGGCTCCTGCAAGGACAGGCCCGAGCTCTTCCCAGCCCTTTCAGGAGCCTTGCTGGATAGGCTGGTGGAATCTTGCCATCCTCCCTCTGCCTGCCCTAGTCAGCGGTCCAAGCCCCATCTGAACCCATACAAGCTCCAGTGAACTCGTAATACCTGGGAGGAGTTCTCTGTCAAGAGTCTCAGCTGCGGTTCCATGCTTGTCCATTTGGGTGTTGGGCTGATGTGTCTTCTCAACCTTCCCAGGTTGCTGTGCATTGATCCTGTTCCTATTTTTTCCAATCAATTCAATTCCTTGCCCTTGCGCTAGAGATACAGGGTACCGTGTGCTCTCCAAGGGCTCACAGTCTAGGGTAGCATCATCCAGCAGAACTTCCTGTGTTGATAGAAATGTTCTGTATCTGCACTGACCAATATGGTAGCCACTAGCCAGTGGCTCTTGCACACTTGAAATGTGCCTAATGCAACTGAGGACCTGAATTTTAAATTTTATTTAATTTTTAAATGAAGCATAGTTGCTTTGCAACATTATATTAGCTTCAGGTGTACAACATAGTGATTCAGTCTTTTTTTTCTAGATTGGATTTTATTTCTATATATTCTATAATAATACAGTTGAAAATCTTGCCCACTTTCACACTCAATAACTTTAACAATCAGTTCTTCTTAAAATTTTGGCCTAGGAGAACATCTGTATGTCCAAACAGATGGGTTTGTGTGTGTGTGTGTGTGTATTTATAACAAAGATAAATATGTATAACCTATTGTTCCCTGTTTGCCTTGAAAGAGAGTAGCCCAAGGGCAAACTCCATTTTTGTTTCTTGCAGACATCCTACGGTGTAGTGCCTTAAAGTACACTGCCTGTATGCTGCTATATTTAAAATAGATAAGGAACAAGGACCTACTGTATAGCACAGGGAACTCCACTCAACACTCTGTAATAACCTAAATGGGAAAAGAATTTGAAAAAGAATAGATACACTCACATGTATAAGTGAACCACCCCGATCCACACCTGAAACCAACACAACATTTTTAATCAACTACACTCCAGTTTAATATGATTCAGTATTTTTATAGATTATACTCCATTATAAGTTATCACAAGATAATGGCTATAATTCCCTGTGCTATACAATATATCCTTGTTGCTTATCTGTTTTATACATAGTAGTTTTTACCTCTTAATCGCCTATTCCTATCTTACCCCTCCCCACTTCCCTCTCCCCTCTGATAACCACTAGTTTGTTTTCTATATCTGTGCGTCTGTTTCTGTTTTGCTATATATATTCATTTGTATTATTTTTTAGATTCCACATAAATTTTATTTAATTTTAATTACTTAAATTTAAAGTTTAAAAAACCCAAACAATCTGATTATAAAATGGGCAGAGGATCTGAATAAGAAGACATACAGATGACCAACAGGTACATAAAAAGTTGCTCAACATCACTAATCATCAGGGAAATGCAAATCAAACCACAATGAGCTATCACCTCACACAGTTAGAATGGCTATTATCAAAAGGTAAGAATTAACAAGTGTTGGCAAGGCTGTGGAGAAAAGGGAACCTTGTGCACCATTGGTGGGAATGTAAATTTGTACAGTCGCTATGGAAAACAGTATGGCTATTCCTGAAAAAATTAAACATAGAACTACCATATGATCCAGCAATTTCATTTCTGGGTATTTATTGGAAGGAAATGAAAGCACTAATTCAAAAAGATATATGTATCCCCATTTCATTGCAGCATTATTTATAATAGCCAAGACATAGAAACAACCTAAGTGTCCATTGATGGATGAATGGATAAAGCAAATGTGGTATATACAATGGAATATTATTTAGCCATAAAAAATGAAATCTTGCCATTTATGACAACATGGATGGACCTAGAGGGTATTATGTGATGTAAAATAAGTCAGAGAAAAACAGATACCATATGATCTCAGTTATATGTGGAATCTAAGAAAAAACAAAAGGCAAAACCAACCAAGCTCATAGATACAGAGAACAGATTGGTGGTTGCCAGAGGTGGGGGTAAGGAGTGGGTGAAATGGGTGAGGGAGGTCAAAAGGTACAAACTTCCAGTAATACATAAGGCATGGGGGTGTAATGTACAGCATGCTGACTATAGTTAATAATGCTATATTGCATATTTGAAAGCTACAAAGACAGTAAATCTTAAAAGTCCTCATTGTAAGAAAAAACCCACTTTTTTGTATTGATAACTATATATGGGGATGGATGTTAACTAGACTTATTGTGGTGATCATTTCATGATGTATACAAATATCGAATCATTATATTGTATACCTGAAACTAATGTTATGTCAGTTAAAAAAGATTTAAAGTTAAAGAGCCACATGCAGCTGGTGGCTGCTGTACTGAACAACACAAGTCTAGTTGGAGAGACAGTGTGGAAGCAGGTGACCCAGTAATGCAGATGGACTGGGCCGGGAGTAGAGAGGGACATACGGTGGGCCACTTGAGTGTCCAGTGGGGAAGGATGGTGTCCAGTGGGGAAGGATGGTTTCCAGGGGTAAGGATCCGGAAAGGTCTCGTGGGGAAGGGGGCATTTGTGATGGGTATTAAAGCACTAAGGATACACCAACAGGTGGGTACGGGAGGGTAGGGGCATTCCACATGGAGGCAGGAGGGCACATGAACATTTAGAAATAGACCTCTGCCTGCACGAGGTACCAGGTACCAGACTCCCCATCCCTGGGGTAACCAGGCTGAGTAAAGACTGAGAGAGGAAATAAAGGCAAGGACTAAACTGTAGCACTTGGAGTGCCAGGCTGAAGAGGAGGCGGGGCTTATCCTCTTGGGTTATTGAATGAATTGAGACCCTGCAAGTTGTGCACAAGGCATTGGGAACACAGTAAGCTCTCAGTAAATGACAGCAGTGGGAAGGGATTGGAGGTGGTTATGTGTTTCTGTTTGCTGCTTCTTTAGATCAATTTGGCAGTCTTGCCATCTTAGCAATATTAAGTCTTCTGATCCGTGAATACGGGATGTTTTTATGTTTATTCAGGTCTTCCTTAATGTACAATGCTGTGGTATAGTTTTCAGCGTGCAAGTCTTTACTTCTTTTATTAAATTTATTCCTAAATATTTTTATGTTATTGTAAATGGAATTCTTGTCTTAATTTTATTTTTGGATTGCTCATGGCTAGTGTATAGAAACACAGCTGGGTTTTGTATATCGATCTTACACCCTGCAAGCTTGCTGAACTCGTTTATTAGCGCTAATAGTTTTTTGTGGATTCCTTAGGATTTTCTAGATACAGTATTGTGTCATCTGCAAATAGGAATAGTTTTGCTTCTTCCTTTCCAATATGGTGACTTTTCTTTCTTTTTCTTACGTAATTGACATCCAAGACGATTTCCTTGTCTCATTCCTGCTCTGAGGGGGAATGTCTTTAATCATTAAATATGATGTTAGCTTGCCTTCTCTGTCTTTTCAAACCTCTTTAAGATTATATTTACTTTTTAATATCTTATTGTACATAAAACTCAAACAATACAGTAAGATACAACAGAACACAAACAAAACAGGAAGACACAAAGAAGAAAACAAAAACTCCCCCAAATTCCACCGCCACCAGTATGCTCCCAGGCCTTTCAGTGCATATGTATGTATATGGGAAATAGAGGTAACTTTACATAAATATGACCCGTTTTGTCACTAGGCTTTGTCTACTCAATATTGTGTCATGGCATATTTTCCAGCCTGGAACTGACAATTCGCACCGTCGTTGTACAGCTGCCCATGTTCTATTATAAAGCTGAACCATCATTTATTTGAGCAACCCCCTCTTGATGAATGTTTGTTTCCCTTTTATCCCCACTTTTATAAATGAGACTGATGAGTATCCTCATCATATCCTTCCCAACACTGTGTATTATCATGTTTTCCTTTCCTGTCCTTTTCATCTTTGTCAGATGATCACTATAGATTTGGGGGTAGGGAACTAGCATGATCAGAGTGAGGCTTTAGGAGGCTAACTCTGGCAGTCCCAACTTACTATGGGACCTTAGGCAAATCCTCTTCCCTCTCTGGGCCTGTTTCTTTATTTGTAAATTGCTAAAGGACTGGCTAGCGAACCTGGCTGTGTATTGAAATCACCTGGGGAGTTTTGAAAACCAGACACCTGAGTATCATTGCAGCCAGTGATTCTGATTTAATTAGTATGCGGGATAGCCTGGGCTGTAGGATTTTTAAATCTCCCTGAGACTAGATGATGTGAAGGTCCTTCCTGCTGAAATATTCTAGGAAGGCTGCTGTGAAGCAGTAGAAAGATCTGTTCTTGGTGTCCAGCAGCCCTGGGTTTTGAATCTCAGCTCATTCGCTCCTGGCTAGCTCCTGTCTTTTCAAACCTCTTTAAGATTATATTTACTTTTTAATATGGCTGTGTGACCTTTCAACTTCTCCAAACTTCCATTGCCCGCCCCCACCCCCGCTCTTGGAGTGGGCGGGGACAGGGAGGTATTAAAATCCCCGCCCACCACTCAGGGTTTCTGCAGGTAGAGAAGGTTTAGGTCCTGCACAAACGAATGAGAGGTGACTGTGTTCTTTTCTTGATCAAAGAGCCAGCCCCTGGGCAACAAGGTGGAAATGGAGATCGTGAGCATGTTGGAAAAAAATGCAACACTTCTCAAATTCGGCTACCACTTCACTCAGCAGGGGCCCCGGCTGCGGGCGTCCAACGCGATGATGAACAACAACGACCTTGGTGAGTGGACATATGCACCCTACCCGCCGCCTGTCATTCTTTCCACCTGTCATGGGGGGTATGGCAGGGAAAACTCCACTGCCGCCTTCCCCAAGGGAGTCCTCTTTTGGGGCCTGACTCCCAGTTTTCATGCTGATCCCGTTCCCTTGTTTTAGGTGTTTGCGCCTTGCCTCCCCCCTAGACCCTTGCCTAGACACGAGCGCCCTGCCTGCAGGTGCCGAGGCCAGGCCCTCCTCCCTGCAGGTAGCTCAGCTGAGCACAGGGCTGGACCCAGAGTGCACCCTCAGCGTGTTAGCCGGGTGAAATGAAACGAGGGAGGCACAAAGCCAGCACGGAGTCTCCTCCTCTTCTGAATACCCTTTTTGGAGCCCAGAGTCCTCTTCAGATTATATAGTGTGGCCCAAGCCCCAGATCCCAAGGCCACCAAACAGCCCTACTACCCACACTGCAAACCCAGGGGACTTCACGTTGCTTTTAACGTAAAGGTTGAAAATGCTGACTTTATAGTAAAGTAAAACAGGTTACATTTAATCTCAGTTAAAGACATAGTTTGCATTTTTTTCTTAAAAAAAAAAAAAAAGAAAATGTCACAATCTTTCTTAGGAGCAAACACCAAAAAGAAATACTAGTCAGTTGAACAAAAGGGAGACCAATCACCGACTTACTTCCAGATACTAAGTGTTCTCAAGCTCTATGCCTAGTTATTTCTCATGTGTATTCCTGCTGGCTGCTTAAAGAACTTGATAGAGTGTCCAAAGAGGAGTATGTCTGATAAGGCTATAGGAAAATAAGAGAAAAAAAACAAGGAGTAGGTCTGTTAACTTAATTGATCATTATATTCAGCTGTGAGTTTCCTAGAATCAAGGCAGGAGGAAGACAAACCAAGTTACATTATTCTTGTCAGAAGAGAAGGAAGCATAATGAGTTTTTTAAAAAGAAGAAAGCTTCTTTCTGGGATTGAATTGTGAAATAACTATATTTCTAAAGGACGATGCCTTCAGTGAGTTTTTCATCAAATTCAAACCTGCTCTAAATATGTTGCTTTTTTTTTTTGTTTCTAACACTCAGTAAAATGCAAGGAGCTTAGTACTAAAGCATATCTCAGAGTTCAGGTATGTCCCTTCCTGTGATGAATCTGAAGCTAGGTTAACACATGGAAGGCCTAGAAGAATGGGGATGAGTATGTAAGTGTGTATGCACGAGGCAGGTACTCACAGAACCTATGCATAGATAACCACAGAGCTACTCAATTCAACAAACATTTGTCGAAGTCCTATAGGGCACTGGCTGTTGAAGGTATAGGTTCCTGTTCTTAAGAGGCTATTTATTCATTGCTTTCTCCAGCTGCTACTTTTTCTAGAGCTGCAGATCTAGAAAAGTCCATCAAACAAACAAAAACAACAAAAAAACCCACACCAGGTCAGGTGTCCTGGTTTATCTGAAGTGTCCTTATTTGAAATAAAGGAGAGCAAACACAAACAACTAAGAATTAGAATTATCATGGTGTTACAGAGGTGATAGCTACATTGAATTGTTGAGGAAGGCCTGCGACCTGGACTCTGTTGGCCCGGCTGTGATCTGGCTGCAGAACCAGCACTTAAAAGCCTTGAGTTCTATTCTGATATTCAGTAATCTCACTTTTTTTTTTTCTCTCTCAGCTTAGATTAAGCTTCTTACGTGTCCCTCGGTGCCTATCTCAAGGCTAATCCAGCTTTGGTCTTCCAGTGGCAAGATGGCTTGGAGGACTTCTTTCTAGGGACAGAAGTTTCTGGATGACTAGAGTCAGGGGTGCTGTAGGGGGGACCCCAGGGTCAGCTGGAGGCTAGAAGAAATGGCCCTTGAGGACTCTCTGTCCTGAGAGTCTATGATTCCAAAATCCAGGCCCAAGTCCTATCACCAGGGACTTGCTGAGGTTATGGCAGGAGCCCAGCATGCCAGAGCTGGACGGGACCTCAGGCTCCTCCCTCCAGTTCTCCTCTGGAGAAACTGAGGCCCGGGAGGGACTGCCCTTCTAGACAGTGGCTCAGTCAAGACACGCCCGTTGTTAGTTACAGTGAGCACTTTGGGAGCATCTTTTGTGTGCCCAGGACTGTGTGAGGTGACATAAGGGGTAGCAGAAAGCTAGTGCCCTGTAAAGGACCTTTACAACCTTTTATGGGAGAAAGTCATGCCCCCAAATTCAAGAAGGCCTACAAACTGTATCCGAACAAAGTGAGCAAATGATTTGTGAGGACAGAGGCTGGTTAATCCAAGCATCCTGGTGGGTGTGGGCATGAGTCAGCCTTTCAAGGAAGAGATAGGTTGTGTGGGAGGTCAGGAGGCCTTTGGTGTAGGCAAAGGCAAGGTGGTAGGACTCAGTATGCAGGATAGGAGAGACAGAAAGTTCCGAAAGGATTGAGGAACTATTACTGGGAGTTACACCTGGACGGAAAAACAGGAGCTCCCAGAGGAGGGAGGGAAGGACATTCCAAGCAGAGGGAACAACATGGGCCAAGGCAGGATGATGAACAGGTATATGGGGTGTTCACGGGAAGGGGGCTGGGTAGGTGTGGGAGGCTGTGAGCCAAAGGCCTTTAACGCCAAGCGCAGGAGTTTGGTGAGGAAAGCAGGTGGGAAGTGGGACCGTGGCAGTTTTCTGGGCAGGAATGACAGGTGATTAAAATGGGCCTCCGAGTTACCCCATGGAACTGTGCAGCTCTTCCCTTGAGGTTTCCCACAGAAGGAATTAGAGCAGAATCATCTAGGTGACTGTACACAACAGACTGCTAGTCGGTGAAGTAGGACATCTATAGCTTTACAAGCAGATTTGCGCCCATCCACTAGTTTCTGTGAAAGAAACGCTTCCGATTCTGACGGTGCATCGGTGTCCTCCTGCAAAAGAGAAACCCCGACTCTCTTTCCAACACAGTATTTTCATCCTGCTCTTGATGCTCGGATGAAGCAGACAGGCTTCCATGTTTCTCAGCTGAATATGTTGGTCATAAAAGCCTCCTGCCGGCCCCGGTCCAGCCACCGTGCTTGTTACTGTGTCTGCTTCTGCAGCTTGGCAGCAGCGGGCAAGCTCCGTGCGGACAAGAGCGGGCCTCTCGGATTTCCTTCTCACTCCAGCCTACCTCCGTGCTGGCTCCTGGCCCATTGCCGGCTCTGCGGGACCTGGGCTTTGTTTACCTGCGAGGCAGGTGGGCTCTTCCTTGGGAGACATTCAGTCCCTAAGGCCATGGGTCAGCCCTGCCCAGGACCCATCCTGAATGGCATGTCTTTGGTCCTTCCCAGCCATTGCCCTGGGCTCTTAACAGAGTGTTCTATGGGAGAGAGTGGGGTGCCAGGGTGAGGGGGGTGTCAGGAAGGAGCCGAGGACCCCCATCTCTCTTTTCCCATGGTGACACCTCAGACGACGCCTATCTCCACACTATTTACAGCTGAGAGCCAGGCTGGCACTCAGGTCCTGTAAATCTGCCACTGAAGCTCTCTTCACTTAATGAAATCTGAATTGCAGCCTCCAGGTTAAGACAGTTGTGTGGTAGAGTAACATGTTTAAAAGCAGAAGACACCCCTTCCTGGGAAAGTCACTTTTTTACTATACTCTCAAGGAAGACCTTTCTAACAGGCACCCCAGACACAGCACATACACCCCAAATCAATTTCATCATCTTCCCCCAAAACCATCTTGGGAAAGGGTACTACTTTCCTCGTGGCCATCCAAGCCAGAAACCTCTACCTCTATGCACTACCCCCAGCCAGCCAGCCACCTCCTCACCAGCCACCTTGCCGTGCCCTTTGTCAAGCCCTCATCACATTTACCGGGCATCCTGAAACGTCCTCGGGCCCTGCAGCTCCTCTAGCTCCTCCAGGGCGGGCATCTCACGCAGCGCTCATCCCAAAGCTTGTCCCACCACTCTGCTTAGAACCTTTTCTGTGTTCCGACTGCTCTCAGGTTAAACTCCTTGACACGGCTTCTAAGTCCCTTAGTAACTGTAGCTGATACTTACATGGCACTTACTGCGTGCCAGGCCTGCTCTGAACACTTCAGTCTTACTAACTCCTGTAACGTTCCCAACAACCAGTTGAGGCAGGTGCTGTCGTCATCCCCATCCTACAGTAAGGAGACAGAGGCCTAGAGAAGTAGGTAAGGTTACCCGCTGTCCATGGGCGGACGTGGGACTTGTCCCGGCAGTCTGGCCCCAGAACCTGTGCTCTCCACCTCGTCTCTGGGTGAGGCCCTGCCAGACTCATCTCTTGACACCCCAACAAGCCATCTTCTTGCCCTACTGGTACCAACCGGTCCAGGTAGCTGGAGTGCCTCCCAGTGACCCAGGCAAAAGCCTCCCTTTAGAGGACTGTTACTCCTAATGCTCCCCGTACTTTCCCACCGTCTATCCCTTTATCGTTTCTCAGTGTAAGACTTATCCGCCGTCCTTGGAAAATCTGACCACTTCGTTCATTGTGCCTCTCATACTTGATAGAGCTCTACCAGGGTACTTGTGATGTTTGATCAGATTTCTTGTAGGTATATCTCGGTCCCCTGTTAATCTTTATTTCTGGTACCTGTGCTTGGCACATCGTAGCACTCGGTCAATGCTGTTGAATATAAAATGCTCCCCAAAGACATGATGGAGGTGTAAAGCTTGGTGGGAAGTGTTGGAGGGAGCTCAAGCCTCGAATGGGGGTTGGTCCAGATGACTCGAGATTCCTTCCGGCTCTGACAATAAACGAGTCTCTGGCAGTTGCAATGATAAGCAACGTGGAGGAGTTCGCTTTAATGAATGTAAAAAGCAGGTTGATTTGAAGAAGGATATTGGGAGACCTGGCTTCTGCTCCCAGTTGCATCTCTTATTCACTGTGACTTGAAGCAAGTTACTTCCCTCTTGGCCTCAATTTCCTTGATTATTTAAATGGAAAGAAAAAAAGAAAACCTGAATAAGTGGGTGCCTTTCCCTTCTCCCCATCCAGTCCCTGCAAAAGCCAGGGGCAGGGGGACCCTGCACAGGTGCAGCCCAGTGTGCATACTGAGGGCAGGTAGGGGGAGACAGCGCGGGATCCTTTTCTGTACCTTGAGCCACGAGCTGGGGACTCAGGTTCCTGGCTCTGCCGCTTGCTCTCAGGGACCCTGGCTCCCTTCTCTTCTCCAGGGGAAAGGAGCTAGTCCTCCTTGTGAGAACCAGATGAGATGTGGGTATGTAAAGCCTACATAGACAGGGCCGGATTGTACTGAGGGAGGCGCTGGACCGAGGCTCCAGATGAGTCACAAGCCTTGGTTCCGTCTGGTACCAGCTTTATTATTTTGTTCCCTGCCATACTTTCCTCATGGTGATGACACTGACACTCCAGAATTGTTGGAGGGGCTCCAATGAGGGGTTGAGTGCAAAAGGGGTATAATGCTTGTTCAGCTAACGTGTCAAGCCTGTCATGTAAACCCTCTGGTCACTCTGGGCAAACTTCTGCTCTTTGGGCTTTGGTTTTTGTTCCCCCCCATCTTCCCCCAAGCTGTTGGACATTCTGATGGTCTCCAGAAATCTGGCCAGACACACTGTCTTCTCTCCAGGAGACTGCCCACTGATTTGCATTCATTGTTCTTTCAAGGCGGGTGGAGGGGAGGGGAGGAGCTCAGGCAAAGGCTAAACTCTAGGCCCCAGACTGGGCAGCCTGTGTGCCCCTGCGCCCCTCCACACCAGCGCCTAGCCTCAGTTCGGTTCTTGTTGCAGCCCGTAAGCGTCTATCTGAGGTCTGCCTGCTCAGCTCAGGAACTGGAAGACACCTAAGTATAGACAGACTTTTTTCCTCTCGCAATAGCTTCCTGTCTCTGCCACACCGGCAGCCCACTTGACTGCCACCTACCGGCTCCACAGTCGTTGACCAACCTTTCTCTTGTGGCTGATCTAGCTTGCTACTTGGTTTTCATCTGCAGACACTATAATTTGTTTCGAACCCTCTCCCTTTGCTATAACAAAGGGAGCCCTACCTGCCCCTCCAACCATCCCCGCCATCCTGTCCGCTAATGACCCCAGCCTGCAACCCCCTGGCTCCTGCTTTACATTTAACTACTTTGTTATGTGAACAGTGTTTGGGCTGATATTGTCTTGCCCCCGGGAAAATGTCAAGGTTGACCATAAGGGGACACAGATAATACAGGGTAACCTTCAGGGCAGACACTGTTGTTTACACAGGCAGGCCAAGAGCTTTGAGGAAGAGTTGGGGGAAATGTTTCCAGCAGGTTAAGATCTCATTAAGATCGACTGAACTTAAATCTTATCTGACCGGAGTGAGGATCTTCAGCCTCGGGGCCTCTGTACACAAAGGACAGCAGCGGAGTTGGATAAAGTGGGTTTTATACCTGTATGGCCAGCGATTTAGAAGTACTTTATGAACGAATCTACACCACTACAGACCCTCCTCTCAGTGAAGGCTCACAAGCTGTCCTTTATAAACACCAGACATCAGAGTTTGCTGAGCAAAGTTGTCAAGAAGCTTCCTGGCGCTCTCAGAGCCACGGTGGTGGTTCGGGTGCACAGGGACAGCTGGCTCACGTCTCATCTCCATTCCTTTCCAGTGAGGAAGAGGAGGCTGGCAGACTTGACCGGGCCCATCATTCCCAAGTGCCGGAGTGGCGTCTAGTGTGTGCGGGTGCCGACCACGCCTTTGAACTGGACGTGTTCTACTGATAGGCTGTGCTCTGCAGTGGAAACCGGAAGGCAAATGCCAGCACAAACCCTGCTGTGGTTCAGTTCTTTACACACTAAGGTGTTAGGTTCGCTAGTGGTTGTAGTTGAAAATTTTATAAACTATGGTGAATGTGAAGTTTTCTTTAGTCACAGAAGTTCAGTCCGGTTATTATTTAAAAACTAAAAAGCCCCCAAACTGGCAGACCTTACTGAAGACAATGTTAGAGCAGCAGTGACTTAACCGCAGGAGCCCAGTTTCGGTGACCTTGCTGTGTGGTGTTTCAGGTATATTTAAAATATGTAACATGAACAAACAGCACCCTCTTCCATGTGGTTTAAAAGCATTATAAAATATTTTATTACAAATTTGATCTTAGCTCTTTAGCAAACAGAACATATCATCATTCTTCATTAATTCTCCTTTAAATTTTAAGAACCTCAAGATTAAAGTTGCTAAATTGATTTCTGGATCAAGAACACAATTTTTTTCCCCTCAAGAAAGACAGAAAGACTGAAGCCACAGAGCTCTGCCAGGAATCAAAGAACATGAGATTCCTTAAGCTGGTTATGAGGAAATGATAGAAAAAGCCAATGGTGAAGTCTCAAATTTTAAAAACCATCCTTTTTTTTTTTTAAAACCAATTCCAGGCGACAAACATTTCCCTGGGTGTTCTTTATGAACATCTGGGATTTATTTACAATTTAATACTGGAGTCAGAAAGAAATTTTTCCTTATCGAATGCCAACCTTACGATGGATGTGAAAACCTATGGCCAAATACTTGAAAACACGTTTCTCTGTTGCACAGTGGGCCAATGCCTTATGTGAGGCACATCACTAGAGAGACAAATTTCTAGTCCATCATGGCTTATGCTTACAGACTTCAACTACCTATCGCATCACTTCTTAGACAAGTCACCGCTGATCTCATGCCTGTAAATTAAGCCTCCAAAGGTCAGTGGTGAAGAAAATCTAGATATTTAAGAACTAGGAAACCTGGCCAAACCACCCAAGATGATTATTCTGAAAATGTAATTTTGGCATTTCTGCTGGATCCCTTAACATCACGTGCATCTCTTAGGATCCAGCAAAAATGTTAAGCCACACTGCCCTTGTGCCTTTTAATATACCACGGTGCCAGTTAAACTAGTATTTCTGTTGCCTGGGGAGTTATTTTCGTGAGTGATTCAGCAAATCTTATGATAAAGGACAAGCCAAAGAGCTGACGAGCACAGACTAAGCTGCAGAGCACTGAGCAGAGAGGCTTTTGGCGAAAAAGGAAGTCTTGCACATGGAACTGTAATGATGGGACAGTACAGGGTAACCAGAGGTGGAGTCAGGGCCTCACCACTATGGAGGAGTGTCTACTGAGGCTGCAGATGGACCCAGGAGTGGCTCCGTGCTGCAGGAACGGCCAGCCCCACTCGGCTTCTCCTTGAAACACAATTGAAGCTGTATTCTGCATTAATGGAAACTGCAATATAATATTAAATCTGTTGGTCTAAGAATGGCTGTGCATGTGTTTCTTGGGACTTGTGGGCCAGGGACATGCGCCTGACATGGTAGCTAGAGGCTGGGAAACCACCACAGCAGTGCTGAATAACCTCACACAGAATGTCTTGTATTCTGAGGTGTTCACCTAAAAACTGCCCAAGTATTAATGTCATCGAGCTAATGTGAATCTCTCAAAGAGAATACTTCAGAGCTAAGAGTGTGGGTGTTGGGGAAAGCAGATGAAATCTCTCATAGAAACCAAACCAGTGAAACATGAAGGTGGACCACATCTTTAAGACCATCTGCTCCATCAGTGGAGCTGTTGGTCTAGACTAGGGGTGGCAAGTTTTTTCTGTAAAGGGCCAGATAGTACAGGCGCACCTTTTTCTGCTGTGCTTCGCAGATATTTCAGTTTTTACAAAATGAAGGTTTGTGGCAACCCTGCATTGTCAGATGATAGTTCGCATTTTTTAGCAATAAATTTTTTAAATTAGGTATGCACATTGTTTGTTTTTTTTTTTTTTTTGCGGTATGCGGGCCTCTCACTGTTGTGGCCTCTCCCATTGCGGAGCACAGGCTCCGGACGCGCAGGCTCAGCGGCCATGGCGCATGGGCCCAGCAGCTCCGCGGCATGTGGGATCTTCCCGGACCGGGACACGAACCAGTGTCCCCTGCATCGGCAGGCGGACTCTCAACCACTGCGCCACCAGGGAAGCCCAGCACATTGTTTTTTTAGACATAGTGCTATTGCACACTTAACAGACTACAGTATAGTGTAAGCGTAGGTTTTATATGCACTAAGAAACCAAAAAATTCACGTGACTCACTTCATTGCGGTGGTTTGGAATTGAATCCACAACATCTCCAAGGTACGCATGGAAATACTGCAGCTTTTGCAGGCCATAATGTCTCTCTTGTAAATACTTAATTCTGCCATAGGTCATATGTAAATGAATGGGTGTGGCTATTCCAATAAAATTTTATTTACAGAAGGAGGTGGGCCAAATGCCATAGTTTTCAGATCCTCGTCTAGTGCTCTGAGGCTAGCAGAGAAGAGAGAAGGGTAGGGGTAGATGGCAGATTGACCTAAGGGGCCTGGTTCCGAGGAGTCCACTTCCAGGGCCACAGCTTTCACATTCTGCCATCAGGATAGACAGGTTTGCTGATGAGAAAAATGACTACTCCCAGCCCTGCTGCATGGCACAGAAAGGGCATGACCTGGTCACCAGGCTCAAGGCTCTCTCCCTCAGCAGCTTTGGGATCCTACACAGCTCACCTTTTTCTGTGCTCTAGCATCTTCTGAGTCAGAATGTCTCCAGTAAGAGGTCAGCACCCAACTCCCTCTTCCCTCCTCTTGTGAAGGACAGGTGGCCAACATGGTGACCAGTTGGCCATGGTGGCTCTGGCAGCACTAGAGTTCCCTGTTTCTCTGCTGGAACAGCCCTAATATTCTCCAATACATGGTCGCCCCAAACCTAGCTCTGTGAAGGATTGGGGAAAGGCAGATGGGGCCGCTCATGTAAGCATGGCCCATCCTCATCATCACCTGGCCTGGGGCCCGGGCTCGCAGGGAGTCGCCCCTGCTGTAAGAGCTCCCTGGGTACGCGTAGCTGTCGGGCTGTACACTCGCATTCCTCTTTAAAGCTGCCCTGGGCTGGGCTTGCAGCCTGCCTGCTCCCTTTGTCTTGACACGTGACACAACAGGCTGTGAATCCTTGTCCTTGGCAGGCAGGGCAGGTCAAGACGAGCTGGCGGCACTGGGGAGTGGAGCACAGTTTATACTGGTCCCATGGGGCCCCACAGTATGAACATTCTGGGAAAGAAAGAAAAGCCTTGTTATAAAGACACATGAGCACACACGTGTACACACAACAGACGTGTACACACACACACATACATACCACATGCACACGCAGACGCAACTCTCCAGTTCCTAAATAT
Organism: Neophocaena asiaeorientalis asiaeorientalis; assembly: GCF_003031525.2. Lineage (NCBI taxonomy): Eukaryota > Metazoa > Chordata > Mammalia > Artiodactyla > Phocoenidae > Neophocaena > Neophocaena asiaeorientalis. Next base: position 5,021,968 of record NW_020185326.1, on the reverse strand, counting down.
AACCCTTAGCTCATCAGCATCTAATGTACCTTTTGGGTCTGAGGAAGGTTTCTAAATAGTGTAAGTCTCCTGTCTTCTAACAGACAAGGTTCCCCCACCCCCACCTTTTTGGGGGGAGGTTGCTTCTGGGAATTGTCTTCTGATTCCAGCATTCACTGACCCATTTTTCTTTTTCTCATTTAGAAAACAGGTAGTAACGTTTCTCTCTTCCATTCACCAGTCCAAAGCTGGCCAAGCACCCTTTGTTGAATGGTCTTTTTCCTTTAGATCATTCCCTTTTGCACTGGGAGACCACACGCCTGAATACAGATAATCCCACATTGACATTTGGCTTCTGCAGTCCACACTCCTCTTCCCCAGGCCTGAGGTTCTCCTGCTTTTGCCAGAGGACACTTGGCCACACAACTCCTAAAACTTATCTACTTTCTCAGCCCCTTTTCCCTGCTGACCTCCTATCACCATGGATAACATCATTCTTCAAGTCTCCTTACCTAGCTTATCTAAGCTACCTTTGGGCCCTCTCTCTCCCCTTTCTGCTCCATCTAGCTCCGTAAGAGATCTGAAGTTGCTTCCAATAAGACACAAATATAAGACCATTAAAATGAATAAAAAGATCAAGAAGAAAGGGGAGAGGAAATCAGACTCCCACCTTATTCATTATCTGAGTGTTAATTCAATCTCAGCCTCTGATCACAGGAGTTCTAGAAAATTCTGACAGCCACTAGGGTTGTCTGCCTGTGATCTTTCCCGTTCAAAATGGTGGCATCCAGGGGGAGGATCCATTTTTCTTAAGGATTATTTCCATCCTTCTCTTACTGACTGCCTTCTTCTGGTACCATATGTTAGTGTGGACTCCAAACTACAGTCACAGCACAGGCTTCCTGTAGCCAGCCCTGCCTCCTGCCTTGGCCCTAGGCTCAGCTCCCCCTTGGAATGCCCCACCCACCACTCGAAAGTGCACACCACACGTGTCCACAGACCGTCTAATTCGGGGCTCTTTTACTTGTGCAATGATTTTGACAGTCTAGTGAAGACTATTCTGTCTTAGAAAAATGTTTTTACAATGCATAAAATAAAATACATAGGATCACAAAGGAAACCAATTATATAGAAATACAAAATAACGAAATATTCTTTAAAGTCTGGGATACAGTAAAATACTTGTTAACACATTCTATAACAAGACTTAGTGATGCGCCTAATAACTATTTCCATTTTGAAGCAATGATGGACATAAATGCTATCTTGAAATATTCACAGCAGCTGTAATATATGAAAATACTGTGATTTCTAGTGATAACAAAGTCACAGGTACATCTAATACTACTGATTTGCTGCTTACATTCATAATTGAAGGAAGTACTATATTTAGTGAGGGGTTATGAAACTAAAGATAAAATTATTTTCCATTCCAAATCCTGTCTGCTCCACTGCTGCATCTCCAACTCTGTTAGGAAATGGTGGTACTACGTACTCCTTTTCCCTTGCTTTATTCTTCAAGTAATCAGTACTGGTCTGTCTTCCAGAAGGTTAATACAGAGCGTGTGCCTGATCATGAATGTAGGTTCTGTGTCTGTGCTGACCTACCTGACACTATGTCACTGTTGAAGGATAAGGCATAACGCTCATCAAAAACGAACAACTTCCCTTTGTAAAAACCATCAGGAAACTCCTCCAGGTACTTGTGGATGCCACCCTTGAGCTGGAACACTTCCTTGCACACTCCCTATGTGTGGAAACGCAAGAGGAAATTTGAGGAGACTCGCAGAGACCAGTAGGAAGCTCCACAGAGGAGCAGCATGCTGTAGGAATGCCGAAATGGGGCTCCTTGCTCCCGCTGCGGGACAGTGAAGAACTGCTGACCAAGGGGGCAAGGAACCAACTGGCAGATCTTGCCTACTAGGGTGATGGGAGGGGACAGCAGTCAGGGCCTTCACTCTCTATAGAGCCTGGGAAGCCCAACTATTTTTGCTGCTCCCTAAATATAGGAAGACACCTGTTAGGACATGTAATGTTACTGAATTTGCTCTTCTCAGGATCAAGCAAAAGGATTAGGAAAAGGGAGATATCAACTAATCTTTCCCTTTTGTACTTGATGAGTCTCTAAGACTGTTGAGTGCTTTTCACATCTTGAGATTTAAGAACTTCAGAGTTTATACTTAGAAGCTCTATGCTGGGGAGAATAAATCCCTGGCTGGCTGGGTGTGGGAGAAGGAGTGAAGGTGGGGATTGGAAAGTTCCACACATGCTGTGGGTGGAGCCTTCTTCACTTCCATGCCTGCAGTGCCCTAAGGGTGGTGACTCACCTTGGCTTTGAGGTAGGCTGAACCCCGCTCACAACGGATGCCCCCAGTGCAATACATCAGCACCCTCTTCTCTTTGAAAAGTTCTAGATTTTCATCAACATAGCTAGGGAAGTAACTGAATTTCCTGATGTCTGGGGCTAAGCAGCCCTGGAACCGTCCCTACAATATAGGAGCAGCAGAAAGAAAATGATCAGAAAAACATACCTGGTAAGAACAAAGCTGCTTTCTGTGTCAAACACCACTCCCCACCCCTGCCTTGGCAAGGAAGCACTTGCTCCCTGCTGTTTTCATCCCACACGCTAGCCTTTCAAACTTCAAAATCTGGAACTTAGAAACAAGGCTGGTGGGCTGTGGGTCACCCAACCAGAGACCTCAGGGGAACTGGAGAGGCTGCCCAAAGCAAACTTGACAAGATCCTTGACACATGTCAGGGGTAGGCATATGGGAGCCAGAAAGTCCATTATGTGCCAAGATGTCTTTAATCCATATTTTCTTAGACTTTCTCACCAGATTCTGAGTTTGAAGTCTTGGGTTTTCTCTGATGCTGCTAGTAGTGGGAGGAGAGCCACTGACTCAGCCACAGGTGGGCGCACAGCGTCCCCTTCAGAAACATGCTATGCTGTGGGAACTCAGTTCTGGTTCTTACTTACTATTTTGCTTTCATAGAAGTTTCTGCAGTCCAGTAGGATAGTATCACTTTCTTCTTGATTTGCCTGAGACAGAAACTTTTCTACTTCTTTATGAAATTCACCTGGGGATAAATGGATTCCTTAAACCAAACAAAAAAATCAGTTAAAACAAAACAAAAACAAAACCCAGTTACAACTGGCCCAGCCCGATGACTTCCATTTGCTTTGTTTCTCCCCACCTAAACCTTTCCTCTCATAATTACAATTACGTCTGAAAATGACACTATCTGATGATCATGATGGAAGAATTTAGTAATTCCATGTATCCTCACTCTCCCTCCTCCTAAGATGAGCACTGTGGAGACCTGGCAGTTTAGAAACAGAGAATTTTGCATCCTCATACTCGGCCTAACCCAATAATAAAAGCCAGACAGAAGGGATATAAACTGCCATGTGGGTTTTCCGGTCCATGTTATGGCCAGTGTTCTACTGTCACTGTATATGGAGGAGCCTGGGCATGTACATGCTTGACTATAGGCTTTATAAACTGTTCTATACCAACGTCAAGTCCGAGGCTAAGAACCCTGGCACAGGTAGGTGTGAGCATATGGTTATGGAACAAAGTTGGAACAAGTTTTTTAAAAATACAAAAGAGTAAGAAGAATGTGTCTAAGTTTGTGTGCATGAGTAAAAGAGAAAAGGGCGGGAGGGGCTGACAGCAGGAATGAAATATGAGAAAGAAGGCAAGAGAGAGAAAAGGATGAAACGCTAGAAGAAGGAGGAGAGAAAGGAGATGAAGAAGATAAGTAACATGCAAGGAGACTAAAAGGAAAGAACCTGTCCGGTGAGGCCCTCTGCCTCCTCTACTCTCTAGGATAGAAATACTCCTGTATCTTTAGGGTCCAGACATCTCAGTAGTTTGTGAGGAACTTCTGGTGAATTTGGCCACCATACCTCACGTGGTGGCGGGGGGCGCTCTGGTCCTTGAGTCACCACTCATGATACAGCCTGACAGCTCCGCTCAGGGGTGAATCCCAACAACCCCCTGAAACTGCTGGGTACCCAGATCGGGCTGGAGACCCAGAGCACGGCCAAGGAATCTGGACTCCTACCTGCTTAACCTAGGACTAAAGGGAGAATGTAACAAGGCCAGATTTTCTATAAGTTACTGTCACATAATTTACACAGTCACCAAAACAGTGGGGTGGAAAGGGAGGTTCAAAACTGTGATGAGAAGCATGGAAATCTGCTAAGACTTCTCCTTACAGGGAGCTGCAGGGAACCCAGCCTGTTCCTGCTGCTGCTATTACTGTGGCTACTTTCCTGGCCCTGTGGAGGCCTGACCAGAGAGTGACTCACATGAAGTGCTTAAAAGAAGTGCCTCCAAACAACTTGGCTCAAATGAAAGCAGCAAAGCACTGCCTGGAGCCCACTCTCCCCTAAGCTCCGGAGCAAGGTCCTGTAGCGCCAACGAAGAGCTGTTTGTGGTCATCCTGCCTCCTGCCAAGGTAGGGACACTAAGCAGACATGGCCCTTTTTGGCCCTTTTCTCCTCATACATGAGTCTCTTTTCCCAGATGCTTGTATCTTACTCTCATTTCCCTCTGGTTTAACCCTTAGCCTTCTTTTTAAATATTTACAAGTTAAAAAAATGAACATAGAGCCAGCCAGACCTTTCTGTTTCCTGATGAAAGGGGACAATACTACCTATGAAGTAGACTTGGGAAAAAAAAGGAAAGAAAGAAAAAAGGAAATCAAACCTGAACCTGATCAAGTCTAGACATGAGCTATCTAATATGGTAGCCACTAGCCACATGTGGCTAATAGGCACTTTAAATGTGGCTTGAGATGTGCTGTAATAAGGGTGACATAGATGCAGGATTTCAAGGACTCAGTATACAAAAAAAAGAGTAAAATATCTCATTAATAATTTTTTACACTGGATACAAGTTGAAATAATATTTTGGCTACATTCCATTAAATAAAGCATATTATTGAAATTAATTTCACTTGTTTCCTTTTACTTTTTAAAATGTGGCTACTAGAAAATGTAAAATTCCATTGTAGCTCACATTATATTCCTATTAGACAGCACTATTATAAATCTAACTACAGTTCATAGGAAATACAGAGGACAGAGGAACATCCCATGGAGATGCAATCAGCATTATACTGATTGTGGGAAATGCTATAAGCAAAATGATCTAATTCCTTCAAAAAATAAACTGCAGGGGAAAATAAAAGATGGAAGTGAATCTCTAGATTAAAAGGGACTTTAGGAGACATAGTGATCAATCACAATGAGTGGACCTTACTTGAATCCTCATAGAAACAAACTTAAAAAAGTATGAGATAACTGGGAATTTTAACCACTGGCTGGATATTTGATAACATTAAGAAATTGCTGTTAAGATGTTTTAGATGTGATGATGGTTTTACAATTATTTATTTGTTAAAAAACCTTTATCTTTTAGAGATATCTACTAAAATAGTTATGAATGAAATGACATGACATCAGGATTCTCTTCTAAATGATCCAGGATGGGAGAAGGGGGTGGGGACAGATCAAAGCTGGCCATGAGTTTATAGCTGTTGAAGCTGCGGGAGAGGTACAAGGGAGTTCACTGTACTGTTTTCTCTATTTTTTTTAATGTTCGAAATTTTTCATAGTAAAAAGTAAAACAAAACCAAAAAACCCAGCCAAACAAATGTCTTTCAACCATCTACGGTACCCGTGAGGGAGGGGCAAAGAGAACATTCTAGAGCACTTGCAAACAAACTGCTTTGGTGTTGAAAGCCACTTGCTTCCTGTAGCAAAAAGCCTGTGTTTTATTCAGTTGGTGAACTATTTACAAGTAATTACACTCTTTCCAAATTGTTATCTTTGGAAAGAAAACAACTTCTTGCCAAACCATCACCAAAAAGAATAACTAAGCCAAGTCATTCTAAGCAGTGAGTCTCCAATCACCGGAGCACCAAAGAGAAGAACCAGTTTAAGCACTGAATGATCCAAGTGTTAGCCACCCCACAGATACTCTGAAGAGAGAACTCATCACAACTCTTGCTGATCAGAATGTCTAGCTTTCACATTTGTCTCTATATTAAGATTTGTCCCTATGAAGAAAAGGAAAATACTTCTTCTTAAAGCAAGCATACCAGGCTTCTTATAGGAGATCCTACTGGGACTGATCCCCATGGGCACAATCTCTGCAAACACACCAACACGCAATTCTGGAAAACAGCAAGCTCCTCCTTTGCTGGTCTAGCCAATGAGAAACAAAACAGAATACAGTCTTTCTGTCCCATTTCCAGGTATAAGATAATTTATTCAGTTAAATTATCTGGAACATTCTATGCTCTAACTCCCTTTTCCCACTGAAACAGTTGTTCCTAATTTGAGGCTTCTTAATACTTCAGCTACCCTATTATTACACAACAGATATAATTCTTATATTTGGCACTTATTTATTGTGTATCTACCATGTGCAAAAATGTCAAATTGAAAAGGTGTTTCTATAGCAATAAGCAATGCAAAAATGTCAAATTGAAAAGGTGTTTCTATAGCAATAAGCATTTAACTATAAAACTGAAATACCACTGAGCAATTTCAACATGTAAGATTACAACCCAGCTTTTAAAGCTACAACCTTTTCTTTTCTTATCATCATCACCAGCACTAACACTAGCGAGGTATTCCCCACCACCTCTATCACCCATGATGCTAAAGCATAAAGTCACTCCAACAAAGCAGCTCTCTTGGGAGAGCAATAGCTTTATTCCCTGTGTGGTGTGAAGTGCAGATCTGATCCCACCAGGTTCACTAAACACGTAGTGATCCTCTGATACAGCCAGGTGGTCTCTCAAATGAACAAACACGGCTCAGTTTGAGAGTTTATAGAATATATAAGCTGTGACGTCCTTATCCTATAAAAAAGGAGACCGAGGCCCGTGATCACGTGGTGACGTGGTGGACGAACTGGAACGGGCATGCTCCTTCTCCTGCACTGCCTCGGGACCTAGCCAGAAAAGGGTGTTCTGTCCAGCACCGCTTACTTCTCTATAGTGATCCTCTTCATAGCCTGGAGTGCGAAGAGGCACTGAAGCAGAAGCAAATGGCTCTCGATCCATTTTATGTTCAATTTCTCTTACCTTAAAATCGTCCTTACACAGATAATCCTTAAACAATGGGCAGGAAAGCATGACTTCTACATAGAGTCTGGTGGCCAATTTGCTTCCACCCACTGTCCCATTGATTCCTTCTGTAGCAATTCGAACCTGAGACACAAGACAGTGAGAGAAAGGGAATGCAGGCTGTTCTTAGCTCGGTTCAAATCTCTGCAGGGCAGAACAGGTTCATGTGTGTCAATGAGTTTAACAGGAAAAGCAGAAACATTGCTGTGGACATGAAAGTGTTACCACACACAGGATGCTTGTAGTTTTCTAAAATGGCACACTGCCCATAGTTCAGACGAGGTACTCAGTTAACGTGTGCCAAACAAGAGAATGAAATGGATAGAACAACTGGAAAGTCCCATTTGCTATGGAGCTCCAGCTGCCCAGTGGCCAAAACTTAAATTCAGGTCAACAGATGTAGGATCAGGATTCAGCTTTGCCATTTACTTGCTAAGTGACCCTGAGAAAATTAATTCTCCTCTCTGAACCTCAATTTCTTCATCTTGATAAAACATGAAAAAGAATCAACAATGAAAAACTGCTGTCCTCAAGTCCTAAAGCACAGAACACATCTGAGGGCTGGGAATGCACGTGAGCACATCTCTGCACAGTGTTGGAGGTAAAGCCCACCACTGCAAACCCACCCGTTGGAATACAAATTCCACAAGGAGGAGCTTGTGTCTCTTCTGTTCTTTGTTGCATAATCGGTGCCTAGAGTAGTACTTGCCACACAGTAGGCATTTAATATGTATTTGCTGAGCAAATGAATGTGTATCCAAATCTGAGGCTTTTTGGCTTCTCAAACCCTCTATTCTCTTTGAAATGCTTCACTGGTTAGGGGACATTAAAGCCTGGGTTAAGGCCCCTGCCTTAAGAGGCAATCCTCTGGAGGGCCTGCAAAGTTACTTGTTCTGGTACCACAAAATCCTCTGGATAAGTTTAAAGATGGATCATCTCTAGACAGAGCTAGCTTTCTAGGGAAAAGTAAGAAAGTGCAACACTGTATATCATGGTATTCTCTGGAAAGAGATGTAATTTAAGTCAGGGTCTTATATTGTTACCACTTCGTTATATATTGTTATTTATATAGCAATGATACCTACCAATGCATTAGAATTTGAAAAATTTTTAAAGCTCCCCTTTTATTAGGGCCTAGAGAAGATACTTCGTTTGTTGCCTCACTTGATTCAATTCTTTAGGGCATGGATGTAAATGGGGTTCATTTCACAAGCAGGGGCCAACTCACTAGTAGTGGCTCTCCAGAGTTCCATGATGAGCATTCTGAGTCACATCCAGGCTCCTTGAGAAAGAGGAGTGCAGTCTATTGAAGCCTGTTCTGGGCTGGGAGAGGAAAGTAGGAAGCATATGCCATCTCTGCTGTACAGACTACTGCACCTATTACCGACTCGTATTTTTTTAAGGGACAACATAGAAAAATAGAGCTGAACCAGCATAAGGGTCAGGAAATCTACCCTAAAACTGTCTCTGACGGGGGCAAATATGATGAAGAGGTACATAGGTCTGTGTACCTGTCTCCTAAGTAGGTCAGAAGACCCTTTCCTATGCTATTTTAATCTCAGAACCCAAATAAAAGACAAGCACAGGCACTCCCTAAATACCTGAGGCAGAGCAACCTCTAAACTCATGCACTAGACTTTCAACTTCTGTTGAAGGATTCTTCAACTGAAACCTTCAAAGTAGCTGCTAGGTGAGGAAGGCCTTATACCTCAGAGATGAAGAGCAATAGTTAGCATTTATTGAGTACCTAGTATGAGACAGGAACTTTACATTATACTCCTGGAAAGTAGATATCAAAATTCCCATTTGACAGAAAAGGAAACAGAAGCTTAAAGAAATCAAGTAACCTGCCCACGGGCACAGAGTTGGTAGGTGGTAGATCTGGGATTCAAAACCATATCTTATTGGGTCCAAATCTTGCAATTTTTCCTTTCTGAAGCCTCTAATGCATCCCCTCAAATTTCTTGAGGCAGTAAGAAATGTATAGCAAAGGGATCAAAAGCTTCTTTCCATAATTCTAGAATTTTCAAGTTCTCCTCTTTCCTTACAAATGCCAACATTCTGCCAAATCTCCTACCAACACAAAACTTGAAAACTTGGCTGAAGCCTTAAAATTTAGAACTAGATCCAGGCAGGTGCTGCCACCTTGTGGGCAGAGGCCCTCACTGCTAGGTCACCTTGGGCTGGGCCAAGAATAAAAATCGGCCCCAAACCAAGGAAACAAATTGATTTCCTATTTTGTAGGCTCAGGTTTACTGTGAGAGAATATCCATCTTTCAAGGTGTTCTCTAAATAGAGATGGTGATAAACATATATACGCCACAAGTGTTTACTGAATTTTTTTTTTACAATGCGCCAGCAATTGTGCTAGGAATTGGGTCATAGTGGTTAAAAAATAAATAGTTTTTGCCCTTTGGGAGCTTACAGACTTAAGGAAGATCACAGATATTCAGACAAAAGTCACACATTGACAAGTGCTATGAAAAATCACTGCAAGAGGCAATGAAAAAGTGTATTTGGAAAACTGAATTTAGATTAAAGGTCAGGAAGGATGTCTTTCAGGAAGTGTCATTAAAATTGAGAACTGAAGATTGATTAAAAATTATGATAGGAGAACCCGAGTGGGTGTGGGAGAGTTCCTTGTAGAGAATTTTCTTACAAAAAGGCTCAAAGGCACCAAAAAACTTTGAGGGCTCCAAGAAACTAAAAGGCTATTTTGCTGGAGTGTAATGAGTAAAGAATGGTATCAGATTAAGTGTAAAAGGCCTAAGGGGCAAAATAATCCAGGAAACTAAGGGCACGTTAAGGATTTGGGTTTTACTCTAAATGCACTGGATAGCTACTGAAAGATTGTGAGGAGGGAGGGAGGGAGATGATTTCATTTACCTTTTAAGATCATTCTGGCTGCTGTGTGGAAAATGATTAAGTGCGGGCAAGGATGGAAGAATGGAGAGCAGTCTGGAAGCTGCTGAAATGAACTAGGTAAGAGAGGGTGGGGCTTGGTTTAAGGTGGTGGAAGCAGAAGACAGAGTGAACGGAATCAAAGGATATTTTAGAGGCAGAAATGGCAGGACTTGGTGATGAACTGAATGAGGTAAAAGAAGCTTTCAGCCACTATCTATAAAACAACATGGGTATGAAAAATATCACTGACTGATCAAATAATTGCCTTAGGGAATTAAAACCTAGGACATGTGTGGGAAACATAGGCCTAAGACAGTACAGCGTCATAACCAGAGGTGATCTCAGAGGGAATCTAGTTCACCTCCTTTTGATTTAAAATACATATACACACATATGTGTGTGTGTGTGTGTGTGTGTGTGTGTGTGTGTATATATATACACACACATATATATATATATATATGTAATCATCGAGGATTTGAAAAAAAAATCCATAGTCCTATCACGTAGAGATAATCACAACTAACATTTTGATATTTACCACTCTCTCCATCTTTTTACACACACACTTGTGGTTTTGTTACAAACATACATTAATCCTTTTACTCAACATTCTCCAAATATTTACCGTCTGCTATGTGCTAAGCCCCGTTCTAGCACTGACAATATATCAATTGATTAACAAAGTTCTGTACTCATGAAGCTTATATTCTACAAGGGAGATAGATTATAACAAATTAAACAAAGATTATACTCTTCAATAGTAGTACATTTTTTGAAATTCTTTGAGCAGAAGGGAATAGAAAGTGATGAGGTTTGGAGAGAGGAATGATGAGGTTTGGAGATTATACTCTCCAATAGTAGTAAACTTTTTGAAATTCTTTCAGCAGAAGGGAATAGAAAAGTTTGGAGAGAGACAGATTAGAATTCTCAGGAGATAACATTTGAGGGGAGATCTGAAGTGAGGAACAAGCCATGTGAAGATCTGGGGGAAAAAACATTCAAGAGGGAAAGGAAACAGCAAATGTCAAAACCACAAAATGGCAAAAGACTGACATGTTCTAAGAAAATTAGGAAGCAACTTGATATCACACCTATATGTACAGTTCTATAAAATGTTTTTCCAGTTAATATATCAAGAACATTTCCCCATGCAAGGGGTCAGCAAATTATGCCTGCTTTTACATAGGTTTTACTGGAATATGGCCATATCTGTTCTTTTATATATTGTCTATGGTTGTTTTCATATTACGACACCAAGTTTGAGCAGCTTTTGTGCAAATCCTAAAATATTTACCATATGGCTCTTTAAGAAAAAGTTTGCTGATCCCTGGTCTATGCCTTTATGTAGTCTTATAAAACACCATTTTTTTTTAATTGAAGTATAGTTGATTTACAATGTTGTGTTAATTTCTGCTATACAGCAAAGTGATTTAGTTATACATACATACACATTCATTTTTTAAATATTTTTTCCATTATGGTTTATCATAGGATACTGATTATAGTTCTCTGTGTTATACAGAACGTTACTGTTTATCCATTCCATATATAATAGCTTACATCTACTAACCTCAAACTCCCACTCCATGCCTCCCCCAATCCCCTCCCCGTTGGCAACCACGTCTGTTCTCTATGTCTGTGAGTCTGTTTCTGTTTTGTAGATAGGTTCAGCTGTGTCATATTTAGATTCCACATATAAATGAAATACAGTATTTGTCTTTCTGACTTACTTCACTTAGTATGATAATCTCTAGTTGCATCCACATTGCTGCAAGTGGCATTATTTCGTTCTTTTTTATGACTGAGTAGTATTCCTTTGTATGTATGTACCACATTTTCTTTATCCATTCATCTGTTGACGGACATTTAGGTTGTTTCCATGTCTTGGCTATTGTGAACAGTGCTGCTATGAACATCTGGGTGTATCTTTTTGGATTCGGGTTTTGTCTGGATATATGCCCAGGAGTAGGACTGCAGGATCCTATGGTAGGTCTATTTTTAATTTTCTGAGGAACCTCCATACTGTTTTCCATAGTGGCTGTACCAACTTACACTCCCACCAACAGAAAACATCATGTTAATAGCTATTTAGTATTCCACTTAAATGCCTAGCAGGAATTTGCTAATTTCTAAGAACCCAACTGGTGAGGTCTTCAAGCACAGCCTCTGCAAACTAAGTTGGAGGCAAGATGAGTCCAGTGAAGGATAGGGTGTGGGAGAAGGTGTTACCTTGCCCGTGAGGTGCAGGTGCTGACACAGAGTTGTCTGCCAGGCACAGATCCAATCAGGATCCTCCAGGTCACAGTAGCAGTAATAAAGTAGCACCTCCCCTTCACCATTGCTGTGGCCACTATAAAAAGAAAACCACAGGGGAAAAAGCATTTGAGTCACTGGCATAAGGAAAACACAATTCATAAGTGTACCCAGGCAGACTCAGAAGAAAGGCCTAATGGAGCAACTCATGCCTGCCTTTGCTCCTAACTATCATTCTCCCCCTGAAATGAGAAGCAATTCCTGTCTGTATTTGCTCTAAAGAAGACAATACCTGCACTGAACTCCTTCCTTTATAAACAAGTGAGCTTACTTTGATTTCCTTGTTTAATCATCATATCCATGAGATAGGTATTAATAACCCCTTTTCATAAGACAGCTGGAAATTTTAATCCACTCTGGCTTATACTCTAACACAAGGCAGTATCTGTTTTGAATCTCTCTCTGTACAAAAAGGTTTCACTTCCATTTTTTCATGTAATCCTGTTACCCATGAGACAGGTTATTATCATCCCCATTTTATAGCTGAATAAACTGAGCCCAACTCATCCCAGGTGAGACAGCTACAAAGTGACAGTCAGGACTGGAACACCAGTCTTCTGACACTAGAACCCATACTCTTTCTACTGCACTGTGCTGACTTTAACTAACTAGTTATGGGACCTGGGCAGGCGTCTTATCATCCCTGAGCCTTGAATTCCTCATCTGTAAAACTGGAGGACTGAAATAAACTGCATTTCTCAAAGTGTGCTCTGAAGCTGTTCTATGAAATCACATGTCTGAGAAATCCTGCAGATAATATCTCCCCTTTGAGAGTCACAGTGAAAGCCCCTCATTTACTGAAGGCTCTGGGCAGTCCTGCAAAAAAGAACATTTTAACCTAATGCTTCCCAAACTTAATTGTCTTTAGTATCTCTTTTCAACACCTGATAGCATCCTCCAGAGCTAGTGTTGTACAGACATATTTTAGAGAATGATATAACAGATGATAATTAAGGTCCCATCCAGCTCTGGAATCTGTGACTGTCTCCTCAGTGCCCTCTTCATATTTCAGGGCCGAGTCTCCGAAACCTGCTTATCTATTTCAGAGCCTATCTATTTCCTGTTCTCTAAATTCCTGTAATGAATTACTGTCTGAGCCATACAACTGTAAGTGATAATTATATAGCCTGTCTCGTACCATCTGCTAAATGTTTCATGTATCCTTTTCTTTGTCTTTCTAACTAAAAAGCAGGGCCATGCAGAAGTGAAGAGACCACATTTGTATAGCACTTTATAGTTCACAAGTGCTCTTACCATCATCATTTTATACAATTCATATAGCAATTCTGTGAGGTAGGCAGAGCAGGCATTATTATTCCAGTTTAGAGGCGAGAACGTAAAGGTACAAAGAATTTTAGTGACTAGCTCAAGTCTGACTCCAAGTTCAATTCTCTTTCTAACTTTCTCTTCCTCTTTCTGATAAACAAAGGGAACTGGCATAACATGGGTGACAAAAATGTATCAAATTTGGGCATTTTCTATTCACCAAATAGTTTAGGAATTGCTTAAAATGAGAAATCTGTCCTCTAGAATTATGTAATATTATGATTTGGTGAGGTTTTCAAAGGCAGATTTAAACTTCTAATCCTATGCCTCAGTTCTAAAACTTAACATAGGGACTTCCCTGGTGGCACAGTGGTTCAGAATCTACCTGCCAATGCAGGGGACACGGGCTCAAGCCCTGGTCCGGGAAGATCCCACATGCCGCGGACCAACTAATCCCATGCACCACAACTACTGAGCCTGTGCCCTAGAGCCTGCACACCGCAACTACTGAGCCCGCATGCTGCAACTACTGAAGCCCATATACCTAGAGCCCATGCTCCGCAACAAGAGAAGCCAGCGCAGTGAGAAGCCCATGCACCGCAATGAAGAGTAGCCCCCGCTTGCCGCAACTAGAGAGAAAGCCCGTGCACAGCAACAAAGACCCAACACAGCCAAAGATAAATTTTTAAAAAATAATAATAAAATAAAATAAAACTTAACATACTTTATAAAACATTCAGCTCAGAAAACCACATTTGGCAACAAAACCCCCTTTTTAAGTTCTGACATTATTCAGGGTACAGGAACCATCAACATTTCTGGGCCTTCTGATTTCTCTTTGAAAAAAATACAATTTTCTGTTCTTTACCTCTGCCTAGAGAAGATAAGATTTAGGATGGCTTCTGAGAAACCCGGAGAACACTGTAAGCTGTGCGGGTATATGCTACCGCATAGGCTATGGTCTTCTATTATACATAGAACATGTTTATCGGCCTAGTTTAGGCGGTAGAGAAATTCTGTGCCTTAAGGATTTGCCATTTTAGTGGATGGGTGGTATCTCACTGTGACCGGAAAAACATTTTTTAAATTAAACGAAAGGTATAGAATGAAATTCTTACCTTAACAGCTCATCAGGGCTAAAGCAGCTTGTATCAGGGAGCCAAGCAGACACTTCATGGTTATGGGTAAGGTCTTCTTTGAAAGGGTTTCTTTTGTCTGCAGATTTAAGAGTCTTTGAGGTGCTTGATGTCACAGTCAGCTGCTTTAAAACAGAAGCAGTCTCATGGTAAATCTCATCAGCATGTTGTGTTGCCACATGTCTGTGGATGCTGGTCTGGTCTGTGAATAGTTGCTGACAGCATTTCCACCATTTTTCTTTATACTCAGAAGGAGGTGCTGGAAGTTCTTTAGTTTTGACAAAAAGGGCAAATGCCTACAATTAAATTTCAAATATGTCACTGTTAAATAACCTTAGGTTTCAGGCTAGAATGAAAGTCTCAGTGAAATCCCTTATCTTTCCACAGGGATTTCTAGTTTTACGTCCTACTGTTCTATAGAAGAACTTCCCGAGAGACTGAACTTCCTCCAAAAAGGAAATGGTCTAGGAAATTATGGAGTATACTTACTATGGAATATTAAGCAGCCAGTTTTAAATTACATGGGAAAATATAATATTAAATGAAAAAAACTGATAAAATTTGCTTATACAATGTAATCTCAACTACATTAAAAAGTACATTTTAAAAGACTGGAAAGACTACCAAAATGTTTTGATTTGTATAAAGAGGATTTAGGCTAATTGTTAAAAAAAATTTAAACAGAAGAGAAAATTATGGATGCACCATAACTCCTTTAACCAATTCTAAATGAGCGAGCTTTTTTTGTTTCCAATATTTTCAGTTATAAGCAATGGTGAACGAACATGCCATGCACATATCTTTCCATACGTCTTTAACCATCTACTTAGAATAACTATTTAGAAGAAAGTTTTGGAGGTGAAGAAGCATGAAATATTAAACTGTGAGAAATAGTGACTACCTGGAAAATCATACCAATTTATACACTCACCAGCAATGCATGAGGGTTCCATTTTATCCACAGCATTTTTAATCAGTATTTAATTTTTGTCAGTATTTTTAATATTGACCCAAATAAAAGGCAAAAGAAATATCCTGTTTTTATTTGTGTATCTTTGATTTAAGGTTGAATATTTTTTCATATTGATTTGATATTCTTTTCTAGCTTACCTGTTAATAGCTGTTGCCTATTTTTCTACTGTGGTATTTATCTTATCTTCTTACTGATTTGTAAGTGGTTTTAGTGACCTTTTGTTGATCATAGTTATCCAAATTTGTTTCCCAGCTTGTCATTCATTTTCAACTTTGTTTATGGTGTTTTTTGATGTATAAATGGAAGTTAAATGGTATCTATGATTATCAGCCTTTTTTCAAGGCTGAAAAAAATGGAAAGGTATTTTTACATATATATATATGTATCTATATATATTTTAAACAATTTTCTTAATGCATCTGAAGACTATAGTACAGCACCCAAAATTGGGCACTCTGAAGAATAACAATTATAAATATGGAGCATCACTTTTGGACTTTCCTCAGTCTGTACACAACCTTATCTGGACTGTCCCAGACTGAATCAGGATGGGGTCGTCTGAAATTACACTGGAGGGCATTTTTTAGCCTCTCCTGCAGTTAATCCTTCTGTATAGGCAAAAAAGAGAGAGAGCGAGAGATGGTGTGTATGTCAACTTAAGTGTTTCTTTGTATTATACTTAGAACTAAGGTGTATGCATCCAAGGCCTCATTATCATCGAGGCCTCAAAAAGTCATGGTCCTTAAAGAAATACTGTATAAAATCTGAATTTTTTCCTTCTTTCCTCCTTCCTTTGTCGAAAAGCCATCAGGCAGGCCTGAGCAAGATGGGAGGCCCAGTGTAAATGTGGCCTGCTGCTGGTCTTTTAGGGCCTCGGGAACAAAGCACTGAGGATCCAGCAGCAGCTTGGCCGGTGTGAGGTCTGTTCAAGAGAGATGCAGGCCAAGGCTTCCCTGGTGGCGCAGCGGTTAAGAATCCGCCTGCCAATGCAGGGGACACAGGTTCAAGCCCTGGTCCGGGAAGACCCCACATGCCACAGAGCAACTAAGCCCGTGTGCCACAAATACTGAGCCTGCGCTCTAGAGCCCACGAACCACAACTACTGAAGCCCACGTGCCTAGAGCCCGTACTCCGCAACAAGAGAAGCCGCCGCAATGAGAAGCCCGCGCACGGCAACGAAGAGTAGCCCTTGCTCGCTGAAACTAGAGAAAGCGCGTGCACAGCAGCGAAGACCCAACGCAGCCAAAAATAAAATAAATAAATTTTTTAAAACAGAGAGAGAGACAAATTACTTCTCTAAAAAAAAAAGAAAGAGATGCAGGCCAGAGCTAGGAAGGCAGCTCAGAAGTGGGTGAGGCCTGTGTGGGGAAGGCAGGCCCTGGTGGAGGAGGCAGCTTGGCAGAGTGGGAAGACTGCATACAGGGAATAAGCAAGTAAGTCAATATATTGGGACTAAATGGAGCTAGGTTCTCCACCAATATGAAAAGGAGAGAGAGCGAGTTCCCTGGCCGTCCAGTGGTTAGGACTCCACGCTTTCACTGCCGAGGGCATGGGTCCAGTTCCTGGTTAGGGAACTAAGATCCCGCAAGCTGCACAGCGCAGCCAAAAAAAAAACTGGAGCGAGAATAAACCTTGTGATGTTGGAACGGAACTGAAAGTAATGGTATGAACTCATTTGATTTACACTGATATAAAAGTAAATATAAAAGTATGTGTATGATACATATGGCTGTATGTATATTCATCTCTCTATATTCCTAGCTCCGTCCACCAGAGGTCCTGGGAGAAGCAATGAGCTCACCTAGCCCCCAGGTTTTGGTTTTTGACAATTCTCCACTAGAAAGAACCAGGGCTCCTTGAAGAAATGTCTGACTCCAGGGATGAGACAGGGAAAATACAAATGACCCTGAAACATCTTGTTGAATTAGAAAGTAAGGAAATGCTCAAAGAATGATGAGGGCAAGTCAAAAAGACATAGATACTAGCTTGAAGGGGCTCCCAGCCAAATCTGAGATAATCTGAGCATCAAAATAAATAATTATAGTAATGGATTATAGCCCACTGAATAAAACAGAATTCTTGAATGCACACTGATACAAATAAATTGGGAGGAAAGAAAGCTCTTCCTTACAGAAGAATGCCAAGTAAGAAATCTAGAAGGAATGAAGCAATTAGAAAATCACCATTTAGAAACCATCACGGTAATAATTCAGCAAAGAAACATCAATGGATCTAAAACTAGTAGATGAAAGTTGGTTGAGGAACAGGCTATTTACATAGTCTCAAAGTACTTCCCCCCAAATACTGAATAATTAAAAGGGAAAAAATAATTTTATAGCAAAGAAATCCGACAGGCACTTCCTTAATCAAGTACCCAAAATTAACATTGCCAGTAATGGGACAAATTGGCACTGTGACTGCATGACAGAATGCAGCCAGATGAACACAGCATCTTTTGTGGGGCAGTCTTATTAACAAAGCCATAACTTGAATCTAATCACAAGGAAACATGAGTGAAAATCATGAGACGTTCTACACCATAACTCATCTGTAATCTTCAAAAATGTCACAGTCATGATTTCAGGGAAAAAAATGAGAAAGTGGTCCAGATTGAACACTTATGAGACATAACAACTAAAGGTAACATGTGACCTTAGAGTGGATATGTAAAAGCCATTTGAGGCAACTGATGAAACATGAATGGAGCTGCTGGGCAGAGGGGAGTTGGGGGTCCTCTGTACAATTCTGGCAACCTTTCTATAAGTTTGAAATTATTGCAAAGTAACTTAAAAAAAAACCTTTCTGTACCCTTTGGGTTTCATTTTCAAGGAAATCTGTGTGAGATGAGGGTAGAAGGATGGTAGATAGGAAGTTATAAGCAGAGACATCTATTCTTCATTGACATGGAGCCAATATAAGATGATTTTGCAAAAGAGGGACAACAGATTGGAGGTAAGAAAACTAAGTCTCAATTGCACTTCCTCAGTCAAGTCATTTTCCTTTGAGCTTCAGCAGGTTTAGTCAATGATCCCTAAAAAAAGAATAAATGGCATAGAAGAATAGCATCCATACCACCCCTGTAACCCAATCCTCAGTAAGCCTGCAGCATTCCGGGCTGCTCTGTTCCTTCTCCCAACCCACGGAGCCCTGCCAGCTGGACTGGATCAGGAGTCTTAGACAGCAGTTGCCCTAATGCCTGTCTGTTCTCCTTATGACTAGGTTTCCCGGGTTCCTGGGATTCTTCCCATACCCTAGGTGGGAAAAGGAATCCAGCCCGTCTGTCTAGGATCTGTCCTCAAGTACTCCACCATAAATAAGTGTTCCAGAGCCACACCTTGCCTATGATTCTCCGTTGCTTGACACTGAACTAAGATTACTGGCTAATGGCTCTGACTAGACCTTACCTTGAACATGGCATCAGTCTAGTGTCTCACTAGCCCTCCACTCCCTGGAGGAAAACCTTGATGAGTTACTTCTAGGTATATCTACATTAACTATACCTACATGATCCTGAAATATCAACAGCAATTTTACCTTTTTCTTTGCAAATGAGTATTTCTTCTTTGTACTGACATCTAACTCTGCTTTGATACTGCTACTGGGATTGATAAGACTTGTGTCTTTCAAATCCAGGTCTGAAAACCTTAAAACACAGGCCTCCAGGTCATCTCCTTGGTCTGGTGAAGTGGAAGAAGGCATCTGGTTTGGTTCCAGCAGTGAGGCAGACTCCTTTCAGTTAACTATCTCCTAGGAAGTAAGCAAGGGAAAAACAACAATGTCCAAGTCTTTGATTACTACTTGAAGTAAACTTGAAGCTAATCAATCATGCAAATGAGCATGGGTCCAAGTAGCTCAAGCTATCCATCCATTCATTTACTTGTTCATCCAGGAAATATTTATTTAGCACCAATTCTATGCCCAGCACTGTTCGAGGCCCTGGAGATATAGCAGTGAATGAAGCAGAAAAAGTCTCTGCCTTCTTAGACCTCACTTTCCAGTGGGGAGAGAGAGAAGGTAAACAAATGAATAAATTGTTTTTAAAAAATAGTCAGATGGTAAAAAGGGCTATGATGACAACTAAGCAAAGTAAGGAGACAGAGTCACCAAGGGGTTCTTTAAAATTCAGAGGGTAAGTAAAGTCTTTCTGAGGCAGTAGCATTTCAGCAGAAACCTGAATTAAGAGGGCAAGCCATGCAAACATTTAGGGAAAAAGATACCAAAAAAGCACCAGGTGCAACCAAAATCAACCAAGCTTCCTGTTAGTACCTTCAATTATAAATGTTTTGTTCTTTTTTGTCCCCTAATTTTTGAGCTGGGCAAATTCCCCTACTTAGAAGAAATAACTACCAAAAGAGCCTCATTTTAATGAGCCAGAAGAAATATACAAACTGCTATTGTGGCCAAATCTTGTCAAAATGGACACAGTACAACCAACATGGTGTTTTTTGGTAAAGCAAATGTTACAAGTGACAAATGTGAAGAACATGAAAGACTGGGGAAAGCATGGGCTTCGGACTGTGGTGCAGCTGGGTGCAAGTGTGTGAACCTGGGCAGGATATTTAACTTTTCTGAGTTCTAATTCCCAAATGTGTAAAATAGAGATGACAGTATCTACCTTGCAGGACTATAGTGAGGACTGGAAAGGACTATGTAGCCTTTGACACATATGTAGTTCCCCTACCACTCTAGGCTCATCTAAGACAACACTCTCCCTCATGTATCCTATCCTGGCCATGCTGGACTTCGCCTAGTTCTGCAAACGAGCCCTGCTCTCTCTTGCCTCAGGGTCTCCACACATGCCTTTCACACCACCCCAAAATGACCTCCCCTCACTCTAAACCCTCTTTCAGTTCTCACTGTAACTTATTTATGTATTCTTAATTATTATTTGTGGGGACTCTGCTATGTGCCTGACAGATAAAATAGTGATGCAGATGCAGGTCTTAATGAAACTGTTAAGGTCCTTGTTAACTTGGAGCTTATGTTATAGTAAGAGAAGAGACACTACGTAAACAAAAAAACATGAAAATATCAGTGATAAGAGCTACTGCTTCTCAGTTTTCTTTGTTGCGGATCCTCCTTATCATCCCAACCTCTAAATGTTCAATCACTCTATCTACACTCACCTTTGAGGTGATCTTCATCTAGTCCCAGGGACTTATAAACTATATTTACTTCAGAATAATCGGGCAAGGGGAGAAAATATAGGTAAAAGTAGATGGGACATTAGTTGGTAATTGCTGAAGCTGGTTGATAAAGTCCATGGGGGTTCATTATATAAATTCCTCTACTTCTGTAAATGTTTGAAGCTTCCATGAAAAAATTAAAAATGGAAACAATCGTAAAGGAAATTTTATGTTTAGAACACTATACGCTAGATGACTCCAAATTTATATCTCCAGGCCAGGCCTCTCCCCTGAACTCCAAATTCATATAACCAATGTCTACTGGATGGCTTCAGCTGGAAGGCTAGGAGGCTGTTCAAATGCAACTGTTAAAACCAAACTCTTAACTTGCTCTTCCTCAGTCTTCCTTACCTCAGTAAACAATTCCGTTCTTCCTGTTACTCAGACAAAAAAACTTTGGGATTCTCATCTCCTTACTTTTTCAGACTATTGAAAAGTCTATCAATTCTGCTTTTGAAATACAATGACATCAGACCACACTGCACCACCTTCACTACCAACCTCATTCAAGCCATCATTTCTTGACTGAATTACTGCAGTTGCTTAACTGCCCTGCTCCTGTAGAAGCCACAGACGTAACTATTAAAAAATAAGTCAGATCGCCCTCCAAAGGCTTCTAAATGTACTAAGATAAAAGTCCAAAGTCCTTACAAAGCCCCTTCCACCACCTCCCTAATATTATCTTCTCCCACTTTTGCTCACTACCTCTGATTGCACTGTTTGCTGGTTCCTGAATGGGTCATCAGCACTGAGAAAGCAGGGGTTTTCCTTTGTTCACCTCTGCAACCTCAGCATCTAGAACACTGCCTGGCACACAATAAATATAACATATTTGTCAAATTAAATAAAGAGTGATTGGGTGGCCAGGGAAGCCTTCACCAAGGGCCTGATGTTTGAGCTGAGACCGAAATGACAAGGAGCCATCCATGCAGACTTAGGAGCAGAGATATTAAGACAAAGGAAATAATAAGTATAAATTCCTCAAGTGGGAACGAGCTTGACTTACTGGAGGTACAGAAAGAAAGTCAGAGGGGTTGGAATACAGTGATGAGAGAGTAGAACCCTGTAGGAGAGGTTATGGAGTTTTTTTGCCACGGAAAGCTGTAAACAAAGGAATAACGTGATCTGCTTCTGGATCAGTTCGGAAAGTAGAGTCGGCAGGGTCTACCGATAGATTGTTCCATAGGAACAATCCTACCTACATTTTTGGATTAAGCAATAGAATGGATGGTGCCATTTACTGAAATGGGTAAGACGGAAGGAGGAATAAGTTAGGCCAGGAGAGTGAGACATAAGTTCCATTTCAGACGTGTGAAATTTCAGATGGCCATGGACAAGGCAGTTGGATAAGCAGCTGTGGTGCTCATCAGAGATGTCAGGGCGGGAGATATTCACATACACGTATGGAGATATCCAATAACTACTGAAAATATTACTAAAGCAATCACCCGTTCCTTCCTAAACAACTCGGAGGCGCGAGAGGTCAGATGACGGCCAGAGGGTAGCCCCGGAGTAGCAAGCTCACACTAGGGAGGGTCTTTCTGTCCCCGGGGCGGCTAGAGCGGCGCTGCCTCCCACCCGGGCCCCACCCCGCGCGCCGGGCCTGGCCCAATCTCTCCGCCCAGCTTTCCCAAGCCGGCAAAGGCCCGGAAGTGGGAGAAGGATGAGCACGTACCCGCCTATCCTGATCCTTTCTTAAATCTTTCTTCACGGAAAGGTCTCCGCCTAGCAACTGTCACCGCTCACTGCCCTCGCACCTCCAGCCCCAGCCTGTGTTTAAGTAGGAAGGAACGCCGGGGACCTCACCTAACTCCGGAAGTCTAGGCCGTTAGCGAAAGGGCCGCCGGGAAAACCTCCGAGAGGCCCAGGCGTGGGAGGGTCTGAAGTGGAGGCGGGGACTAGAGCGTCCTTCCTAGACCATTGGCCGCCTGGCGTGGCTCGCGGCCGACGGGCTCGGGCTGGCTGAAAAGGCGGTGCTCTCCGCGTGGCCCCGGAAGGACTTCGAGGGAAGGCGGGCGAAGGAAGCAGCCGAGAGGCGGAGGTAGCCCGAGAGGGCGGTTGGGAGCGGAGCAGACGCCCGCGGCCTGGTGAGCTTCCAGACGCCGGCCCTCCCGGATCCAAGCCCGCATAGCCACCAGGCCACCTCTCCCTCTTGTGCTTCCGGGAGCCGTCGCGAGCGAGTGCGCCTGCGCGACGGCCACTCCGCGCGCCTCACCGCTGTCCTCTCGCCGGCCGGCTGCCCGAAGGTTCCTGCCGCGCTTCCCGCCCGGCGTTTCGGCTCGGCGGCGCACCGGCGTGCGGCATGTCACGGCGACGGCACAGCGACGAGAACGATGGTGAGTGCCCTGGGCTCGGCCGCCGAGGCCGCGCCCAGGAGGGGTCGAGCTTTGGCTTCTTTGGTCTTCGGGTCTCGAGCGAAGGGATGGGAAGCCCTTCCCTCCGGGAGCGTTCGGGGAGCCGCGGAGAGAAGCGGGTGGTACAGCGAGAGTGTGGCCGGGCGACTTCTGAAAAGCCCCTGCTTCTCCCCACCCCGCCTCCTTCAGTCGTCGGCCGAGGAGCGGCCTGGTGGACCCCTGGTCTCTAAGGACTCTTCAAGATTTGGCCCTTAGCACCGCCGAGCAGGGAAGTACACCTGTGTCTGTGCCGCCGCCTCTTAGGGATAGTGACAGGGACCCACTCATCCCCGTGTCTCGTTTTGACCCTCAAACTGCACCTAAAAAGGGCTCTCAGAAGACGAGAGACCTGATGAATCGCAATCTGAGCTCTCTCCTGTACCGGTCATCCGTCGTTTTGCCTTTTTTCAAGCGGCAAGGAAAGAAATCGGTTTCTTATCCACACCCAAGAGGTCTCTAAAAAAAAAAAAGATGTACGTAGGTTGTTGTGTTAGATTTTGAACTGGCCGTAAGCATATTTCTCTCGTGTAAGAAAAAGTGCTGGAAGACTGGAGAGCTCGTAGAGATTTAGATCTAAATTCTCATCTCCATTTGCATGGTTGCGCTCATAGGGATCATGGAGTTGCCATCATAAAAACCAAGAATAATTTTGCTAGTTAAAAATAGAAAAAGTGCTTACATTACAAAAATCAGTCAAGAACACACATCCAAAAAAAGAAAAACTAACAGTAATTCTGTTATTAATATTTTAGGGTATTGTTCTTTGAAAAGAGTGTAGTGTAGTGGTTAAGAGGCCAGACTTTGGAATCAGAGGGCTTAAGTTCAAAGCTGGACCCTGCCATTTACTTTGTGATCTTGCCCAGGTTACATCACCTCTTTAAACCTTAGTCTGTAATATAGAAGTAATGATACATATCTCTCGGTTTTGTGAGGATTAAACGAGGTAACACATGTGACTGATTGCTCATGATGGTGTGTATTTTATCACCTGTTAATGCTTAAGAGGTGATAAACATTAGCAGATGTCGACAATGTAAGAAAAAGTACAGAACAGAACATTTGAATTAATTTTCTCCACTAACATTTTTCTCTCCTTGAATGTTGGGGCACTTTGGGGCAGGAGTAGAATCCCACTAATTTAGTTTTAACAGTGAAATATCAGATTTCTGCTAGGGCATGGCTTGAGAGGATATATTCTAGTTCAGCCTTCTCATCTGACACTTAAGGGTCTAAAATTTTAGTGTAATTAACATGGAGACACGATTAGCAGTGCCCAGGCACCAGTAATACCTGGAATACCCTGGAAAGCAAGTCCAAGGTTCTTGTCACTACACAGGTATTACTATGCTGCATGCTTTGATTTTTTTTTTTTTTTTTTTTAAAACACAGGAGGCTTCTTTGTATAATGTACATACAGGGCACAGAAAATAGTTTTCAGGTGCTTTGCCTTTGATTAATTAAAAACTTAATCTCCTAGAAGTCATCACTTGGGGTTTGGAGAAGTTGAGGCTTTTAAAGTTCTTCCCATTTTCTTTGCTCTTCTCATGCTTTCTCTACTCTTCTTCTTCTCTCTTCTAGGGCATCCCTAAAGGGAGAGAAAATGTTTCCAAGGGGCAGCCTGGAGAAATTGGATGTGAATATGTAGGAAAACAACTTTGGCTTTGGTTATTGGGATGCTGGCATAACTTTCTTAGGAGTTAGCTTCTGGCAGCTAAATCACTGTCCATTCGGGTCTTGCTGCAGGAACCTCAGAATAAATACGTAAAGACAAAACAAAATAAGGAGTTAATTAACCAGAGTTTACTATGAATAATATAGTAGTCGAGGGGCAGTTTATAGTGCCTCTTAGATACTACACCAAGTCTGGAACTTTTGTAAATTGCAGAAGTTTGGGTAATGAACAACTAGGGTTTATCCTAAATGGTGATCTGAATCAAATATTTTAGATACTTTTCTTTTGGTTAAGCATCTACTAATTTTTTTAAAAATCAGAAATATTGGAAGCTTAAATACTGCAGAAAGCTATTTTAAAATAGGCTGAATTATTATTGTTGTATTAAATAGATGCATCTGAGCATTTCTGGATTATTGTCAGCTCTTATCAGTCACTGACTACCATGGCTTTTCATATGGCTTGACTAGATATAATAATTTATTCAACAAATATTTAACAGTGCCAGGCACAGTTCTAACTACTGACAGTACAGCAGTGGACAATATAAAGATGCCCTTTTACAGGCAGACAACAATCAAGTAAATATAGTGATCATATGGTGTTAAGTGCTATGGAGAAAAAGAAAACTGGGTAAAGAGAGTAGAGGCTGCTGTCGGGGAGGAGTTGCCATTTTTTATTGGTTGGTCAGGGAAGGCCTCACTGAGAATCGCATCTGATCAAAGACCTGCAGGAGGTGAGGGGGCAAACCAGATGGCAGTGTGGGGGAAATGCAGTAGTCTAAGCAAATGGAGCCTGAAGTGCAAAGGCTTTAAGGCTAGAGTATTCCTATCATCCTGAAACAGCAAGGAGGCCAGTGTTGCTGTAGCAGAGTGAGTGAGGGGGAGAGTTGTAGGAGAAAAGAGGATCAGCTCACAGAGGGCAATTTTAAAATTGTATCTCTGTGCTGAGACTAGAGTGTCCTTGATCCAAGGAGATAAGTTCTGGAAGCTATACCAATGAAGTTCACCTAGAGATGGATTTATAGACAAGGAAAGGAAAGTCCTAAATGGAAATTAATGTGTATGGATACTGGTCCAGTGCTAAATCTAACTCATTTCTTAGACTCTTTTTAAGAATGTCTCTGAAGCTTTTCAGTTATTTTGGATATACATACAATAGATGTTCAATATATTGCTTTGTTCTTTTAAAGAAGTTTTTAGATTGTCCATAATCTTGGCCAAAACCCCATATTAGTCCCTTTTAAGCTACTTAGAATTAGGTCCTTACCTTTTAGGTGGTGACTGTTCTTTTACCTAACTATAGAAAATAAAACGAATAGAAGGGGCTTCCCTGGTGGCGCAGTGGTTGGGAATCCGCCTACCAATGCAGGGGACGCAGGTTCATGCCTCGGTACGGGAAGATCCCACATGCCGCGGAGCGGCTGGGCCTGTGAGCCATGGCCGCTGAGCCTGCGCGTCCGGAGCCTGTGCTCCGCAACGGGAGAGGCCACAACAGTGGGAGACCCGCGTACTACAAAAAAACAAAAAAAAAGACAAAACAAAACAAAAACGAATAGAAGTGAAGGGATTTGTAATTCTGACAAAAAGTATAGTTTGTTTCAGAAGTGATGGTTACTTCTTTAAATCTGCAGGATCGAGGTGCTTTACTTTTCCCCTTTCCCTTGTTGTTTTTGTTACTTTCTCTTTTACAGAGTTGGTTTTTGTTTCCACTTTGTGGGTCTAAAATTTTTTATAGTACATATAATTCTAAATAAGGATATAAGATGTGTAGTACAGTGTATCCATATAGAATAAGGATCACCTTACAGGCGAAAAATTATTTGGTGTGTTAAGATTCTTTCTGATGGCTTTTTTGTTCTGATGGCGTTTTTATTTGGCTGCATTGGATCTTAGTTGCTGAGCATGGGCTTTTTCTAGCTGCGGTGCACGGACTTCTCTTGTTGCGGAGCACAGGCTCTAGGCGCACAGGCTTCAGTAGTTGTGGCACAAGGGCTCAGTAGTTGTGGCTCGTGGGGTCTAGCGTGCAGGCTCAGTAATTGTGGCACACAGGCTTAGTTGCAATCTTCCCAGATCAGGGATCGAACCCGTGTCCCCTGCATTGGCAGGTGGATTCTTAACCACTGTGCCACCAGGGAAGTCCCTTTCTGATGGGTTTTAATAGAGACTTGCTTCTCTCTTCTAGCCAAGGTGTCAGAATGAAGTGCTAATGTATAGCTTTAATTTACATTGTAAAACTTCTACTTAGTTAACATGTTAATATAAAATCTGTTGTTGTTTTGGGAGCTACCTTAGATATGCTTTCTTGAGGGTAGGTGAAAACATTCAGCTCATTCCCAAAATTTTATTCTTCTTTAAAGTGCTTTATTCTACTTCCCCATGCTCTTGCCCACATTCTCTTGAGTTCAGTATCCTGTTACTGTGCATGAGTTCACATTGTGTCTGTACGTCCCCCTCCCACCCCTCTTTATATTCTCTCCAATATCAGGTGAGTGTGGGGCATCTCTTACTTCTTAATACTTTCTGCCTCTTCTCATTCTCCAAGCATAGTAAAAATGAGAAGAAGAAGAGAAAAGAAGAGTTACACTTCAGAGATAGGACGGTATACTGTATTTTCTAGTTTTTCTTCAGAAATCCTACCTTCTCTCCCCACAGCAGTATTTTCTTCTTTTCAGTCTTACAAGAGGGCCTAGGAGGGTTGCTTTAAAGACTGGGGTATAATTCTAAACTGATTTGAGAACAAGCCAGCTGGATGGTTAATTTAGAGAGGGTGTGGAGGTGGGATGTGGGATAAAGGGTTTTGGCATAGTAGATGGGCCAGAAAGAAAGGAACAATGGTTAAAGTTTAAAAAAAAAAAACTGCTCTCATTCAGCTAGTTTTTTAGCATCTGCATTCTCCCAGCCTTATCAGAATCTGGTTCTGAAGAACATTTAGTATATTCTGCTTTCTAGAACAGAGTTTCTCAACATCAGCACTGTTGCCATTTTGGGCTGGATTATTCTTTGTTGTTGGGAGTTGTCCTGTGCAATGTGGTATGTTTAGTAGAATCTCTGGCCCCTGCCCACTGGATGACAGAGTTGTGACAACTAAAAATGTCTCCAGAGATTGCCAAGTGGCTCCTGGGGGACAAAAATCCAACCCAGTTGAGAACCACTGCTTTTGGAGAAGGCTATTTTAACGTCCTGGCTGATAGCTTATATAAACATCGCATCAAATATGTCATTTTTTTCAATGAATGAATCCTGGAAATAGAAGTCCTTTGTGTCGAATTTGGCTCTTGGGGTGGTGGAACCTTTATAGAGATCCTGTGACTTCAGTTTAATGTATATTTGAGAATCAAGGTCACTGATCCCACAATACCACACATGTCCACAACTTTACACGGACACATATCTCCAGGAATACATCACAGCTGTCATGCTGCATGTGTATTATATTTTTTATGGCATTATCCCTTCAAAACTATCCCTTCAAAATTCAGTGGTTATTTAAACCAGACCCTAATGATAACTAAGGGGCTGGGGGAGGGGATCAAAGCACACAGTGCTTTGCCCTGTGGCCTTTTATAATACTTTGTTTGGCCCTATCTAGAAAGTAATAGATCGGTTTTATTCACCTTGAGTTCAGGTGGTAAGTACCTGAAGATCATTTCAGACATTGGAAAAATTTTTAACACCCCAAGCTTAGAATAGCCAAGTGCTGTGTTTTATGAAAATCATTGTATTTTTCAAGCCAAATGTTCCAGTGGCAAGTAAGTAATTATGAACTCTGTAAAAATGGTTCAGTTCCTTTGGCTGTACAAGTCTGGAGAAGATTAAAAATATAACTTGCTACTGAGTAATCCTATATCTGCAGATTTTCATTATTAATACAGATCTCCAACACAGTTACAGATTATTGCTTCCTTGTTCACATGCCATCCTAATAATCTAATTGGTGGAAGTTAAAAATTGAATTATACTGGGAGACTAGCCAACATTGTGTGCAGCAACAGCATCATGTTCCATATTTAACACCTTATTTGAAATTTTTTCAGCTTTATGTTAGTCCACAAAAGGATATAAGGTAGGTATGTTGAGGTTTTAAACAAAATATTGGTAGTAAGAGATCACTAACAGCAAGACCGAAAATACACAGTCCAGTGCTTAAGGATGATTTGTAGCACAGCTTCATTCAAATTGAATTCTTTAGCGACCAAAATGACAGAGAGAAGACTGCTAATGATTTCAGAATGGTAGTTTTTATTTGTTTGCACAACTCTGAATGACACCGTTTTTGAACATAATAGGATCAGTAAAGTACGGAACCAAGAGCTGGTTAAAGCAGGAAATCATAAAACATATACCTTTTCCCCACTGATTGTTTGATATAGTACTCAGGACTTTTCTTTGAGTATGTCTGCTGATTGTAATTCTCATTGTTTGGGATGAACTAGACCCTAGTGCTGCAAGGTCTGTAGAACCAAAACCATTAATTGAAGAGTTAAGAGCTCAGACATTTGTAAAAACTAGTGAGGAATCCTAATGTTTTATGCTCCCTTTCCCATCTTTTGAAGTTTTCCTCTTCATACCTTTCTTTTTTAAAAACTTTTTTCCCCCCAATCAAGTCTTTCCACAGCATTCAACTTGGTTTTTACACCCATATTTCATCAGTTTACATAATTTTCATTATTAAAATAATGAGTACTACTGGCACTGACAGGTTTCAGGAACAAGTGACTAAGGATGAATAAACAACTCAAGTTCAAAGAATGGGAGTAGCCATACATGAGTGTTACAGGGAGTCTTCTAACTGCTAGTGGTTAGCATGTTATGGGCACCTTTGCTGCCTATCCATAGAAATGGACAGGGCTGCTGCATTGCGTTGCTTCATGGGGGCACTATAATCACAAAATTTAACATAAATAATGCTTCCTGGAGTTATGGTGCCACTGGGTATGGAGACTGTTGGTTGATCTAGCCTTGTCTGAGAAGTGGAGGGTCAGTTAAGCACTTCTACTGTGTGTAAATAGTAGGGCTTCTGGTACAAAAGTGATTATAGCATTAAAAAAGTTAACGTTTTTGATAACAGATTCATCGTGTAATGTTCACTTTTT
This sequence comes from Neophocaena asiaeorientalis asiaeorientalis, assembly GCF_003031525.2. Classification (NCBI taxonomy): domain Eukaryota; kingdom Metazoa; phylum Chordata; class Mammalia; order Artiodactyla; family Phocoenidae; genus Neophocaena; species Neophocaena asiaeorientalis. The sequence goes on along the minus strand of NW_020185326.1, from coordinate 4,991,902 downwards.
TACATTGTTGAAACAGGGGGACAGCCTCACAAAAGAAGAAAGACCTCTGATGCAAATGAAACTGAAGATCATTTGGAATCTTTAATATGCAAAGTAGGAGAAAAGGTATGATCAAAATAGGCAGAGACTGTGATGGGCTTAGGGTTGTAGTTAACTGTGCTTGATTAGTTTCTGCATCTGCAAGCTCGATGATCTAAGTTGTGGGCAAAGTTTGTATTGCCATATATCTATATCCCGAAGTAAATGCATATTAAAAGCCTTGGAATGCAGAGAGTTAAATGTTATTAGTAATTTTCACAGGATATGAGTCTTAGAAGGGACCTTAGGGAATAGTCCACTCAATTTAAAAATGAAGACCAGGGGCTTCCCTGGTGGCGCAGTGGTTGGGAATCTGCCTGCCAATGCAGGGGACATGGGTTCGAGCCCTGGTCTGGGAAGATCCCACATGCCGTGGAGCAGCTGGGCCCGTGTGCCACAGCTACTTAGCCTGCCCTCTGGAGCCCGTGAGCCACAACTACTGAAGCCCGCGCACCTAGAGCCCATGCTCCGCAACAGGAGAGGCCACCATAATGAGAAGCCCACACACCACGGCGAGGAATAGTCCCCGCTGGCCACAACTAGAGGAAGCCTGTGCACAGCAATGAAGACCCAATGCAGCCAAAAATAAATAAATTAAATAAATAAATTAAAAAAATTTTTTTTTAATGTATTAAAAAAAAAATGGAGACCAAGGAAGTTCTGGATAGGTAAGGTAATTTGCCCAGTCATACAGTTAAGTGAATTAGTTAGAGAAGTAGAATAGAGCCCAGAATGTCCTCCCATTTCTAATACTTGTTTTGCTGTCTTAGATTGCTTTTTTAATTTTATTCGTTCTCTTTTCATGGTTTTCTAAGGAATAGTAACAACCTGAATTTATTTATACTAAACTGTCAGTGCCTTATGTGTAACTTTTTTATCGTCACCTAGAAAATTTTAATGCACTAATTGCTGAGTACTTGACAGGTATTTAATATGCTATCCTCTACAGAGTGCCTGCTCTTTGGAGAGCAACCTAGAAGGCTTGGCTGGCGTTTTGGAAGCTGATCTTCCTAACTATAAGAGCAAGATCTTAAGACTTCTTTGTACAGTGTATGTATACAAAAGATTTATGAATCCAGGTGATAATGTATTATCTACTCTTAAATGCTTGTGAATGTTCAGAAGATGTGTTTATGTTTCATATGTCATCTGCTTTCATTCTGTGGGGAATTTGTCAAATGAAATGACCTTTTGCCCTTTGGCGAACTCAGCGATAAATAGGATGAAAATAGAGCATTTTCTTTGTTTCATTTCTTGTATCCTTAGAATCATTTGAGTTGACTACTTTTAAGTGAGAAAGTAGACAACTTCACATTCAGCGATTTTCTTTTAAGCACATACAATTAAATATATATAATAGAGTTTAATTTATACTTTAAATCAGTAGCATCAAACATATTTGAGAACCAGTCACTTGAGTAACAATAGCCCTTCTTAGAAGGCTGAAGATACTTTTGAAGCTATGACATATAATAGGCATAATCTTTCTCTGAATTAGGTTAGCTAGAACGAGTATCAGCATTTAATTCGTAAGGACATTAGAATGGGAAAAGTCTCACATGAAATCATGAAACAGTCTCTCCCAACAGTGGAATTAGCAATCCAGACTTCCTCATCACTCAGGTGGACATTGGTCACTCTAAACTGTATCCTTTTCAAAGGAGGGTTTATGACTTCTGGATAAAGGAGTCTTCATTATAAAGGTGCCTTAAAATGTTATTTCAGTTATTTTAAAATAATGGGTTTTTTAAATTGCTTACAGCCCAGTTTTGAAATTTAAAAATGTACACACAAATTGAAGCTATCAGTGGATTTCACTTTAATATCTCATAAAGTACAAATAATTTCAGATACAATTTTTTTAAGGAATCTAGTTAATATTCAGGAAGACATGTCCTTAGACTAAGAAACTTAATACTAAGAAAAGTTATTTGGCTATAGTTATCCGTAGATTCCTTCTGTTCTGAAAGCATTTATTAGAATAGAGTAGATTTATGCTTAAACTCTGATGGAAGCCATGACTTTGAAGCAGGGGAGGGTTGAGGAGGAATTGTTACTATTAATGCAGTTATTTTTTTAAAACCTAAATTGTCCCTAACACTCTTTGCTAGGAACCTTGGGAAAATGCAAAAAGTATAAGAGAATCTGAACAATCAGGAGTTCCCATTTGCTTTTCTTCTTTGAGCTGATTTCTAAAGGCTGCCTAAAATAGGGATCAACATTTGCTTTTTTCAAAGATTTATTACTGTAATCCTCTTCTCTGCTTTTCAAATAACTTTAATGAAAATTAACACACTTGAGTAAGCAAACTGGATGTAAAGAAATCTTACTCTGTCAGAGTACCATGTTAAAAATTCAACAATTTAACTGACAGGAACTGGTTTTAGTTCTGAATTTTTTCTAAGCAACTAGAATAGTGTTTCTCAAAGTGAAATTCTGATCCCATGACATTTGGTCGGCTAAGTTTAGCAATGTTGATTGCTCCATCTCCCCCTTAATGATTCTGCATTAAAGAACCTTGTTTCACTCAGCAATTGCCAGATATTTTACCATGGAAACCATTTTCTGTAGACCTGCTATTCAATTCCACTAAGCACATTGGAAGAAAAACTGGTCTAGTGTCAGTTATATCTATTTTAGTTTGATTTCACAATTAGAGTGTTTTACTTTCTTAACTCTTGGATTAACTAATTAGAATTAAAATGAAAAAATTGAGGGAGCCATGTCTGCAACTCTTCTCAATATTTTTGCCTTTTCTGACATTGTTTTAAAAACATAGCTAAATGTCATGCTTTTCTAAAGTTAGTAAAACAATTTAAAATTTTATATAGTATAAAATTCAGCAATTTAATGCTGTTGTTTTGGGATCTTCTTATTGTGCTGGGTTCTCAAATCAGTGCACGTCTGTTACCTGAGAAGTTGACAATTTATACAACATTAGTTGGACTACTAAATGCCAGGAATTACAACTTCGGTGGAGAATTTGTAGAAGCCATGATTCGTCAACTTAAAGAATCGTTGAAAGCAAACAATTATAATGAAGCTGTATATTTGGTAAGTTTTTTGTTTTTTTGGCTTTGGGGGAGCTTTTTGGTATGTTATGACTTAGTGTTGGGATGAAGGGGAGAGGTGAGCTACAACCAAATAATTTATTTTTTCTCTTGAAATACAGTTCCCCACTCACCACAACAGCTGTTCTTTTGAAACCATTCTTTTTTTTTTTTAATCTTTATTGGAGTATAATTGCTTCACAATACCGTGTTAGTTTCTGTTGCACAACAAAGCGAATCAGCCATATGCATACACATGTCCCCATATCCCCTCCCTCTTGAGCCTCCCTCCCATCCTCCGTATCCCACCCCTCTAGGTCATCGCAAAGCGCCGAACCCATCTCCCTATGCTATGTTGCTGCTTCCCACCAGCCAACTGTTTTACATTTGGTAGTGTATATATGTCGATGCTACTCTCACTTCGCCCACCCACCCCATGTCACCAAGTCCATTCTCTATGTCTACCTCTTTATTCCTGCCCTGCAACTAGGTTCATCACTACCTTTTTTTTTTTTTAGATTCCATATATATGCGTTAGCATACGGTATTTGTTTTTCTCTTTCTGACTTACTTCACTCTGTATGACAGACTGGGTCCATCCACCTCACTACAAATAACTCAATTTCGTTTCCTTTTATGGCTGAGTAATATTCCACTGTATATATGTGCCACATCTTCTTTATCCATTCATCTGTCAGTGGACACTTAGGTTGGTTCCATGTCCTGGCTATCGTAAATAGTGCTGCAGTAAACATTGTGGTGCATGTCTCTTTCTGAATTATGGTTTTCTCAGGGTATATGCTGAGTAATGGGATTGCTGGGTCATATGGTAGTTCTATTTTTAGTTTTTTAAGGAACCTCCATACTGTTTTCCATAGTGGTTGTATCAATTTACATTCCCACCAACAGTGTAGAAGGGTTCCCTTTTCACCATACCTTTTCCAGCATTTATTGTTTCTAGCTTTTTTGATAATGGCCATTCTGACTGGCGTGAGGTGATACCTCATTGTAGTTTTGATTTGCATTTCTCTAATAATTAGTGATGTTGAGCATCTTTTTATTTGCCTCTTGGCTATCTGTATGTCTTCCTTGGTGAAATGTCTATTTAGGTCTTCTGCCCAATTTTTAACTGGATTGTTTGTTTTTTTGATTGAGCTCCATGAGCTGTTTGTATATTTTGGAGATTAATCCTTTGTTTCATTTGCAAATATTTTCTCCCATTCTGAGGGTTGTCTTTTTGTCTTGTTTATGGTTTCCTTTGCTGTGCAAAAGCTTTTAAGTTTAATTAAATCCCATTTGTTTATTTTTGTTTTTATTTCTGTTACTCTAGAAGGTGGGTCAAAAAAGATCTTGCTGTGGTTTATGTTTGAGTGTTTTTCCTATGTTTTCCTCTAAAAGTTTTATAGTGTCTGGTCTTAACATTTAACTCTTTAATCCATTTGGAGTTTATTTTTGTGTATGGTGTTAGGTAGTGTTCTAATTTCATTCTTTTACATGTAGCTGTCCAGTTTTCCCAGCACCACTTATTGAAAAGGCTGTCTTTTCTCCATTGTATGTTTGTGCATTGATTTTGTATCCTGCAACCTTACCAAATTCATTGATTAGTTTTCTGGTGGCATCTTTAGGATTTTCTATGTATAGTATCATGTCATCAGCAAACAGTGGCAGTTTTACTTCTTCTTTTCCAATTTGTATTTCTTTTATTTCTTTTTCTTCTCTGATTGTTGTGGCTAGGACTTCCAAAACTATGTTGAATAAGAGTGGCAAGAGTGGACATCCTTGTCTTGTTCCTGATCTTAGTGGAAATGCTTTCAGTTTTTCACCATTGAGTATGATGCTTGCTGTGGGTTTGTCTTATATGGCCTTTTTTATGTTGAGGTAGGTTCCCTCTGTGCCCATTTTCTGGAGCGTTTTTATCATAAATGGGTGTAGAATTTTGTCAAAAGCTTTTTCTGCATCTATTGAGATGATCATATGGTTTTTATTAATTTTTTAATGTAGTGTATCACATTGATTGATGTGCATATATTGAAGGATCCTTGCATCCCTGGGATAAATCCCACTTGATCATGGTGATCCTTTTAATGTGCTGTTGGATTCTGTTTGCTAGTATTTTGTTCAGGATTTTTGTATCTATGTTCATCAGTGATAATTGGTCTATAATTTTCTTTTTTGTGATCTCTTTTTCTGGTTTTGGTATCGGTGATGGTGGCTTCGTAGAATGAATTTGGGAGTGATTCTCCCTCTGCAATGTTTTGGAAGAGTTTGAGAAGGATTGGTGTTAGCTCTTCTCTAAATGTTTGATAGAATTCGCCTGTGAAGCCATCTGGTTCTGGATTTTTGTTTGTTGGAAGATTTTTAATTATGGTTTCAATTTCATTACTTGTGATAGATCTATTTATATTTTCTACTTCTTCCTGGTTCAGTCTTGGAAAATTGCACCTTTCCAAGAGTTTGTCCATTTCTTCGTGGTTGTCCATTTTATTGGCATATAGTTTTTTGTAGTAGTCTCTTATAATCTTTTGTATGTCTGCAGTGTCAGTTGTGATTTCTCCTTTTTCATTTCTAATTTTATTGAATTGCGTCCTCTCCCTTTTTTTCTTGATTAGTCTGGCTAAGGGTTTATCAATTTTGTTTATCTTCTCAAAGAACCAGCTTTTAGTTACATTGATCTTGGTATTGTTTTCTTCATTTCTATTTCATTTATTTCTGCTCTGATCTTTATGATTTCTTTCCTTCTACTGACTTTGGGTTTTCTTTGTTCTTCTTTCTCTAGTTGTTTTAAGTGTAGAGTTAGATGTTTATTTGATATTTTTCTTGTTTCTTGAGGTGAGATTGAATTGCTATAAACTTCCCTCTTAGAACTGCTTTTGCTGCATCCCATAGGTTTTGGGTTGTCATGTTTTCGTTGTCATTTGTTTCTATGTATTTTTTTATTTCTTCTTTGATTTCTTCAGTGATCTCTTGGTTATTTAGTAGACCACTGTTTAGCCTCCATGTATTTGTGTTTTTTACAGTTTTTTTCCTGTAATTGATTTCCAGTCTCATAGTGCTGTGGTCAGAAAAGATGCTTGGTAGGATTTCAGTTTGCTTAAGTTTTCCAAGGCTTGATTTGTGAACCAAGATGTGATCTTTCCTGGAGAATGTTCCATGTGCATTTGAGAAGAAAGTGTATTCTGCCACTTTCGGGTGGAATGTTCTATAAATACCAATTAGATCTATCTGGTCTATTGTGTCATTTAAAGCTTGTGTTTCCTTATTTTCTATTTGGATGATCTGTCCATTGGTATAAGTGGGGTGTTTAAGTCCCCTACTATTATTGTGTTACTGTCGATTTCTCCTTTCATGGTTGTTAGCATTTGCCTTATGTATTGAGGTGCTCCTCTGTTGGGTACATAAACATTTATAATTGTTATATCATCTTCTTAGATTGATCCTTTGACCATTATGTAGTGTCGCTCCTTATCTGTTGTAGCAGTCTTTATTTTAAAGTCTATCTTATCTGATACTTGTATTGCTATTCCAGCTTTCTTTTGATTTCCATTTGCATGGAATATCTTTTTCGATCCCTTCACTTTCAGTCTGTATATGTCCCTAGGTCTGAAGTGGGTCTCTTGTAGACAGCATATATATGGGTCTTGTTTTTGTATCCATTCAGCCAGTCTGTGTCTTCTGGTTGGGGTGTTTAATCCATGTGCATTCAAGTTTATTGTCGATATGTATGTTCCTATTACCATTTTCTTAATGGTTTGGGGTTTGTTTTCGTGGGTCTTTTTCTTCTCTTGTGTTTCCCGCTTAGAGAAGTTTCTTTAGCATTTGTTGTAAAGCTGGTTTGGTGGTGCTGAATTCTCTTAGCTTTTGTTTGTCTGAAAAGCTTTTGACTTCTCCATCAAATCTGAATGAGATCCTTGCTGGGTAGAGTAATCTTGGTTGTACAGTTTTTCTCTTTCATCACTTTAAGTGTATCCTGCTACTCCCTTTTGGCCTGCAGAGTTTCCACTGAAAAATCAGCTGATAACCTTATGGGGATTCCTTTGTATGTTATTTTTTGTTTTTCCTTTGCTGCTCTTAATACTTTTTCTTTGAATTTAAATTTTGTTAGTGATTAATATGTGTCTTGGTGTGTTTTTCCTAGGGTTTATCCTGTATGGGACTCTCTGTGCTTCCTGGACTTGGGTGACTATTTCCTTTCCCATGTTAGGGAAGTTTTCCCCTGTAATCTCTTCAGATATTTTCTCAGACCCTTTCTTTTTCTCTTCTTCTGAGACCCCTATAATTTGAATGTTGGGGTATTTAGTGTTGTCCCAGAGGTCTCTGAGATTGTCTTCAATTCTTTTCATTCTTCTTTCTTTATTCTGCTCCTCAGCAGTTATTTCCACTGTTTTATCTTCCAGCTCACTTATGCATTCTTCTGCCTCCGTTATTCTGTTATTGATTCCTTCTAGTGTATTTTTCATTTCAGTTATTGTATTGTTCATCTCTGTTTGTTTGTTCTTTAGTTCTTCTAGATCTTTGTTAAACATTTTTTGTATTTGTTTTTTGCTATGTTATGACTTAGTGTTGGGATGAAGGGGAGAGGTGGCTACAACCAAATAATTTATCTTTTCTCTTGAAATACAGTTCCCCACTCACCACAACAGCTGCTCTTTTGGAACCATTCTTTTTTTAAAAAAATTAATTTATTTTATTTATTTATTTTTGGCTGCGTTGGGTCTTCTTTGCTGCACGTGGGCTCTCTCTAGTTGCAGTGAGCAGGGGCTACTCTTTGTTGTAGTGCATGGACTTATCATTGCGGTGACTTCTCTTGTTGCGGACCACAGGATCTAGGTGCACAGGCTTCAGTAGTGTGGCTCACAGGCTCTAGAGCGCAGGCTCAGTATTTGCGGTGCACAGGCTTAGTTGCTTGCGGCTTGTGGGATCTTCCTGGACCTGGGATCGAACCCGTGTCTCCTGCATTGGCAGGTGGATTTTTAACCACTGCACCAACAGGGAAGTACCGAAACCATTCTTATTAAAGATGCAGAGCTCATTACCGAGTCCAGTGGCTTCTGTTAACTCAATCCTAGTTGACCTCCCTGTAACATGGGATGCTTTACACTACTTGGTTTCTGCAGTACCACTCTTTTCAGGACCTCCTGCTGCCACCTACCTTCTATTCCTCAGTCTCCTTTTACTGGGTAACCTTCCTTTGCCTTAAATTTTTGTGTTTCCCAGGATTCTGTCCTCACTTCACTTTTTTCCAAACATTCTCTGCTGAAGCATTCTCATTCTCTCTCATAGCTTCATAAACTACCTTTATTTTGATGACCTTCCCCCCTACCAACTCTAATCTGTATCTCCTGCTTCAGCCATTCTCCTGAGCTCCAGACCTTCGGTCCAAATACTACCTGGATAGCCCTAAGTTATCTTGCCTGGAAGTCCCTGAATTAATGCATTCTTTATACCTCCTTTTCTGTACCCTCAGTCCAACCCACACAAGTGGTTGCTATTTACTGGATAGCCCGTCCAGAAACCTGAGCATTAATTTTTGTCTTGCCTTTGCCCTCTCATACTCTAAGCAGTCTCCAAGCCCTGTCTGTCCTACCTCCTAAATTTCTCTCCAGTCTGTCCCTTCTCCTTGTCTCCAGGGCCTCTAGTGTAGTTCATGCCTTCCTCGTAATGTCTTAACAGCTCTTTTTGCATCCAGATTCTCTGCCTTTCACTTTATCTTCTGTAGTGGCACCAGAATGGTCTTCTGTAACTAGGCTCTGTTCATGTTGGTTACAGGTTAAAAACCTCAGTTCCTTCCCATTTTCTACAGTGGATAGTCTTCAAAGCCTGGTGCACAAGATGATGCAGGAAGTAAATATCAGAACTCTTACTTACCTTAAATGGAAATGGAATTAAGCCTTATTAATACATAACACATAGATTGACAGTGGGCCAACTTATATATAAGTAAATATTTATGTGGAGGTATGTGATCAAATTCTTTTCTATTGAGTACATAATCAAAAGAGTTTGGACACTCATCAAACTATTAAGTTCAGATTCCATTAAGTCTGATCCTTCATGGTTGCCCCAGTCTGTTTCTCTTTGCCTCCCATATACCCTCCAGCTCCATCTGAATTACTTGCTGGTCCCTGAACACACCTTGTTTTTGAACCTTTCTGCCTAGAAGCCTCTCCTTGCTGTCCACGTGAGGACTACTTTTTTCATCCTTTATGATCTAGCCCGCTTGTTACCTCCTATATGATGTTTCCCCTTACTCCCTTTGTCCCTATTTCTAGAACACTTTATTTATCTTTTAGTATAGGATTTATCCATCTGGGTTGAGATTGTGCTTGTCCCACTAGTCTGTGAGCTCCCATGTGACAGAGACTTTAATAGTGCTCAGCAGTGGCACACAAAGGGCACCCAATAAATATCTGTTCATAAATTTCCATTTCTGTGGTCCAGCGAAAATTTTTTCACAGCCAAACAGAAAAGAAGATTATTGGTTGTAATAGCTAGAATATTAGAGTTTAGGTTCTTAGTTTAGTATAAATGTAAAGCTATAAATGCAGATTCCTGTCCTTCCTACTGTCTCTGTCACAACTATTCAGCTCTGCTGTTATAGCACAAAAGCAGCCACAGACAATATGTAAACAAATAAGCATGGCTGTGTAAAAGTCGATTTGTGGACAATGAAATGTAATTTCATATAATTTGTATGAATCAAAATATTCTTTTGGGTTTTTTTCAAGCATTTAAATATTTAAAAACCATTCCTAGTTTTCAAACTGCTTAAAAAACAGACAGTGGGGGCTTCCCTGGTGGCGCAGTGGTTGAGAGTCCGCCTGCCGATGCAGGGGACACGGGTTCGTGCCCCAGTCCGGATAGATCCCACATGCCACAGAGCAGCTGGGCCCGTGAGCCATGGCCACTGAGCCTGCGCGTCTGGAGCCTGTGCTCCGCAACAGGAGAGGCCACAACAGTGAGAGGCCTGCATACCGCAAAAAAAACAAAAAAATCAAACAAACAAAAAACAAAACAGGCAGTGGGCTAGATTTGGTCCTTGGGCTGTAGTTTTTCAGAACTGTGGTTTCAAACATTACAGAATTGCTTGTTTTATAATTATTATAAAGGACATTTAGATTTCATAGAAATTGTTCTCCCCACCAGGTCCGTTTTTTATCTGATCTTGTGAATTGTCACGTCATTGCTGCCCCATCAATGGTTGCTATGTTTGAAAATTTTGTAAGTGTAACTCAGGAAGAAGATGTGCCTCAGGTAAGAAAACCCCTTGTGCTGAATCTCGTGCATATAGTACCAGGAATTTTTCACTAGTAACCCTTTAGTAATAAAAACAGAAGATTAACAGTAGATTTATCACATTGTAAATTCTTAATGTCTAACAGTTAAGTCAACTGGTATAATGGTGGGTTCTTGTGACATCTGTACATTAGTTAAATGATTCTGTCTAGTAAGATTAAAGCTAATATATCTAAAAATGCTCTAAATGAGCCAAATGTCTTTGTTAAGTCCTACTGAATTGCATCCATAGGATTTCATTCAGGAATAAATATAATATGAATGAAAATTCACTAGCACCTATTTTAAATGTACCTCTTTAAAAAAATTCTTCAGGTGCGCCGGGATTGGTACGTGTATGCATTTCTATCATCTTTGCCCTGGGTTGGAAAGGAGTTGTACGAAAAGAAAGATGCAGAGATGGACCGAATCTTTGCCAACACTGAAAGCTATCTTAAGTAAGGGAACAGCAGCTTGGTAATGATTTTGTGTCCCCTTAAGTTTTTTCAGAAGAATTTTGTTATAAGTTTCATTTTCTATTAATAGGTAATTCTTTGGATATTGTTAATATCTACTTAGTTACAATAAAGCTAAAGGAAGTCTAAAGATAAAAATCTGCTTTCTCATTACACTAAGGTACCTTTAAATGATTTTTCAAATGTTTTATATTTTTCAAAAGTTGTACTGTTTTTTTAATAATATATAGATGTTTGCAAAAGAATGAAAGTAAGAGTATGAATATGCTAACATTTGAATGTCATTCCCCCTTTTTATACAAATGATAGTCCAGTATACACATTGTTCTTCTATACACACTTGCTTTTTTTTCCCTCTTAATATAGTTTGGATTCGTTGCATAAGATATTTAGCTCTACCTCATTCCTTTTAACAGCTGTATGGTATTCCAGTCTTTTAATGTACCATAATTCCTTTAACTAGTCTCCTGTTGGTAGACATTGAGGCTATTGCAAGTCTTTGGCTATTTTAAACAGTGTTTCAGTGAATATCCTTGTACATACGTCTTTATGTGCACGTACAAATATGTTTTGGGGTGGCATGTACAAATATGTTTTGGGGTGATGTGAGTTCTTAGAAATGGCATAGCTGGGTTGAAGTGTCTTTAACAATTTTAATTTTGATATTTAGTCAGATTGCCTTCCAAAGAGATTATACTCTTCCATATGTCGTCTAAAGAGATTATATCAGTTAGCCCTCTTCCAGTGATGTTTTTGAAACCGTGTATTTGCCTACATTTTGGCAATGCAATACATTATCAAAGATTCTAATATCTGCCAATCTGATAGGTTAAAATGTTTCACTCCCTTAATTTGCATTTTATTAATTATGAAAGCAACTGAATATCTTTTCATGTTTTAAGAACCTAAATGTAGATTTTCATTCTTACCTTTAGAAGACGCCAGAAGACTCATGTGCCCATGTTACAAGTATGGACTGCGGAGAAACCGCATCCACAAGAAGAGGTAAATTGATTTCAGTCTCTTGTGATACAAGCACAGAGTAGATTCTTATCTCTGTGACATTTTCAAATCATCCCATTTGTATACCTCAGCTGGGTTTTCACATTTCATATCAGGGGTTCAGCTCCTCATAGTCCTAGGCATATAGTGGATTTTTAATAAATGTTAGAATGTCATCAAAACATTCCCTATTCTTTGGGATTCCAGATATCATAGAGTTGATGTATTTTTTATTTAAGTGCCCAATTTGAAAAAATAAGAGGTATCAGCCCCAGACAGACTTTATAAAATAAGTAAAACAAAAACAGAAACTTCGCAGTATTCCTTAGTACTGTATTTAATTGGAAGTTAGCTTGCTTTTGTATCCTGTATTTTAGAAGGCAGTAGATTTTTGGTTTTGTCTAGTCAAAATGTTATTTCATCTAGCCTCCAAATATCTATTAATTGTTAAAAATTAATCTGTCTTTAGTATTTAGATTGCCTCTGGGCCCAGATTCAGAAATTGAAAAAGGATCGCTGGCAGGAGCGGCACATCCTAAGACCTTATCTTGCCTTTGACAGCATCCTGTGTGAAGCACTGCAGCACAACCTGCCTCCTTTCACACCACCTCCTCACACTGAAGATTCGGTGTACCCGATGCCAAGGGTCATCTTCAGAATGTTTGATTACACGGATGATCCTGAGGTACATGCATGACCAACAAAAGTGCCTTTCAAAGCGCCTGTGTTGTGTTGTAATTGTGGTTTAATCTTGTTTGAATTATGCCTATGGGACATTTTAATTTTGAGTTGTTTATTATCTAAGAGGGTCATTGACAGCGAAGTTAACAGTTTAATTCAGTGAATGGTATCACCTCATTATTCAAGAAATCATATTTAGGCAGTGTAAATTGACAGCACGGTGTACAATTGAAGAGTGTAGGTTTGAGAGGCCAAGTAGGTTTGGGTTTTAATCCTGGCTTAGTCATAGCCCAGCTGTGTGATCTTGAGTGAGTTATTTACCTCCCTACCTTAGTTTCCTAATGGAATAATAATAGTATATATCTCATAAAGTTGTAATGAGGATTAAATTATTAACACGCATAAAGTGCATAGAACAGTATGTGACACGTTATGAGTGCTCAATAAAGTGTTTTTAATTTAAAAATCCCAATGATTAGTATAAGCTGACTTTATAGTTCTTAAATATATGTATTTTTTATTATGAGGTCAGGTTGTTGATAGCTGTTATACTTTAGCAATTAAGAAAATGTATAATTTTGATATTAACATTTGATATAAAAATTTACATTTTAACCGTGCTTTAGTTACTTTATACCTTTGCATTTGAATGACTGTTTTTTTGGGTTTTTTTTAAATTTATTTTTGGCAACGTTGGGTCTTCGTTGCTGCGCACAGGCTTTCTCTAGTTGCAGCGAGCGGGGTCTACTCTTCCTTGCAGTGTGCGGGCTTCTCATTGCAGTGGCTTCTCTTGTTGTGGAGCACGGGCTCTAGGCACACGGGCTTCAGTAGTTGTGGCACATGGGCTCAGTAGTTGTGGTTCACGGGCTTAGTTGCTCTGCGGCATGTGGGATCTTCCTGGACCAGGGCTTGAACCCGTGTCCTCTGCATTGGCAGGCGGATTCTTAACCACTGTACCACCAGGGAAGCCCATGACTGTCTTAACTTTAATGCCCAGGCAGCAAGCACAGTGATCACTGGGCTGGTTCTGAAAAGAAACTCGCCTGGCTAAAGTACTATCTATACCTGTTGCTTAGTACATTCCAGTCAGCATAGAGCAGAGTTTCTCAGCCTCAGCACAATTGGTGCTTTGGGCTGGATAATCCTTTGTTGTGGGGCTGTCCTGTGAATTGTAGGATGCTTAGGAGCATCCCTGGCCTCTACCTTCTAGGTGCCAGTAGCATGTCAGTTGTGACAACCAAAAATGTCTCCAGAGATTGGCAGATGTCCCCTTAGGGGCAAAATTTCCCCCAGTTGAGAACCACTGGCATAAGAACCAATGATACCACCTTAGGTCAAACTTGAGTTTTCTTTCCCTATCTTCTCTCTTCTATGGAAAGTTGCTTATGACCAGGGAAATTTTAGTGTATGTATACTCTATCTCAGGGTAACAAGTTGTTGGATAATTGGTTATATATACAAAATTATGAACTTGCTACCCACTTGAAATATTGCATATATAATGCTTTTAGTTAACTTTATGTAATGGTCTAATTAGAGTATATATAATTGGAAGTCTAATTTACAGTAAGACTGTTAGAATCTTTGTGATTAGGTATTTATTTGTACAAGGGGAACATTAGAATGGCACTTCAAAATTTGCTTTTCCTGTACTATTTGTACTTAATTGGTGTTGCCTCTGTAATGTGCCCATCATCCTTTGCCAGAAGAGCATAAATATGCAAAATATCTGTTTGAAGAGGATTTGGTTTTTTTGTTCTGGGCTTTCAAAAAATGTTTTGTTTTGTTTTTAATTAGAAATGATAAAGTAGATTAAAGTAAAAGTCACCATTAAGTAGTAAGTAATAAGTAAATAAACTCATTGAACCTGTTTGCTATGTATATTTTTTTAATTAAACAATATCATGTAGATAATGTTCTTCAACCTTTTTTAAAACAGCATAGTGTGGATATCTTTCAATGCATACATGATTTTTTTATGTCTACATAGTGTTCGAGACAAAATTTTCCCTCTCTCCATGTTTTTTATAGAAGTAATCCAGTCCCATGGTTTCAAAAAATAAACTGTAATGGCCACAACGGGCGAGAGCAAGCCGCGGCCTGGGCCCCAGGGTGATCTCGGGGGCCTGGGGCCCCGTGCGGCCGGCTCGGTAGCTTTTCCCTCCTGCACCCCCGCACGCGGAGTCCTTCCTCCCCTGGCGGGGTCTCCAGCTTAACCCAGACCAGAGGAGGCTTTTCTTTGGGTGGGGGACACGAAAGTGCATTGAGAATTTCTCAACTCGGGAAGCAGAAGTGCTGCTCCTAGGTTTTACAGGGAGTAAGGGGGCAGCAGTGAGTTCATGGATATTGAGTGATGATAATAGCTAACCTTTTTCCAAGCCCTCGCTGTGTGCCAGGCACTGTGCGGAGCAACTTGTGTGTCTCTTCTTTACTCCCGAAATGCCCCGATGAGGTTGAATTGACCAAAGCAATGGTTATGGAGAAGCCTAGTCCCCTGCTGGTCGGGTGGGAATTTGTGAGACAGTATTACACACTGTTGAACCAGGCCTTAGACATGCTACACAGATTTTGTGGAAAGAACTCTTCTTATGTCCATGGGGGATTGGATTCAAATGGAAAGCCAGCAGATGCGGTCTATGGACAGAAAGAAATCCATAGGAAAGTGATGTCACAAAATTTCACCAATTGCCACACTAAGATCCGTCATGTCGATGCTCATGCCACCCTGAATGATGGTGTGGTGGTCCAGGCTTTGAGGAGATTCATGCAGACCTTTGTCCTTGCTCCTGAGGGCTCTGTTGCAAATAAGTTCTATGTTCATAATGATATCTTCAGATACCAAGATGAGGTCTTTGGTGGCTTTGTCACTGAGCCTCAGGAAGAATCTGAAGAAGTAGAGGAACCTGAAGAAAGACAGCAGACACCTGAGGTGGTACCTGATGATTCTGGAACTTTCTATGATCAAACTGTCAGCAATGACTTAGAAGAACATTTAGAAGAACTTGTTGCTGAACCAGAGCCTGATCCTGAACCAGAGCCAGAGCAAGAACCTGTGTCTGAAGTCCAAGAGGAAAAGTCTGAGCCAGTATTGGAAGAAACTGTTCCTGAGGATGCTCAGAAGAGTTCTTCTCCAGCGCCTGCAGACATAGCCCAGACAGTGCAGGAGGACTTGAGAACCTTTTCATGGGCATCTGTGACCAGTAAGAACCTTCCACCCAGTGGAGCTGTTCCAGTTACTGGGATACCACCTCATGTTGTTAAAGTACCAGCTTCACAGCCTCGTCCAGAGTCTAAGCCTGAATCTCACATTCCACCGCAGAGGCCTCAGAGGGATCAAAGGGTGCAAGAACAGCGAATAAATGTTCCTCCCCAGAGGAGACCTAGACCAGTCTGTGAGGCTGGTGAGCAAGGTGACGTTGAACCCCGAAGAATCGTGAGACACCCTGACAGTCACCAACTCTTTATCGGCAACCTGCCTCATGAGGTGGACAAATCAGAGCTTAAAGATTTTTTTCAAAATTATGGGAATGTGGTGGAGCTACGTATTAACAGCGGTGGGAAATTACCCAATTTTGGGTTCATTGTGTTTGATGATTCTGAGCCTGTTCAGAAGGTGCTTAGCAACAGGCCCATCATGTTCAGAGGTGAGGTCCGTCTGAATGTGGAAGAAAAGAAGACTCAAGCTGCCCGGGAAGGGGATCGCCGAGATAACCACCTTTGGGGACCTGGAGGCCCTCGAGGTGGGCTGGGTGGTGGGATGAGAGGCCCACCCCGTGGAGGCATGGTGCAGAAACCAGGATTTGGAGTGGGAAGGGGCATTGCTCCAAGGCAGTGAATTGCTCTTCACCGATCTTCAGGCAGCAGTACAAACCCTAGCTCCCACAGAATGGTGATTTCTTCAGCCAACCTTTGGTATCTTGGAATCTGATCCTAGTCTATGATAAACTGCTTAAGTTTGTACAGTTCTACTTTTTGTGTTACTGGTGTGTGCTCGTTCCACTCTCACCCCCCCCCCACCTTTTAGTCCTTCACTTCCAGTTTTGTGGAATGATATTTTAGGAAAAATTGATTTTTAAAGAAGAAAAAAAAAAGACTGCATTTCCTTGATTTATTTGCATATACAGACTGGATTTTTTTTTTAACAGTTTCCCCAAAGGATTGTGTCTTGCTTATTACTGACATTTGGTATGTTTCATTCATTGGCATATTTTTTACTTATTTTCTACATGTTTCAAAAGCCTGTGAGAATTACAGGATTTGATAAACATTTTGAAGGCAGGAAGAACCCAAATTGTCTCTTCTTTGAGAGTCATGACTACCTTCTGGTGTGGAAAAATTGCTGTTAGAAAAATTGACAATTTAGATTCTCTCTGGTATGGTTAAAAACTGAATAAAAGGTGTTAGTAGAGTTTTTCTTTGGATACGTGGTTGCAAAACAGTTCCAAAACCTGTTTTTACCATTGAAACTTAAACTGTGAGATAGGTTTTAAATGTCTAGAATGCAACTGATAAGCTTTTCTTGAACTGTTAGATTTTTTTTTGAAGTAGAGTTTTTTCATGTTTAATTTGTATTTGTAAAAAAAAAAAAAAACCAAAAAGACCCCAGAAATTTTCAAAAATCTGAATAACACAAAACCGGAGCAAAACTGTTGTGCCTTCTATTTATCTTTGATTCCAGTCTTGGCGATTGTTTAAAGAAAAATAATAAAAAAAATAAACTTAGGTTTGTTCTATTTAAAAAAATAAATAAAAATAAACTGTATAGGACTAATAATACACAAAAATTACTTAGTTTGCTTCATTTAAGACTTGAAGTGGGCAAGGATAGTACAGTGTCAGATGCAGTAGAAAAAACACTATAGCTGACATTCTAATTCTCTTGTAGACATAAGTGAACAAATTTGCTGAAATACAGAGCTTTCACACTTGTGAACTTTTATCCCCAGCATCCAATACAGTGTCTAGAACATAATAAGCTCTGATATATTTGTTGAATAAATGAAAAATAATATTTTGTCTAGGTCTGGAGTATATGTATTTGGTTTTCTTTCCAGGGTCCTGTAATGCCAGGGAGTCATTCAGTGGAAAGATTTGTGATAGAAGAGAATCTTCACTGCATCGTTAAGTCCCACTGGAAGGAAAGGAAGACTTGGTAAGATGCATTTCATGGTACTTTTAGTAGAGTGGAGAAAAAGTAGCAATCTTGATGATTTAGTAAGAGCAAAATGTATGTTAAGAGCAAGAAAATCTTCCTCTCTTCCTGATGCCCTGTCTTGCTAAGACCGATCTCTAAAACACTTGATTTGCTTTCTGGAGGCACTTCACCCTCAAATAGTACTTTCCTGGATGCTATATAGTACTGTAGTGCTTTATAGTATTATGCATATGATGCCTGCTCTTTTGTATGGATGTTTGCCATGTGCTCTGGACAACTTAACTTGAATGGCAAGCTGTTTTTGGTATGAATGTTGTGGGAATAAATGAATACTAATGGTTTTGCTGTTTCCTAGCAGTTAGACATCAAGCTTTGGAAAAGTTTATTTTTAATATTTTCTGAAACCTTGGAAAGTTTTGGTTTAGATCTTAAAATGGAAAGGAATATAGTATTTTGGGAATGGTCTACCTTATAAAACATTTTAAGTTAGTAGATCTGAATATACTTACTTACTATTATTACTTATATGCCTTTTTTTTTTTTTTTTTTGCGGTACGAGGGCCTCTCACTGTTGTGGCCTCTCCAGTTGCGGAGCACAGGCTCCAGACGCGCAGGCTCAGCGGCCATGGCTCTCGGGCCCAGCCGCTCCTCAGCATGTGGGATCTTCCCAGATGGGGGCACGAACCCGTGTCCCCTGCATCGGCAGGCGGACTGTCAACCACTGCGCCACCAGGGAAGCCCACTTACACTCCTTTTGATCTTCCAAGGAGTTTTGCATGCATTAAAGAGTTTCCTTATAGTAGACAAAATAATCTGTGCTGTAGTTAAGTAACTGAAATCTAGAACATTTCAGAAAAGATTTCCTTTATATCTACATACACTGTTTTTGAAACTGCTTATTTAGTTTTTCATGTATCTGTGTGTACTCATTAAACTTAAATTACACTTTTTATAGTGCTGCACAGCTAGTGAGTTATCCTGGGAAGAACAAGATCCCCTTGAACTACCACATAGTTGAGGTATGCATTCCAAATGGAGCTTGTTTTTAAGTTTCAGAATCTTTCTGTTCACTGTAAAGTGTAATCTACTCTTGGCCTTTTTGTTGTTCTTGCTACTTGGCAGGTGCTGAAAATTAATAGAGAAGAGAGGAAATTGCTTTCAATTTTGGAGCTCTGTTAGCCATGTTAGTAAAGAGAAAAGAGGAGGTTAAGCCCAGTGTACAAATGGAATTTTGAGTTGCCTATAATTTATTTATATATTGATAGTATATCTTCATTCATGAATAGTTATCATGGATAATGTAAGTTACCTCTAACTCTGTCAATACATTGTCCACTTAACAGATGTATAAGAGGCTTAAATATTTTAAAATATTGTATTCTTTAGGCAGATAACCCTTTAACTGTGTTTATCTGGCCTCTTATTACTAGCATACCCCTGACTACTGTATCTTATTACTAGCATACTGTATTACTAGCATACTGTATGCTAGCATTACTAGCATACTGTATCTTATTACTAGCATACCCCTGACTACTCCTGTATCACAGGGTAGGGATAAGTAGGAATCCTTATTTATTCTTAGAAATCAAAAGAGCCAGTTGTTTTGGAAGTGGAAAAAAATAGATAATGCTTTTGATTCCATTTGAAGTCATACAGAAGGATGATACTAGTAGCGTAGTTGAACACCTTGTAGAGATTTATTTCCCAAAAAACAGTGTTTTCACTTGACCCAAACTGTCAGTTGCATTATTCATTTATGTTAAAATACTCAAAGTGAGCATAATTATGTATCATTTGATTCACTTTTTATTCATACTATACCTATGTACTTCCTTAGAAATGCTGCATCTGTTCTCTTTATAGAACTTGAGAGTGTGGTTAGGCTATGAACTTGACTCACTGACATGTCAGTTGAAATGCAAAACATAAGTCATATTTTTAAATGTGCAAAATGTGTAGAAATTCATACAGAAGTGTGGGAGATGGGAGTGAGAAGAAGGAATGCAGACCAGGCTCTAGAAGTCGAGGTAGATGGTCCACGCATTATATAAAGAGGAAGGAAACAAGTTTGTGAACGAGAGCATGGCAAAAAAGTCTTGGAATACCAATATAGTAACAGTGTAGAATGAGTTAATAACTATCTTCTGTTCCCATCCTCCGAGTCTACAAAGGACTTTTACTTCTTATAGGAATGAAACTCTGGTGGATCTGTGAGTCCCCAGTAAACTGTACCTCCCTGAATTAACTCTGATACTTCCAGAGTTGAAATTGGGCAGTTCTCTGGAAGTATCAACTAAGCATTAATTTTTGCATATTCTTATTTGATTGAGTTATAGAGATAAGAAATCTTCATTACAGTATTCAATTGTAGATCTTTGTGTTTTAAAGAGCATAATTTTAAAGGTTAAAAAGTAATTTTTTTTATTATGAATACCATAGAGTTAGACTTTAGAACATTGAGGTGTTTCTAATAGTAGAAGTGTGTAGATAGCTGTTGAGTTGAGTTCTGACTCGTGATTCCTTTGTAGGTGATCTTTGCAGAGCTGTTTCAACTTCCAGCACCCCCTCACATTGATGTGATGTACACAACACTTCTCATTGAACTGTGTAAACTTCAGCCTGGCTCTCTACCCCAAGTTGTATCCTTTCCTTTGTTTTTAATGTACTCTCCTTGGCCTGACTTTAAGAGATCATTAAATATTTCTGCTTGTGGGTTTAAATCACTTCATGAAAACAGTTTGGCATTTCTTTAAAAGTTAAACATTACGTGTACTATACAATCCAGCCATTCTGCTCTGGAGTATTTACCCAAGAGAATAAATGTTCATGACTTTATTTGTAATAACCCAAAACTGGAAACAATCCAAATATCCATCAATACAGAATGGATAAGCAAATTTTGTTACAGCTATACAGTGGAATACTACTCAGTAATAAAAAAAAAGACAAATTTTCAATGCAGGCAGCAACATGAATGAATTGCAAAATAATTATATTGAATAAAAGGTGCCAAACAAATAAGAATTCACACTATATGATACCATTTACACAAAATCCTAGAAAATGCAAAGTAATATAGTGACAGCAGACCAATATTTGCTTGGGGGCATAAATGAGGGGAAAAAGGGAGAATGGGGAACTTTTGGAGATGATGTAAATGCTCATTATCTCGATTTCATGGGTGTATACAGATCAAATGTACATCACTGATACCTCAAAGATCAATTACTTGAAACGAAGCTCAGCATTATTAGTCATTATATAGACTTCTAAGAAATGTTATTTTTTCTACCACAGCTTATTTTCAAGGAGAGTATAGTTTTCCTTATCCTGAAATTCACAGCTTGCACAGGCAACTGAAATGTTATACATGCGTTTGGACACAATGAATACTACATGTGTAGACAGGTATAGTAATTGCCTTATTTCTGTACTGAGTGTTAGCAGCTTCTGCTCCCTGTACTTTATAAAAGAATTTGATAAGGAAAACAATCGCCTTTTTAAGAATTTCCAAGTTGGTTGTTCTTTCTTGCCTCCCGCAAAAAATCCTTTATATAATAAAACTCATAATTGTTATAGCATTACACTTTCTAGTTTAATTTTCAATATGAAATGATGCCCATACTGAGGTTTTCTTTAATTGCATTGTTTAGTTCTTTGGTATGGTTACACTTTTCCCTCTGTAATTGGGTAGGTAAGCTTTTAAAATAGGTTTTATGCTAACCCATGTGTAGAAGCAGAGTCTAATACTGTATATTTATGTTTATATAATATGTATTTTTGTTTATGAATAGTATCTGCTTCTAAAATAATTAGCTACTATGTAACTACAGCTCCAAGACTCAGTTTATACAAAAGCCCATATTGGATTTTTATAGCTGTGGTAATTTCATGCCTGTTGTCGTCTTCTGGGTGAGGTCTATATACTACCTTTATTAGCTGGTGTTCTCTGTTCTGTCAGTTTTCCAAAGTAGATCAGGACAGATATTGAACATTTCCACAATCTGTCATGTCTACTGTTCAAATGCGATATTTGAAAATTATCAGTAAAGGCTATCCTGTGTTGTTGACCTATTATCTTGAGTAATTTTAATGACTGAAATTATAGATACATAAGGGATGTGCTTTAAGAAGGTGTCTGCTGAGGTTTTTTTCCCAGTCTAATTAATAAACCATCAGTTGTGCTGGGCATCCCTATTATGCCATTCATTCAGCAAGTGTTCATTGGGCTCTTAAAAATTTCACAGTGTTATACAGTCTACTAAGGTGATCCCTATCTAGTCAGATCAGATGTGTTTTTAAGAGAAAAGGGGGCTTTGATGGTATATTTTGTTGTTTGTGGTGAAAGGGTGTGGTATGATGATGAGAGACTACTTTGGCTCGTCCGTTTATAAAACGTTTTTAATCTTTTTTATTTTTACACCTCACACCTCTGTTTCGTTGTCAGTTAAATGGGGAAAATAATACATTCCTCAGAAGTTATTGTGAGAATTAAATTATATAAACATATATAAGGTACTTGATATAAAACAGGCACTTGAATCATATCAATTATTCACTTAAAAAGGATAGCACTGTTAGGAGGAGTGAGATGGGGGACTGTTACTTTTTGAAGTAGAAGGTGAGTTACAGGATTTGCACAGAAAAGGGTAACTGGTAGGAGAAAATACAGCTGTAGGTAGGGGTAAATCGGGTTTTGTCTGAAGGATTATGTAAGTTCCTGTTATAAATTGCAAGCATTCATCCTTTTCTGTCCCCCCCACCCCACTTCTCTGTATAGGTTTATTAATTGGTTTTCCCATCATCTAAGTAACTTCCAGTTCCGTTGGAGCTGGGAAGATTGGTAAGCAGTGTTGTGTATATTATATCTTTCTTCTCTCTACAGTCTGCTATTTTTTTAAAAAAGTTAATATTTAAAACTATAATATCTTCTTCACGGTCTGAAAGATTTAGGGTTTTTTTGGTATGTATATAAATGTAATAATTTAGGTAGAAGGGAACTATTTGTAGCTAAGTACAAGTTAGGTATAGGTGCAGATCATGTGTAAGAACTTACAAAACTATATTTCCTCATTAGGTCAGATTGTCTTACTCAAGATCCAGAAAGTCCCAAACCAAAGTTTGTAAGAGAAGTTCTAGAAAAATGTATGAGGTAAGTTCTTTGTGTTTTCTCCTTGGCTTAGGTCTTCTAATTTCTGTGGGGGTATTTTTCCCTTCTCTGCATTTGTGATATATGTCTAGAATATTATTTTTAAAATCCAAGTACCTACCTCTCTTCCCTTTCAGTTTGTAATCAAGATTTAGGCTGAAAAACTTGGGCAACCATGCCATCTGGATTCTATGTGAATTAAGCCAATAAGGTTTTTTTGTCAAACAGACTTTGAAATCATTTCAAATTTCAGGAAAATTGCCAAAATAGAGCTCTGTATAGTGTTCATCTAGATTCCCTAGTTAACATTTTACTACATTTGTTCTAATGTCCTAGTCCTTTTTCCCTCTCTGTGTATGTAATCTACCCTTTATATTGGTCTTTTTCTGAACCCTTTGAAAACAAGTTGCAGATATGATGTCCAAGCATCCTTTAATGGTCGGTTGTATATTTCCTCAAAACAAAAACACTCTCCTACATGACCAGCATACAGCTCTCCAAATCAGGAAATGAGCTCTGATACAGTAATACCACTATACGATCCACAGATGCTGCTGAAATTTTGCTAACCATCCCAACAATGTCTTTTCCCTTTCTGGTCCAGAATTCTTGGATAGAACGTGTGTAGCATTTAGTTGTCATTTTCTTCAATCTTTTTTTTTTTTTTGGCGGTACGCGGGCCTGTCACTGTTCTGGCCTCTCCCGTTGCGGAGCACAGGCTCCAGACACACAGGCTCAGTGGCCATGGCTCACGGGCCCAGCCGCTCCGTGGCATATGGGATCTTCCCAGACCAGGGCACGAACCCATGTCCCCTGCATTGGCAGGCGGACTCTAAACCACTGCGCCACCAGGGAAGCCCTCTTCAGTCAGTCTTGAACAGCTATTCTTTATCTTTCATGTCCTTGTCAGTTTTAAAGAATGTAGGCTTTACTTTGTTGTGTTGCCTTGATGGCGCCCTCATGACTCAAGTCTTGCATTGTCCCACCACTAGAGATGTTAACCTTGATTACATGGCCATGTCAGGCCTCTCTAACTTAAATTCACCATTTTTCCCCTTTGTAGTTAATATTTTGTGGGAAATACTCTGAGGTTACATCCTGTTCTTCATCAGACCTCCACTGACAACTTGTACTTTTATCTATCACCACTGTGGTAATTGCCAAGTGATGATTCTCTTTGTCTATTATTTTTTCTACATTTATTAGTTGGCATTCTACTGTAAGAAAGAGCTTTCCTTTTTCACCCATTTATTAATTCCTGTTTATATATCAGTAGGGACTATTTCATTCAGTGGGTTCTAATTCATTACTGTCTTTATTAATTATGATGCTCAGATTGTCCCTGATTTGTCCATTGGGAGTCCCTTGTGGCTCCTGTGTCCTTTTTTTTCTTCTTTAATGTCCCCCTCCATTCACTGAGCATTTCCTTATTTCTGGCACAAGATATTCCAGGCTTATCTTGTGTTTCCTTGCCCCTTTCCTGAAATCATCTATTTATTCAAGGAGTCCGAGTTTCTTTTAGTGGAGCATGGCACTTAGGAAGCAAGGTCTGGACACTTGATGTGCTTGTTGCTATTGGGGTGTCATTGGTTCTAGGCCCTCTGGATGGACAAGGGTAGTGAATGTATTTCTACACACACACACACACACACACACACACACACATCTGTAACTATTTTTATATCCACTTAGATGTGTGTATCCCTCCAATTCCAACCAAACATCTCATTTTTTTCTTAGCCTTCCCCTTTGCCATGATTTGTAAATACCTTTGCAGGCATTAAGAAACCTGGTTCCCATTAGCCTCAATAAGTATTTATTTGCTGCAATATAACCAGTCTCCCAACCATACAAACGGTTTCCTCTACCTCATCCCACCCCACCATCACCACCCCACATACCTGGCCTCCAGGCTTGTGGACCCAGTGGCCCACATCTCAGTGCAAACCAGTAAGTTTTGAAGAAGGCCTGAGTTCTCGTGCTGGCCTAGACAACAGTTTAAAAGACTTGTCCTCTTTTATTTCTTGGTTGTCAGCTGAGTCCGGGGTGTTGGGAGATTGTGACCTTCTGGGTAAGTTGGATGTTACTGAAGAATGGAACTGATGAATGATATTTTCTGAGGCTCTTATTTGTATTGTAGGTTGTCTTACCATCAGCGTATATTAGATATTGTCCCTCCTACCTTCTCAGCTCTATGTCCTGCAAACCCAACCTGCATTTACAAGTATGGAGATGAAAGTAGCAGTAAGTAATAAAACAAATCCTGTTTTTAAAAGGTACTAATGCAAGTATTCTCTTAAGTCAGTTATCTAAGGTGGAGAAAGTGAACTATTTCTCTTCTTGGGTTTATATTTTCTGTTTGAAAGGTGATTTCTCACTAACCTCTATTGTTTTATTTGCTGTCATTTTGAAGGTTTATTATGATTTACTTAGTTATTACTGGCTTGTTACTTTTTTCTTTTAATATTGTTTATAATGTTATATCCATGACATTATTTTAAATGTTGCTAAGTATAGCAAGATGAATTTATAGACAGAACTTAATAGAATGAAAATACATTTGTCATGGCAATGGAGATTACTCGAACTGATTGATATCTGGTAACAGTTCAGGTGCACATAGACTGTATTTTGACCAGCAGTATGCCACTAGAAGTAAATTCTTAAACATGCTTTTCTTACTTTTTGGTCACATCATTTCTGAGGTTGCACTATAAATCAGGGGGGGGGCTACATAATTTGATATGCCATTTTGTGCTTCACACTTATTGGTAAGCACTGGTAGAGAGTTAGGTGTGGAGTTTCCAAGTTAGTCTTTTCACATGGCACTGAACACAGCTCCTCCAGAAGCCTTCCAGTTCGTGTTGTGTAGCAGTTCTTTGCATCTTAAAACTCACTCCTCTCCCTTGCCTTCTCATATTGTACCCCTGGTTCTCCACCTGCACCTCAGACTACACCTGTTTTCCTTGAAATAAACTCAGTTGGTTCCAATGCTAAGTACATTTCCTATGTTACTATGTCACGTATTCCTTAAAACAACTCTGAGAAATAGGTATGTTTATTTTACAAATTTTACAATGAGGAAATGGCTTCAAAGAGAGTGAGATTGCTTTGAGTGGTAAAGCCCAGAGTCAGATACTGAGCAGCCCTGCTCTTGACCACTGTCTTTTCCTGAAAAAGCAAAGCTTGATGTGGTACTTGTAAGTGCCAAGTTTTGATTTCTGCTTTGTACTGGCTCAGAGAACCATAAGGTACAGTCTTTGATATCAAAGAGTTCAGACTCTTGTTGAACACTGAGCTTTCTTTTTTTCCATAGAAATAACTCAGCCTAACACTTAAGGCCCTCCTGTCATTCCTACTTTATGATTTGTCAGTTCTTCTCAAACGAACCTCCACTCCAGCCAGGCCCACTTCTTTATTTTTTCTATGCTTTCTTGCGTTTGCCTTTGTGCCATTATCCCATTCTAGAAAGCCCTTTCTCTTCTGATTCCTGTTCTCTTTCCAGGGTCTGGCCCAAGCTCCAGTCTTTTAAATATTTTTTAACGCAAGCCAGTTTTGTGTTGCTCTCTGGCTACTTCTTATGTGAATATCTTGGTTTTCCACCTAGAATGTAGACGTCACAGTGGCAGAGGATTCTTTTTTTCTTCACTATTTTCTCTCCCACTTTCAAGAAAAGCACACAGCACATGTGACCTGTTGTAATTGACTTTATTCATTCCAAGTGCTTAGTAACTCATGTTCTATGTCAGAATTGATTTTTTGTTACCTCTTTGTCTACCTTACATTAAAAGTAGTTGTTCTGGTGACGCCATACAGTATATCAGTATATACTAGTACAATATAATACAGTAAGGACTCAACAGGTATTAACCACCAGTAAACATGTGGAGTCAAAGCACATGAGCATCTGGCTTACACAGATTCAAGTGTGTGGACTCAGCAGAAGAGAAAAGCAAAAAATCTGTCTTAAGTTGGCAGCCTTCACGTTGTTCAAACCCAAATTTAGTTTCCACTGTCTTAGGGAAAGGGAGGAGGAAGGGTACATTGACCAAAATCAAAGAGAATACATTGATTCTCAGCTTACGGAGGCCTAGGGATTTGAGGACTGTCAAAGGACAGCTGCAGCTGTGTCCCCTCACCCTCATCCCTGAGGAAGATCAGTACCCCTCATACTCTGAATTTCAGTTAGCTCCGTGTTAAGGAAGTATCAGGGCAAGAATTACCTCTTATGCTTTATTTTAGGTGAAAAAACCATTGCCCTATTAAATGAAACTTTCACATGTGGTTATCTTTATACAGAATATTGATCTTAGGATAAAGAGTACTCTATTTTAAAAGAAAAGAATTTTTTTTTAAAGTTTCTCAGTTATTTAACTAATTGCAACAATAGTCTTAAAACCTGGTCTACTCTCCTCCCCATTCTGTGCTTAGACTCTCTTCCTGGACATTCGGTTGCCCTCTGTTTAGCTGTTGCTTTTAAAAGTAAAGCAACCAATGATGAAATCTTCAGCATTCTGAAAGATGTACCAAATCCTAACCAGGATGACGATGATGGTAAGGGAATTAAATATTTCTTGAATGGAACTCTGTATGGGCCATGTTAAAAGTATAAACATAATTTTCTTAAATCTCATGGGATACTCATAAAGCAATATATTTGTTTGGCTTGTCCAGCCTGACCATTGTTCCCAGAACCCAGCTATCTTCTCCCTTAAACGTTCCCTCTTTTCACTTTAGAGAGTTTCCTGCCCAGAAAGACTTGGTATATTATAAAGTTGGATTTTCTCTCCAAATTAAACTATAAGTTTATCATCAACAGATAGATAAGACAAAAAGAATGAGAGGGACTTGCTTTATGTTGTATTAAAACATCTTGAAAATTACAATAACTAAAACAAAAAAGTCAGTAAAAGAGATGAAAAGTCTACTGGGACAACTAGGTTAACCATTTGTTGGGGGGCAGATTTTGTTGTTAGATGTGTTACATAATGACGTGCACAGAAAAATGACACAGTCAAAACATTAATGGTGTTTGGGTTATTTATTATTGGGATTTTGTTTGTTTAGATTTTTTAAGAAACTTGTATTATGATGTTAAAGAAAATGTATTTAGAAAGTATAATTCAAAATGTTAAATTTAGACATTCTCAAACATCTTAGGACATAGACCTAACTGTTAAGGGCTTACTGTATTTTTTTCTTTTACTATATTTATTATCTTGCCACTATGTAGAGAGATAAGAACAAGGAAATCTATGTGGTATTTGTAAAAAGAAATGGATCATATAGAATTAGGGAAACAGTCCCCAAAAATTTAAGAATTAAGATTATGCTTAGTTTTATATTTTGAGTATTTGAAATCAGTGATAGTCTTTTATCATCTATTAGTACTCAAAGACATTTGCTTGAATGTCTCACTTGGTATTTGGATGTGAGTGTGCCATCTGTTTAGCGATTCAGGCAAGGGACCAAAAAATTGCTATACGTAAGACATTTTCCTAACTCTCTTACTGTGGGCTATTTTTCAGATGAAGGATTCAGCTTTAACCCATTGAAAATAGAGGTCTTTGTACAGACTCTGCTACACTTAGCAGCCAAGTCATTCAGCCACTCCTTCAGTGCTCTTGCAAAGTAAGTACAACAAGAACACACATGCTGTCTTGAGGGTTTAGGACTTTGTTTGGTGAACATCAATGGCATCCTGATTTTTACCTAAAATTATTGACTGTGAAGATCTTAATAACAGTATTATCATATAATTTGATACAATGGGTTTTGGTTTGTGGTAGCTAAAATCCCCATCCTATGGCTCCTAATCTGTTAGCACAGTTTGCATGTATATATATTCAATAGAATGTACATTTTTTCATATAAACCTTTAGAGAAACAAGTGAAAAACCTGGGTCCATAGGACAGTCATATATACAGTCAAGAAGTTGCCACCTTGGGACTTCCCTGATGGCACAGTGGTTAAGAATCCACCTACCAATGCAGGAGATGCAGGTTCGATCCCTGGTCTGGGAAGATCTCACATGCCGCAGAGCAACTAAGCCCATGTGCCACAACTACTGAGCCTGCAAGCCACAGCTACTGAGCCTGTGTTCCACAACAAGAGAAGCCACCACAATGAGAAGCCCACTCGCTACAACTAGAGAAAGCACACACACAGCAACACAGCCATCCATCCATCCATACATCAATAAATAAATATATTTATTTCTTTAAAAAAAAAAAGTTGCCACCTTGTCTAAGCATCTTCCTAAAAAAAGGTTAGCAGAATTGAGAGCCAGCTACATTTTTAGGAGCCACCCAAAGGTTGGCATCTAAAGACAGAACTTTCTAACTCGTCCCACAGTTCCAAATGAAGAAAGAACAGAGAAACTAGACTCCTCACCCCATCTCAACTTCCAAGTCTGTATATGACTTGCAGGATTCTCACAGAAGGCACAGTCAGAATACTGCACCTGTGTTTGGAGACAGTTCCTTAGCCCTCATCTATAGATCCACAGTAAACTATAGTCCTAGGCTAATGATAGTATAATTTTCCTAAGATTTTATGACAAATTCCATACAAACTGAAATCCTAGTCATACCTTTTATATCCTTAATGGTTAACTAAAAGTTTGGTTATTTTGCATTTATATATTGTGCTGTAAACTGAGTAGCACTGTAAAGGCTTTGAAAATATTAAAATGTTTAATAAGTTTGTATGTGGTGTTTTTCCCCCCACTATCAAAAGGTTTCATGAAGTCTTCAAAACCCTAGCTGAAAGTGATGAAGGAAAATTACATGTTCTAAGAGTCATGTTTGAGGTCTGGCGGAACCATCCACAGGTAAATTAAGACATATTGAGGTGCTGATTGTACAGGTATAAAAATAAGGCAGTTAATACCGTCGCTTCAGTTTGCAGAACATGAAATTTGACTCTTGCCTATAGAACAGTTTTTAAATCTGTAATTTTAGTGCTATGAAAAAGTAATGATGTTTGAGTCATTCTTTAAAGAGCAAGTGTTATGATTTGGTTTGGTATTGTAATATCTCAGTGCATTTTAAGTATTTAATGAGAATGCTTATTTCTTGGACGTTCTCCAGTTGGGTAGGAAAGAGTTATCTAGTCTAGCCAGTTTCTAAAAAACAAGCTCCAGATTTGTCAAATCTCGATACACTATTATCATACCATGTATTATAAACAGGCATTAAAATAAATTTCAGAGTTATATTAAGACTTTTGTGATAAAACTATCTTGTATTTCTAAATTTTAAGATTCGATGGAAATTATATATTTTGTATATATCATCTGAAATTTAAAGAAACATTGTTAAGTTAATATTCAGAGTTTTTCTTTTTGCTCAATCTTTGTGTTCTTGTATTCTTAAAATAAGTACCAGAGCCAAGCAGAAGGCAAAATAAATCTTAAGACCTAATGGTTAAATTGTTCAGTTCCATAGCCACTGAAAATGAACTTCAGTTTTGCAGCAGTGGGATTATCGTGGCCTACATATAAGTGTGATTTACCCTAATAATTTATTTTCTCTGATTGTAGATGATTGCTGTACTAGTAGATAAGATGATTCGTACACAGATTGTTGACTGTGCTGCAGTAGCAAATTGGATCTTCTCTTCAGAACTATCTCGTGACTTTACTAGGTAATACGGATTATTTTACAAAGTTCCTGTTCTCTAAGAATTAGTTTACATGTGGTCCCTTATACATGAGCTCCAAATTCTGATCCAAACCAGGTTGATATTAATATAATGGTCCAATCTGGTAGGATTGGACTTGGCAAAGATTCTTGCACAATGGAAATCCACACAGCCAGTCCGGCTGCAGTGTCTCTTAGGGATATACGTAAGTTGAATTAGGACTCAGCCAATCAAGGAGAAATGCTTATAAAGGATCCAAACTATTGGGAGGGAAGATCAGGCTGTATGTCAGGGTCTCAACTAGACAATGGGACATGGGCAGGAGTTCCAGCTCCACTGGGGACCTGAAATGCACCCCCGGAACTGGTAGAAATCACAGTCTGTCATAGATTACACATCATGGAGGGACTGAGGAAAGCCTGGTGGGCACCTGAATGCCCCTGGGGAAGGGAGGTCTCACCTCAGTCATAAAAGTCCTTGATTTAATACACAGAAGATTCATTCTAGACTCATTTCTCCTAAAGGAAAGAGGCTTTTCATTAAGTTTGGTTCTTATACATGAAGTTGAGTCCATAGGCTTTATAACTGATCAGGACTGGGACAGCAAGAGCTGACACAAAACAGGAAACAAAGGAAAATTACTTGCAAAGACATAAATATCCATCACAACCTTTATCCTCTTCATTGTATGTTATTGGCAGAGGACACTAGTCTGAAATAAACTGAATCCTTAGGGTGAAAGAATGTGGTCTGAGGTTATCATACCAGCCAAGTAGGTACTCACAAATGAAGGCAACATCAGACCATTCTCAGATTTGCAAAATCTCAGAAAACTGACAACTCAAGTAGGTGTTAGCCATTATCCTGAATGATTTACATCTGCAACTCTAACTCTGCAAAGCCTTCCTTGACCACCCCTTCCAGAGTTAAAGTACTGTGCTCTTTTATCCTATCTGCTAACATTCTAGACCTTGAGTTTTATGAAATGATTGGTTTATTACCTTCCACTTTAACTGTCATTGTCCAGATCAAAATCTGTAGAAAAAAGTACTCTTCTGTACTCTTCTGTGCTGTATATCCTGGGGTTAGGAGACCAAATGTATAGACATACAAGCAGTTAAGAAGCTACTTAAAAAGCACATGCATATTTATGCAACAAACATCTAAAGCACTTACAGGTGATCCTGGTATTTGAGCAAGTAGTTGACATAAATATCTCATTCTTAAAAGCCTAGCAGTTGATAGCTATTATCAACTAATGAGATTCTTAAATGTGTCAAGAGAATTGGCTGAGTTTGTGCTAGTTAAATATCAACAGTATAAACCATGCAAATGAGCCTGATTGTTTCCATTTCAAGCTGCAATAGTGTTTACATTTAGAAGAGAGAAAATGTATTTTTGTTCCTAACCTGTTTTTTCTGGTTTGCCATTTCATTGAATATGTACACATACCTTCTATGTGTGTCTAGTAGGGGATGGAAATAAGAAAAATGACAAGGACCCAATATTGCCTTCAGGAAGCTCACCTGAGTAATGGGTGGAGCTAGATGTTCTGCACAGTTGACAATACAAGAAAAATCGTAATTGTTGCTGGAGAGATATGCCTTATTCTGTCTGCCTAAATAACAGAAGGCTAGGGCTTCCCTGGTGGCGCAGTGGTTGAGAGTCCGCCTGCCGATGCAGGGGACACAGGTTCGTGCCCCGGTCCGGGAAGATCCCACATGCCGTGGAGCGGCTGGGCCCGTGAGCCATGGCCGCTGAGCCTGTGCTCTGCAACAGGGAGAGGCCACAACAGTAAGAGGCCCGCGTACCGCAAAAAAAAAAACAAACAAAACAGAAGGCTATACAAAACCTGAAGAATGAGTAGGTTATAAAAGTTGAGAGGTCTTATTTTCTATGAGTAGAGTTTAACATATAGTAATCAAATGCCTTATTACTTTAAGATTGTTTGTTTGGGAAATCTTGCACTCCACAATTCGTAAGATGAACAAACACGTTCTTAAGATCCAGAAGGAGCTAGAAGAGGCTAAAGAAAAACTCGCAAGGCAACATAAACGGGTAAGTCTTGTGTTGATTGTAAATGGTCAAAGAAAGTATACCAGAAACTTTTGCGAATATTCATTACCTTGATGGGAACTTACTTTTTCGAGACCAAATCATGCAGAGCTGTTTGTAGAAGTGGAGGAAGGGACAGACCTGGGGTCTGCTGTTCTCTCGTTCTGCACGGTGAACCTGTTTAGGAAGCCACAAACCTCACTTCTCCATAGTTCACCATCTCTGGATCAGTTTCATGTTTGCCTTCCCAAAAAGGGAGGAGAAGGAAGGAGGACACTTGTGTTTCTATAAGAGTTTCTGATGCAAGAGGGGAAGAGGGAGAAGATTGTCCGTGTTCACCACTCCCCCGGTAAGGTTGGGGGTAGTGGGGGGGTCACTCCCAGGCCTATAAGATACTTCTCATATTAATAAGAAGTATTTTAGCTGTTTGGCAGAAACAGTGAGTTGGCTGTATCCTGTGATTTAGCCAACAGTGCTGGTATTGTTCATGACAGAATTTTCCAGTTATGCACATTTATCAGAGTAGAGGGTAAAAGCAAGTTTAATGATTTATATGAACTAGAGCAGGTTCAAGTGCTAGTCTCCATCTAGACATTCATATATACCTGAGTGTAGGTATGTAAACACACAGATCTAAAATACTGTAAGGTAAATGGTATCATCCCCATTTTATACGTGTACAAACTCCAGAGACTTGACTTCACACCACTCTGTTCTCTAGATATGTGGTGTCCAATATGGTGACCACCAGCCACATGTAACTAGTTATAAGCTAATTAAATCTGAATACAATTTAAAAGTCAGTTCTTCAGTCACACCACATTTCAAGTGCTCAGGTGTCATGCGCGGCTGGTGGCTATGGTGAGGGCAGCGCAGATCTACGGTGATGAAAGTGTTGTGATGAGAGGCTCCCAAGACCCTAACCCTGTATTTCCCCTAGGAGCAGCAGTTCAGTGTTCACAAACTCAGGGTTCCCAGCAATTTCATAAAACAGACTATGGTGAATAACAAAAATCAGCTGTATATTTTCCTTGGAGCTCAAAGCTGTTTTCATTTTGAATGGAGGAAAAATGTGACACATATTTCCTCCTTGAGTGGGCTGTCTTATAAAAGGCATAACTTACTTCTGCTTTATAGCAAATCTACCACGATTGCCCAAGTGCCACTGAATTTCCCTGGCCTAGATAAGAGGTACTCATAGGACTTGGGACATTTTGCCTGTATGTTTGGGACACTGGAGTACTTTTACTATAGAATACAAGTCTTCAAATAGCATTTGACCAGACATAGTAAAAATCCTTAGATTTGCTTGATGGGATTTAATACACTGCCATCCTAAATGGTGTTTTCCCTTTGTTCCTTTGCATTCGGTAGCGAAGTGACGATGATGACAGAAGCAGTGACAGGAAAGATGGGGCTCTTGAGGAACAAATAGAAAGACTGCAGGAGAAAGTGGAATCTGCTCAGAGTGAACAAAAGAATCTCTTCCTTGTCATATTTCAGGTATCTTGGCTTGGGACACTGATATGTTCAAAGAAACAGTACATTTCTTTAGTTTTAAAAAATGTTTTTATCACAGAAGTAATACATATTCATTTATAAGATCTTAAATATATAAAAGTTTACAAGGGAAAAATAAAAGTTCACTAACTGGAGGTAATTCTGTTATTTACTTAATGAGCACCTTGCATGAGCATTTCTCCTTGCTTTAAAAAAAATGGATACTACTGTTAAATACCTCTTTCATATTTAATTATTCCCAATTGTTGATCTATTTATTGATAGATTGTTTTCCTTCCTGAAGATTTTTGTGTATACACGCCTGTTAACATTTCTGATTATGTCCTTAGAACAGGTTCTAAGAAAAATTACTAGCATAAGTTAATCTAGACATTAAAGGTCTTCGGGTATTGCCAAAAACGATGTACTACCTCATTATCACTGCTTTTCTACACTGACAGTATTTATTGAATTATGAAAGTTATGGATACACACCACAAAGGGTGAAACAAGCAATACCTTTGAGGTCTCTTGGTCAAAAATTTGATTGTTTCCGAAGTATAAGAATTTTTTCTGACACCTCTGCAACTTTGTACCCCATTTCCAGCGTTTTATCATGATCTTGACTGAGCACTTGGTACGATGTGAAACTGACGGGACCAGTGTATTAACACCGTGGTATAAAAACTGTATAGAGAGGCTCCAGCAGATCTTCCTACAGGTTTGTGGAAAACTGACTATATAATAAACATCATTATTCTCAGCCACAGGGATTTTCCATTTCAAAAAGTCATCAAATCTGTCAGGAGGTTACGTAGTACCTGTAAGCCCCTTAGTGTCCATTTGTTCCTACGGCTGCTCATCACAATATTTAGGCTTAAATTGGCTCTGTATCATTCAGACTCCTAATTGCCATTCTCTTTGGAGAGCCTAGCTGTAATACAACATATAGAGGAAAAAATGCTAAGGGAAGAGTAATCAGATTTTAAGAATCTCTGTAAATTCAATGTGCAGATGATAACCTTGTTTCTGGAGGCACTATTTAAGTTCTCTGAGGTCCTTATAGAAAGCAAAATGCAACACCTACTCTCTGCTAGATTTAAAGATCTGTAAGAAAAAAAAAAAAAAAAGATCTGTAAGAGAGTGAAACTAATCCTTTGTATCTTCAGACACTAACACCCCAAATCCTCATGTTTGTTCTAGAAAAGAGTGATTAAAGCAGAAGGTTTTTGGGGAGTTCTTTACGGCTCCAAACAAAAATTTATTCTAGATTTTTTAGTTACTGTCAAATTAAAAAGCTTTAACAGCCTCTAGTTAGTCCTATAGGAATCTGAGTATAATAAAGTTTATATTTGTACACATAGAAGAAACTATTTCATTTTCTGACATTTTTTTTCCCAGTTAGGCTCAACAAGTCACTGATTTTCAGTAAGACAGATGACCTCTTTATTTTTAAAAGATTTTAAAAAATGAGGTTTTCCTATTTTGTGGAATACTTCACAGATCACTGGCTAATATCACTGGCTAATTCTCTTAATATTTTTTTCTTTTGCAAAGAGATACGTTAAAGCCCTAACCAAAAAAAGGAAATGATTCCAAATTTTTATGTTTCAGGGACCATGGTTAAAACCATGGTTACTTAGTAACAGTGCTATTCTTATTTGTAATGTATACCACCTCCCCCCCAATACCCCCCCTTTTTTAAAAAATCTTCCTAGATCAGTCCCTGTCCTGACAGCTTTTAAAAAGTCATACTGTATTTTGTCCTGATTAAGGAAGAGACGCATTTGAACCTCATCTAGAATAGTAGCAGGTGCTGCTGCCACTGCCTTGAAGTATGAATTGCATTTACACAGAAGCAGGCCAGAACTGGATTTTTTAAATTATCGAACGTCGTTTTTGTTTTGTTTTGTTTTGGAACTCGTTTACTCCTACATTTTCTTAATGTTGAGGCTTTTCAGGGGCCTATTATTCCTACCAGCAAAACCACTTTTTTTTTTTTCCTGTTCATTCCCATCATTCCAGTGTGGATGGGCTGCTGAGGAAAATGTTCTGCAAGATTGCTTATGTGCGTTTTCTCCTGACCTAAAACACTTATCCCCTTTTCTGTGTCCACAGCATCACCAAATAATCCAGCAGTACATGGTGACCCTGGAGAACCTGCTCTTCACTGCTGAATTAGACCCTCATATCCTGGCTGTGTTCCAGCAGTTCTGTGCCCTGCAGGCCTAAGGGTCATTTTTTTTTCCCCTCCTGTCAAGATTTTTTTAAGATCTCAAAATAATGTCTTATTTTTGATGGTTTGAATGCTTGCTTTCTTGTAGCATCCTTTCTTGAAGCAGAGGGGGAGGACAGGACAGTGAAGAATATGGTATTGATTACCTTTAACTGCCCCCTAAAAAGCAGATATTCCCTAGTGACAATAATGTGACAATGACCATAGGATGGATGTATTATATATGTGACAGATACAACTTTTCTCTGATATTTTTTCTCCTTAAGGCACAAAAGATAACTGATTTGAGGTATGTGCAACACTAGAGGTCAAGCTTACAAAGTAGTATATAGAACTGATGGGTTTATTATCAAGTAGCATAGCTTTTCACAGCTCATGGGTAACCTAACATGGCTGAAATAAAACTGAAAATATGTTTTTTAAACCTTGGTATTTCATGATTTATCATCTCAGTCTACTTTAAAATTAGTGGTTTCTTACTAAAAGTGAGGTTTCTTACCTCCATCTGAAATTTTCTCTCCAAAGTATTTTAAGACACTACTGTTATTAAAAGATGTTACTAGAGTAGAAGTTCCCAAATTCATCTGAACATAAATCACCTGGGGCTCTTCTAAAGTTTTTTTCTTTTTTTTAATTAAACCACACTCTCTGGGGGTGGAACACAGACATTGGTAGTTCCTTAAAGCTCCCGGGTAATTCCAATGTGCAGATAAGTTTTGAACTATCATCATCTTAGAACATCTGGTCATTTCCTCAAATCTGAGACATCTGTCAGGTCATGCAGTGAATTACATGCTAAAGTGGGATTTGGAAGTAGCTAGATTGGCTAAAACTATACTTGGCATTAGATGTAGGTTTGGATTTTATTTCTATGGAGTCTGGGTGGGCCAAGTAATTACTAATTCCGGAGCCTGTTTCTTAAGACGATAAAAGTACACTGTTAAATAACACACAAGGGATTATCTGACATTCCAAATCCTAGCAATTTTAGACTTTTTTCATTAAACCTTCAGAAAAATTTACCAGTAATCTCACAACTGTAAGCACCTTTGTGCATTTGTACAGTCTTTTTCTTAGCTTAGTACATCGTAAGTTTATGATGCATCAGGTATTCTCCATATTAATATATGGGGGTCTCTTTGGTTTATCGTAACATTTAGTGGCTACAGAATATAGTCTACTCAATAGATGGAAATTCCCAGGATTTTTAAATACCATACCATTTAACAAACAGTCACAGGATTAAGGTTGCACGGCAAGTTACTGGCAGAAAGGGAACTAAAAACCCAGGTTCTTTGCTAAATGTTCTTTTGTTTACACTGTTCCTCCTTCCCACAAACTACGTAATTAGAAAAAGCTCCTATCCTCAAGAAGCTAAAGGATAACCATTTAAGGCTTTGGTTAACTTTGATCCTAAACTGCTTTGTAATCCTTTCATAATGTATTGCAAAGTTTGGCTAGTTATACTTACTTGATCCAAATCCTAGAGGAATTTCTAGGTTTTCACCTCCTTTGTCTTGGACCCTCTTTTCATGTGTAATGGTTGCTTCTAACAGTTGCTCACTGATGTAACCCTGCTCTGACCCAGTCTGGCAGCTAGGTATATGAAAAAACTGAATCAGAGACTGAATTTTGAAGAAGTAAAGGTACAAGAGCAAACATTCAACAGTTGCTCTCCCCACTAATGAAGCTCACACAGACAAAAGAATGGCATGTCACTGTAACTGTACGTCGTACCTTGCAATAAATCAATATTCTATTAAACTGTGCTGATGCCATTTAACATGCTTTTGTCAAAGTGAACATATACTTTTCCTTAACTCTCAATCTCCCAGGAATTATTCAGAAAGCAGTTCATATGAAGATAAGTTTGTTTGCTTTTTCTGGAAAGTATTTAGCAGTGATTTTGTATTAACTTACTAATCTGCATTTATACCTGAAAATGAAAGATGAGGACAGAACTTGGCAACCAAAAGCAGATCTGGCTGTCAATGATAGCTGGATACCAGGATTGTCCTAAATTGATGAAGGTGAAGAGTGACTAGAAGCCCACCTCAACTGGACAAGTCTGTTACCTACACTGGTCTTGATAATATGATGTGCTCATTAACAACTGGCTGTTACGTGCCAGATGCTATAGATTCACCGTATTTAATCGTCATGAGAGTCCTTACATTATTATACCCATCTTATAGATAAAAACAGGCCCATGGCGTAACTTACCCAAGGTCCACAGGTAGTAAGTGGAATCTGAAACTATGTCCATGTGGTGGTTTTAGGGCTTCTTGTCTCCCAGTAGTAATGCTGTTGTCAGCAGCCTGAACCCCTAGTTACTTGCTGGGAAGGTGTTTTTTTTTCCCCCAAGAAGTTCTTGCCGCCCATTTGGAATCGCTTTTTAGTGAGCTGTAATATTCAGCATAACACATTAAAAAAAAATCAACACTCGATAAATATATTAAACATTTCTGTATTGAATACTTATATAGAGAACAATTAGTAATTATAGTCTCAGGTCTTTGGATTTGACTTGTTTTGACTTTTGCCCTTCTTCAAGCATAATCTCCAAGAGCTGATCTAGAGAGAGAAATGAAAATGTACAAAAACTTCCTATTTATTTGTAGCAGTAGGATAAAAAGTCCTGTCAAAGAACTTGAAAATATCTAGTTTATCATAACTTGTATTTGTTTTTATCAGGAAAAGAATGCATAGACCCTGTAATCAAGCACTCGGGATCAAATGCTCTTACTAGATGTAACTACCTTGTAATCCTTTTGACAAGATAGAGGAATATTTGACTACCTAAACTTGATCAAGATGTCTGGGGTGATGTCAGGTTGTAGGTTACCCCTCCTTTAGAAGTGTTAAAACAAGCACAGCAAGCTGTCTTCCCTCCCAGGATTAAATGAGAATACCTGTAAGGCACTTAACATAGTGCCTGCATGGCACGTGGTAAATGCTCAGTAAATGTTAACAAGTTATGATAAACTTATTACTACCTTTGATCAACAAACAATATAGCTGTTTTTCCATTTTAATCCAGATTTGAAAAGGGCTATCTGGAAACTAATATTAAGATCTATAGTAGTAAACCCTAAGGGTACAGAAAACTTACCCCAGCAATAGCTCCCTGCTCCCTGACTTGCAGACAGTAGTAGTCTAGAAGACCTGGCCCAGCCTCTGGGGTGCAGTGGCCTACCACCATCCCTGCTGTTTCTTGGGATAAGAATCCAGTTCAGCCAGTTTTTGCCTTTACTACTAAAAGCTCTTCCTCCTACCCCAATCTAGGGTTTGTCTTGGTTGCTTCTCAATTTTAGCTCTAACCTAACATTTTTGAACCTATCACTCAGCTCCCATCCCTATTGTAGAAAAAATGGTCACAGACCCAATATTTTGCCCACAACCAGACCTGCTGGACCTTAACTGAAACTTGTTCTTAAGCCATAACATACATAATTATTTAAGCATTATTTATACAAGTGTTTCATTCATCTATGAAGACTTTACATTTTGATGAATTTTGAACAAGACCAATCTAAATTTCCACACTATAAAACATATCACTTAACTAAAAATCACATTTTCTCGTATGTCAGTTCATGGCCACACACAGTACAAGTCTTCCGGTACACATCATCCTCTAGGTTTTCTTCTGGTCCATACTCATGTTGATGAGCAACTGTCTCCTTTTTCCATAGACTGCTTCTTACTGCTCGCCGTAATTCTAAGAGAAAAATAAAAGCCAGTTTTTCAGTGGTGCTATTTCAGCTGTGTGTGTTTAAACCAAATGTGTTTTACACCGTAATTTTATAACAAATCAAAACTGCTGATACAGATTTGGCAAGCTTACTTATCTCACTCACTGGTTTGGCCTGTGAAATCATTCATGTGATTGTTGGAGTTAGTGTGAAACAGGAGATTCAGAATTGAGGTATATGGACTAGAGGAACCGCAAAAGACTAGATTCAGAAGACAAGCGAAAGAACAGGGTTTGTTCGAGCAGCTGGCTACAGAAAACAAGATGCCACAGCAGGAAAGGGCAATCAGCTGGGATGACTGAGGATAAAGAGCATTTTAAATTCCTTGTAAGTCAGGAGCTACTTCTCTAAGAGGCAAGTCAAACTTTGCTTGCAAGAAAACTAGAAAGCCAAGAACCCCGCCACTAGTTCATGGCTGATGTTAGAAAAGCTGCTCATGCAACTGACCTTATGTCTATTATTATTTATCCTATAAAATGAGAGCAATAGTTTAGGACATAAATTGCTAGTAATCATGCAAAGTACAACATAAATAAAAGAATCACTGACCATTAAGACCCGGAAAGAACCATGGAGTTATTTTACTTCATTTTACTTTGCAGGTAAGGAAACTGAGCAAAGATAGCATGGGAACCCAGGTCATTTATTCCAATGTTTAGAACTTTTCCCGCTACATCACGTTAAGATGTCATTTTCACAAAGAAAAGTTACGTTGGATGCTCTGAAAAGCGACTAGGACATTCTAAAGTTCACACTGCATGTTACCTGAAGAAACCAAATGCTTTGTGTTAATCAGAAATTAACAAGCTAATAACATCTGTTTCTAGTTTAATGAATAAAAAGCAACACGAATTGTTTTCATTTTTCTATTCTGACCAATGATCCATCAAGCCCTGCACTTCTGACAGCAGCACTACCTAAGGGAGGGTATGATCATTATCTTCTATAATCTCAACCTTAAAAATCAAAGTACACCAAGTAATCACACACATTCTGTTTAATCCATTTTACTATGATAAGTACTATCAAAATAATACTTGAATCTTTGTATTTTCAGCCTTTATTTGTACCATGAGGATAAGCAAGCAAACAGGGCTATGTATCAGGCACTGTTCTAAGCACTTTATTTATAAACATTTAATCCTCACAACACTTTGCAATAAGTACAACTATCAACCCAGTTTTACAGATGAGAAAACTAAGGCTCAGAGAAGTTACGTAAGTTGTGCCTAAGATCAGGCAGAGGCACAGTCTAGCTCAGGCCATGTTCTTAACCACTAAGCTGTGATGGCTTTTCATACACCTCCAACATGAAGAGCACTTTATCTGAGGCATTTTCAAGCTTCAGTGTACATACCTCTAGACAGTTTCCAAACTAGGGAGAAAATCATGTTCATCCAAACTCTAACCTTTATTCCTATATCCTCTCATATTCTGAAGAACCCTAATTTTTCTAAACATACCTGGAATGCCCTTTATCCTTTTATTTTTCTACCTTGGGATATTTTTAAAATAAAAAATAAATGATATGCTGACCAGAACTGCACAGATGCCTCATGGTTTCAGATAATGACAGGAAGATGTCTCCTGTCCAAGTTCCAATACCTACTTTTCAACTTTGCTCTGATATAAGGTATCCTGGCCACTTTCCCTTTACTACCCCACGAGGAAAATCTCTCAAAATCTGACTGCATCCCAGTTGCTAAGCTAACTGCCCAGTTTGTGCATTATGTGAACTTAGGAAGAGAGAGAAGAAAATTTTCTTAACACTAGAAGAATACTTAAGAAAAATCCAGCTTACTAGCCATAATTGTCACAACTGAACATACGGTTTTATACTGACTTTATGGCTTTTCTTCCCATCCTTCAGCTAATCTATCAAGATGTATAATGACAATAAAGCCATATCTTTAGTATTTACTAGACATTCCTGGAAAAACTTGTGCTAGGAGGCACTAAAACAAAACAAAACAAAACTGGTATATCTGTCATTTTCTTGCCCTTCTTTCCCCACACGACCGATCTAGTCTTAAAGCCATGAGGTGGAGCAAGTGGGCATGGGGGTGGGGGGGAGCCCAAGATAGATAAGGAGGGTCTCCTAGAGAGGAGGCAGCAACAGTGAAGGGAAATTAGGTACATTCAGGGGCACTAATCAAATAACTATATATTATAAAGGATAATGGGAATCAGGTTTCTCACTGTCAAAGAAGGAAATTACAAATAAGGAAGAAAACCAGAATAAACCCTAAAATTTTGGATTAGAACTCGGTATAGTGTAAACTCAAGGATTTAATTATGTATCAGATATACACGTGTTTTAAGCTAGAAAGAAGTGGTCAAAGATTGATGAAGACATGTCAAAAGGACACAAGACCTAGCCTGAAGATACTCCTATGGGCCCAAATCTGAAACAATTTGAGCACCAAAATAATTGAGGACAGAAATGAACCAAAAGCCACTGAGAAGAATAGGAATTAATGAATCCATACCAGTGATAAACAAATGGGGGAATGATGCTATAGAATGCCGATTTCCAACTGGTTAAATGTGGAGTGAGCGCTGAAGGTAGAAAACAATTTTTGCAACCATCATACTAAATACTGATTCAGGCAAGAACCATCCACGGATGAATGTTAAATTTAGGGTGAAGTGTTGAGGAGAAGCAGGACATTTACGTGGTCTTACAGGGTTTTTTTTGCTTATCAAAAATAATTATTAACATCACCATTGATAGCAGATGGATATCACATGCCTCCAGATGTGATGCCCTAGAAAAGTCACTTCATTTATGTTCTATCCAACCTGAAATGAATAACCCGAATCTAACCACCAGGAAACATCAGAAAAACCCCAAATGAAAAACATATTACTGCAAAAAAGGCAGGCAGGGGAAGAGAAAAGACTTCTTCAAAAATGTCAGTGTCGTAAACGATAAAGGCTGTGGAAATATTCCAGAATAAAGTAGTTTAGGAAGACTTGGTACCTAAAGCCAATACCTGATCCTAGACTGGATTCTGTACTAGAATAAAAAAACTACACAGGACATGACTGGGTCAACTAATGGAATATGGATGACAGATAATATCAGTAGCATACTTCTGTTAGAGAATATTCCTATTCTTAGGAAATACACACTGTAGTATTTAGGGGTAAAAAAAGGGTGGCAATGTACACAACCTACTCTTAAATGGCTCAGAAATAAATGTATGTGTAGAGAGAATGCAAATGACATAAAGTTGTTAATAGGTAAATCTGGGTGAAGAATCTGGGTGTCCCTTGTACCATTCTTATCCTTGCAATTTTATGTAAGTTTGAAATTATTTCCAAATAAAAACATTTTTAAAAGACAGTAGCTAGATTGAAGGGGCTTCCAATGGCCAAATTTGGGCATCAAAATGAATAATCAGGAATGGACAGACTGTAACAGTTACTTGAGAATAAGAATCCATGAATCCAACTAGTACTAAAAAAAAAAGCTCTTCTTTCCAAAAGAAGCCAAATAGTAATTGTAGAAATAACAGAAAAAGAAAGTCACCATTTATATCCACCCTAATAATAACTGACTCAGGCAGGATTCAACCTGGGTGCTAAAACCACTGA
Organism: Neophocaena asiaeorientalis asiaeorientalis; assembly: GCF_003031525.2. Lineage (NCBI taxonomy): Eukaryota > Metazoa > Chordata > Mammalia > Artiodactyla > Phocoenidae > Neophocaena > Neophocaena asiaeorientalis. The sequence continues at coordinate 4,948,245 of NW_020185326.1, read as the reverse complement.
GTGAAACTTAAGGAATGAGATGTTCACATAGTGTCAGTCACCCCATAGATTTCTTATTAATTACAAAGGGGAAAGGGTACCTTTACAATGGAGAAATCTGGCAGACACTACCTTACCTAAGCGATACCATGTGTCTCCTGAGGTAACCAATCAGAATCTAATTGTGAGACAACTGCTAATAAACCAGAGACTATGGATATGCATCATCCTTGATTGGCCCCCGGATCCAACAACTAAAAAGCTATAAAGGGACACTGGAACAACTGGGGAAAGACAAATAATATAGATTATATACTAGGTAAAAGCATTATATTAATGTTGTTTATTGAGTGTGACTATTTTTTGGTTAGCAGAAACGTCCTTATTTATAGTAGATAAATGCTTACGTATTAATAAGAATCACAATGTCTGCAAGTAACTCTTAAATGGCTCAGCAAAATATGTGTGTGTGAATGAGGGAGAAAAAAGCAAATGTGGCAAAATATCAACATCTGGTGAAATTAAAAATTTGTTTAAATAAGGATTAGAAAGTTTTTCACATTACTTCATTTAAGCAACTTAAAACTTTGGAAAGTAGAGGTCAACTACCTACTGCTGAGAATGAGAAGAAAAGGTGGAAAGATCAGAGACTTTAGAAGAGTGAGAAAAGGTCTGCTAGGCCTTGGGAAAACTAAGGAAACCTTGGGAGTGGAGCGGGGACATACCAAGCAGCCCTGAAAGCCTAACCGAGGCTGGAGAACAGGACAGCGGTTACCGCGTTCCAACCTCCTGGCCCCACTGGCCTAGGATTTCACAACACAAAAAGCTGTAGACTACTTCTCTGGGAAGGTTATAAAACTGTTCGTGATAACCATCAGTCTTGCTACTGATTATCTTCAGGGACTGTTTCTATTTTTTACCCAAAGAAGTTTTCCCCTAAATCTTTGTTTCAATGAAAAATGTATTTTATACCACTCTAAAACTTGTATTTTATCCAGCTTAATATCTTAATTTTACAAAAGAGGCAGCCTGTATTCAAAGAAGCCCAATGCTGTTTACCAGGTAAACTTATAAAAGAACTAGTGGAGAGAGACCAGATACTTCTAAATACCTGATGGGAGGGCAGGAAGTTTTGACATAGGGTGCCCACTGGTAACGAGAGGGAACAAAAATCACAAGGAAATAACATATGAAGCTTTGATCTTACTTTGTCCTCCAAAACTAAGGATAGGAAACTGTGTCCTTCAAACTCCCCTGAGAGAAGCCCAAAAATAGTCATAAATATAACCACAGGCCCAGAATGTAAAATGTTCACAAACTTACAAGGAGCCTCCAAATGGGATTTTCTCACCCACCTCTTTTGGGGAAGAAAGTGCATACTAACAGACAATGAAGATTAACTGTTCTTTGTTTTTAGAAGGCTATAACCTCTACCAGTACTAAGAGAAAGCTGAGCACAACTCTAAAGAAAAGCCTTACAGCCACCTTATCTGTGGAAAGGAGCCCCGCAAACCCAAAATGTTCTGTGTATTTGCACCAATTCAAAGTTCCCATCCAATATCCAGGCCAACACACACTGCCTTTTTAAAAATCTAGTTAGACTAAGCACAGTGATGCCATCCTTTCTACTTCTGCCTTCTTGGATCTAAGAGATCTGTAACAATTTGACCTTGCCGACAAGGAAATTCTTTGTCTTTCACCTTGTCTAAATTTATATATACACCTTACACTATCTATAATTTCCTTCTCTAGTAAGATCAATTCTTTCTCAAACTGATGAAGTAGAAGATCATATTCTAAAAACAGGTAAATGTAATCTCGTACCTTTCCATAGAAGTAAACTTTGTGTCAGCTTCTTTGTGGATCAAAATCAGAAGACCAAGAGGAACCAGGTTCCAATTTCTTTTGAACTAAAAAGACTTTTAGACTTGCTTTTATTCCTCTCTGTTCTGAGCCTTCTGAGCAAAGTGCATAGTAAGCTCCTTGTTTCTAATTTCTACAGTGTCTGCTCCACTCTCAGCCCTTTGTGGCCTAGTCAGGAGAACAGGAACATATCCACCAACCTCTAAAGTAAATCAACAAGAAGAAGCCATAATTAAAGAAGGCATGGCATTGACCTCTGCACATTAAAGACCAGAAGACAATGGAGTAATGTTTATACAACTGAGAGAGAACTCAGGTTTTCATATGCAAGAGAAACAGAAAAACATTCTTAGATTCGTAACAGGGTCTTAGAAAATAAACCATTCTTGTAACCACTTGGAAAATTTCCTCAAAAAACATGCTTCACCCAAACAAGAAATAAACTGAATTAAAGAAACCAGTCTTAAGAGGTCCAAGAAAAAATTTAGGGCAAATTCAAACTCTTCAAGGATGAGGAAAATCCACAGTAGTTTATCTGGTGGATAATAGCAGCAATGTAACATAGCGAGAAAAACAGCCAATTATGTTTGAGTTTATACTTCTTTAAAAAAAATACCCATGTGAACTGTGTAAATCTTAAAAGAAATGTTCTATTCATGCTAATATTTAAATAGATATGACTATCTTAATAGAATTGTACAGAAAAAAGCATGAAAAAATTAAACAGATGCCATCATCTGTTATTGTCAGTCAAATTATAGAATTTAGTCCCCTTTAGATGACATCTTGACCAAACTACAGAAATATTATAGTATCTAATAAAACTACAGATAGACCCTCTTTTTAAAATATTTCATCACTTTGAAGGTATAAGTTTCTAATTCCTTTATCCATATATTATTATCTACAGCAAAATACCATCAGGAGAGTGGTTTGAGGAGGCAGCAGAAAGGGAAGAGCTGAGGTGATTCAGGGAGCTGGGGCTGACAAAAACTCTAGGCTGGTATGTGATTAGTCTATAAATGTGCCCTCCTCTTTCACACCCCTTAAGGTGCCTTCTGTTACCTGATCCCTCAAGGCTTTCCTTGATGTTGGAAGAGAAGAAGGGTCGGGGTAAAACATGGAAGAGATTAAAGAAAGGACCAAATTCAAAAGAGTCTTTCCAAATCCTCTCAACTGGCCCTTGCAGGTGATTCTGGAAGACTGTGGTACAGAAGTGGCTAATCTGGGGACGAATCTTCAATGAAATGCTCTTACATGGCATAGTTTGCTATAGGAAACCTCTCTACAAAGGCATATATATATATGTGTGCTTATTACCCTCTGATTCAGGAAATGATATGTTAAGTAACTATAATTTATATAAAGATGTATATAAGGATGTTTATCATGGGGTTGTCTGTCTTTGATAAATTTTTTTTATTAAACTTTGATTTTTATTCCTTACTGTTAAGTTGATCAATTTTATATATCAAAATTTTCATTTGTAATCAGAATTAAGAAAGCTGAATTAGAAATTTGAAATATGCTCAACTATTATTCTCTTCCCGTAATTAAAGAATAAAGCAATCATTGACAAATATTTGAACATTTACACCCAAGTCCAAGGATATATAAGTGGATCTTTTACCTGCATTCATTATATAATATCTACAGGGGAAAAAAATAAAACTTTTCTCTAAAGAGTATCCTTGTACAGCAACACATGCAGAACTGCCATATTCTTATAATAGGTACATAATATGCCATAGTAATACTACGATCTATGGAATGTCACTCTGCCCTAGTTCTCATCTAAGCAACTTACGTGTAATGTCTCACTGATTCCTTACTAAACTTTTATAAGGTGGGTGGTATTATCATCATTTTTATAGTTGAAGAAACTGAAATACAGAGAAGTTTTTTTTCTTTTTTTTTTGTTTTACAGAGAAGTTTTGATAAACTTCATTAATGTCCAACTGTGCTCCCATTTTTATAAAAAATTTTTAAGGGTCTATGCATAGAAAAGAACTGGAAAAATAGACATTAAACTGTTACTGACAATTGTCTCTGGGTAGTATAATTATGGGATAGAAGTTCTTTATAGTTTTCTAACTTCTCTGCACTTCACATGAATTACTCTTGTACTGAAAAGGGGGAAAGAATTCCCTCACAATAAGAAGGAACAAGGTAGGCTTACATTCAATTTTTTTTTTTTTTGCTCTTTTGTTTTTAAGACACCTGAACTATCTTCATTCACCCTCCAAAACCTCTTCTAAATCCTAAACACATAAGCAAAATTACTTATTATGGCTACGATACTCATTTTAAATGGATCAATTTATTATATGTATAACCCTGCGTATACAGAGAATACATGTTATCTATATACACTTGACACCACACTGGCACTCTACTGTATGAAGAACATTTATGCCTACTTTTTAAGATTCTCTGTAGGGAATCTGTGATACAGCCAACAAGTGTCCTTTGTGCTCCTATAACACCCTATGTTCATCACTGTCACGGTACTTATCACACTCGATTATGACTAAGTTTACCAGTCTTTCTCTTCCGACAAAATGCTGACGCCAGCATTTGTGTTAGCACAGAGCGTGGTACACAGCTGACACTTAGCAATTGTTGGATACACTGGACGGACAGACAGACTTCTGCACATATGCATACATGGATGAATGCATGGACAAATGAATACAGAGATAGATGGACAAAAGAATGGATAGTTACATGGATAGACAGATGTATGGACAGAGGAATGAATGTACCAATGCAGACTTTCGGTCATGAAATCCTGGCTCCAGTCCCAACTCTCTAGCACCTATGTAACAAGTCACTCTACCTTTCCAGGTCTTTTATTCATATATAAAAGTGATTAGACTATCTGACATTAGAAGGTTCCTTCTAGCTGCTAAATTAGATCACTGAGACTTAGGCATTATTTTTTCATTTTAGGCAATTAGAGAGGTTTGCTGGTGGAAAACTTCACTTTTGATAACCGTGTGGGTCACATTTAAGATTGCATTGAGGCCAAACCCTTAACCAGGGGTACATTCCTGACCCTACCACCGTTCCTATAAAAAACATGACTCACTTGAAGACGAGGGCTTACATGCTTTTTTAGAATTGCAGTGAGGTTTGGACTAAGAGTCTCAAACACCAACTTACTGAGGGCAAACTTTAAGTCTTTTGTTCTTCAATTTATGGAAAAAAAAATTTCCAATCCAACAGTGACCCTGTATCTTTAAAGTGGAAGAACTTAGCTAAAGGCTCTTTGCAAAGCAGTAGAGCACAGTCCTTCATGATATAAATGTAGCCACTTACCTTTTACTTTTTTATCAAACTTCTTCTGTTTCATTTTTTCTCGGTTTTTCTGTTGAACTTCCTTCGCTTCTTCTAATGCTTCCTGACTACCCCAAACTTCAAGAGACCTCTTCACAATCTGAAATACAGAATCCATAAATTAGTTGTGATTCATTGTTGTAAAATAGTTATAATTATTAAATCCATAGGTGCCAAAGAGTGATCTAACTTAAGTGCAATTTTATAAGTATTTATTTGAAATTTAAAAGTTTTTAAATATTGATAAGAAACAACTCTAGGGCTTTCCTGGTGGCACAGTGGTTGAGAGTCTGCCTGCCAATGCAGGGGACACGGGTTCGTGCCCCGTGCTGCGTCTGCACGTCCGGAGCCTGTGCTCCGCAACGGGAGAGGCCACAACGGTGAGAGGCCTGCGTACCGCAAAAAAAAAAAAAAGAGAGAAAAAGAAACAACTCTAATAATATCTCTATCTATAAACCTATGAAACCGTCAGTGAATGTATGATGAATGAGATTACGTATTTGCAAAGCACAATAAAACTAGGTGTACCTGTGTAAATAGAAAAGCTGTCCTCTGACTGCAATCACTTCTCTGCTTTGTTTTCACGTGAATCAAGAGAACTACATGTAGTCAGTGGGTTTGCTCGAGTTTTGGCAGGATCACCAAAAAAAATCTGCTGACCAATTAGCCGTATCAGATCTAAATATGAGGTCATCTCCAGAAATCTCCCATCACAGGAAATCAATCACTACTACTCTTCTCCTGAATCAATAACAGTTTCCATCCACTTGACTAATTTCTGATCTTAAAAATATGAATTTTCTTTAAAAACTTTGGTAGCTGAATGACCTAACAAGTCTTTATTCTAGTTTAAAAACCTTGGAATATATATATATATATGTACTCTTTATAATATTTATTTACATGTAGGGAAATAATATACACACTGAGAATTATGCTCGGGATATCTCTCACAATATGTTACAGGGACCAAAATATCAATCAATAAAGCCAAACTGAAATTTCTTAACATAAAGTAATACACTGTTACTTCATAAATTCTAAAACATCACATTTTCCACAATTTAACATCCCTGAAAATGCTGCATTACTAATGTAACTTAATGGTACTTTAACAACCCTGAGTCGAGAGGTGGTTCAGACGAATTGGACTCTGAATGTAAGGAAGTTTAGGAATACCTTAATAAATCTATGGTACTTGCATTTTCCTTGTTATGTACACACAAGCATTATTTATAGCAAAAAAAACTATAGTAAGTCTAATGGCACTATTTCAATAAAATAAAAGCACCAAGTGATAAGGCAGCACTGAGTCAGTTTAATTAGCAGCATTTTTTCATTTTTAATAGTACATAAAATTATGGTGAATCTTTTAATCAATAGTGTATTATGTTTAGTGAAAATTCAATATATGTCTGCTTTTACAATGTGGTTTATTAGAAGATACTAGGATCTTCTAGTATATTCCAATCAAACTGTGCTCTAAAGCAATGCCTCCCAATATTTTTTATATAATGGCACAAAAAAGAATATTATGATATTTGTACCATTCTTGGGTAGATACAGGAAGCTGGAGTTAGATTCTGGGCATCTGTGAAATTCCCCAATTTTTTTTTATGATTTTATTTGGGGGGGGTAGGTGGGCAAGGGCTGACTCCTATTTCAAGCATTTTTGTTTCCAAATTGTACTCCTAACATCACCCAGTAGTAATATATTTGCTTCAAAGTGCCACATCAAAAAGCAAAATAAGGGCTTCCCTGGTGGCGCAGTGGTTAAGAGTCCGCCTGCCGATGCAGGGGACACGGGTTCGTGCCCCGGTC
>NW_020185326.1:4929683-4941155 GCF_003031525.2 Neophocaena asiaeorientalis asiaeorientalis | reverse complement strand
CCCAAAAAAAAAAAAAAAAAAGCAAAATAAGTAAACATGTTATTAAATGTCATTATGTACGACGATGGCTCATGTAAAACAATAAAATGAAAAGGATCTTTTTAACTTTCTGTAAGTAAAAACTGATTATAACTAGTTCATTGTTAAAACTTCACCCGACCCAGGGTTTAACATGACTGATTGTAACTTATTAGAGACCTGTAATTTTAAGTAGAGTTTCATATCACCCCATTGTGCATGATGAGGATTCTTCTTCACAATAAATTTAAGAGCTGGTTCTCTTTTTTCTAAATCACAGTCTTTCAGAAGGTATTCTTGTTTTGCTTCTGTTTTAGTTATAAGCTTGTGTTTATCATCAGCATCTCTGAAAACAGATTAAGTCCATTATATAAAGTAGTTGTTTTAAACAAATTAAGATTTTTCAAACAGTCCCCAAACCTAGGGGCATACATGCCAAAAGAAACATATAAAATACTTTTTCCTGAAACTCTCATGGTCAAATTAGCAGCGTAAGAATTCCAACAGAAAAGTACTTTCTTTTACTAATTCTGAGAAGCTATTTATATTAGCAGCAGATCCGTGTTATTTAACATGTTAAGAATTTCTTTTTACTAAGTCCCTCTTTTCCACAAAGTATTTGAAATAACTTACATGAACACAGCAAATATAAATGAGAACTAAGACTCAATGAGTAAGAAAATATAAGGCTTAAAGTCAGGAGAGGCAGGATATAAGGAATATAAACATGCAAGGTCCAAAGGCACCAAGCACAGCTGAGTTTCCAGTTGGCTCTGAGCTTTTTCAAAGCCCAGGTAAAAATGGAGACATAGTCAATTACATAGCTCTTCTCATTCATTTGTTCTCCATCTACATGCTAGGTATTGTTCAAGGTACTAGGAATACCGCAAAGAATAAAACAAAGCCTTGTTTTCAGGAAGCTTACATTCTAGTTGGGAGAAGACAGTCAATAAGCAAACATGATGATTGATAAAAGTGCTATAAAGGAATACAAAGCATGGTAAAGGAACAGAAATTTTCAGAGAGATTGGGAAATCAAGAGAATGCCACTGATGAGGAAACATTTGAGCAGGGCCCTTTAGAAGTCAGAAAACATTCTGAATAGCTAGAGAAAGAACATTCATAGCAGAAAGAAGAGAAAGTGCAAAGACTCTACGACAGGAGTGTGCTTTGCAAATGGAGTTCACAACAAGCGAGCCAGTGTGACCAGAATGCTTAAAGTAAGTGATGGTGAGGAGTGATGGAAAATAAAGTCAGAGACAGGCAAGGGTCTTGTAAGAAATGGTGAAGACAATTTTATTCTAAATGGATTAGAAACCATTAAAGAGTTTTGAGTAAAATGCTATATGGAAAAGAGACTAACCGTGCAAAAGTGGGGGAAGAGGCCAGTTACAAGAGTACTACTGCAGTGGTCCAGGCAAGAGCTGATAGGTGCCCAGTCTAAGGCAGTAATAGTACAGAGGATGAGAAACAGATGGATTCAGGACATGGTTTAAATATAGACCCAAATGGATTTGGAATTAAACATGGGATAGAGAAACAGCCAGTGAATGAAGTTGGCCTTTACTGAAATGGTGAACACTTAGGAGGAGGTATAGGACAGGCGGTGGGGGGAGGGGGAGAGGAGTTATAATTGGGAATAACTTTAAGAAGACTAAATAATTTGGAAGTATACACCAAAGGAGGGGACAGGTAAAGTACATTGTACTAATCTATAATCGTCAAAGATGTTGGAAAAAACAAATAGAATGAAGGGCTATATTCCTAATTATGTTTACATAACTTTCTTTAAATTGATAATTAGGTTGCTTCCATTTTCTCATGGAAGTAAGGTTATATGTGGTAATTTAGTTCCTGAACACTATCTGTACTTTAAGGAGAGTGATAACACTGTGGGCCTTAACCACTGTGTGCATTAATGATACTGTTACATCACTGGGAATAGAGTTAATAATTCCAGTGGGTACCAGAACATTTCCCATCACAGATCTGATCATGAGACCAGAAACATCTCCCGTTCTATCTTCTAGGGATCTACTTAGCAACAAGTCAGTGGTGATGGCTCTAGATGTCTGCAGCAGGGACTCTGAAAAGGCAGGTCCACCAGGCGTGTGAGCAGTTGATCTGGGACTGTACGTACAAGAAGTGGGGACAGGGAACAGATAAGAGGGCTAAGTAAGAATCCAAGGTGGAATCTTTAGGTGTGAAAGACACCAACACAGGACTTGGCTGAGATAACCAGTAGGGACAGGAGAACCAAGTGGAGTGAGTAATATTCCGTGGTGATACAAAAAGAGATAAAGGCTAGGAGAAGAATAAGAATGACAGAAGAATGTGATTTTTCCTCATTTAATCTCTTCCCTGCCAATTCAGGAGAGTAGAAAATGAATGGAAAGAGGTGTTCTGAGTACCAGAAGAGTAGCTGGAGGCGTTATAACTTCCCTCCTCTCATTGAAGGTGCCAGTCCTCTGACCAAGGTATCAACAACACACACTAATCAAACAAAGAAAGAAACAAAGGGATCCTTAGGGGCTGGGGGGAGAGAACGGTTAGGAACCTGCTACTGAGAGATGGTTAACGCCCCCCGCAACCCCCCAGCAGAAAGGAAAAGGACATATTTATGGCAGAACCAGGGACATCCTTCCTATTTATGTGGCATAACGTTGATAAGCACAGTCTTCCTGTAATTCTTTAGCAAAATGGAAAATACAGAAATTTTAGGAAACTCCCAAAACAAAAAACATATTTATGAAGAAAATATTAAATCCAAATGGATCTAATTATTGTTTTGCCCTAAACCTACAAGCAAACATTAAATTTTAGTAATTTAGAACATGCTCTGAAATAAAAATAAGTACCTGCAGTTATCACAAGTTGCCAAATCAAAGTGGTTCATTAGATAAGAATCCATAAATTCTTTACCACATTCTTCACATATAACATAATCAAATTCCATTACAGGTCCTAAAGAAAGGAAGATTAATTCTCTAAGTTGCCTTTTTTTGTGATTAGAATAGAGCCTCCGCTATTTTATTAGCTTACCAGCATGTATTTTATGCCTGATACAAACATACTTATGTAAAAGACAACATAAAACCTTGATTAAGTAATCTTACATTTATCTTAATATTTTTAAGGAAAAAAGGAAATAACATAAAGGAAAAAATTATGGACTCACCCAGTATTTTTGAACTCAAACAACATGGAAAGTACTTGTATTACTTTTGTATTGCTGGTATAACAAATTACCACAAATTTAGTGGCTAAAATAACACAAATTTATTTTCTCACAGATCTGTAGTTTATATGTCTGACACAGGTCGCAGTGGGCTAAAGTCAAGGTGATGGCAGGGTTGCACTCCTTTCTGGAGGTTTTGAGGGACAACCTATTACCAGCCATTTCCAGCTTCTAGAGGCCACCTGCATTCCTTGACTCACGACTCCCTTTCTCCAGGGATGTAAGCTGGAGCCAGCAACTGCAGCTTCTTACATCACTATGGCTTCTTCCATAATCACACCTACCCCTGACTCTCTCCTGCCTCTCTTCTACTCTTAAGGATCCTTGTGATTACACTGGGCCCAGCTGGATAACCCAGAATAATCTCCCCATCTCAAAGTCTTTAACCTTAATCATATCTGCAAAGTCCCTTTGGCTCTGCAAGGTAATAAATGCATAGGTTCCGGGATGGTTAGGATGTGGACATCTTTGGGGGCCATTACTTGGCCTACCACAGTACTGTTGAGAGTACAAAGATTAGTCTCAAGGCCAGAGGGAGGTGGGGGAGCTGCTTACAGATAAGGGAGATGGGCACCAACATGTAACACAGAAAACAGAGGCAACAAAGAATTCACTTTCAAATGGGAAACTTTTTCTCTCCCTCACCCCCAACAACAGAGTAAACAGCTTCCTCTTCATCTGTCTCAACCACTAGATTGGAAATCTCCTGAAGGCAGAGATTGTATTTAGTTTAGCTATATATCCTCAATACCCAGCACGGAAACTACTCTAGGCAGATTAAGGCCGGATTCTTTTTTTTTTTCAAGATTTCAAATACCTAGCTAAGAATCTTTATCCTACAGAATTTTTTTTTCCAGCAAGTCTGAAGGTTTTACCCCTAAGTCTTTAGGATGATTGCTACTGCCAAGCCCCAACTCTGAGAACTGCCACAAGTCCCAGCAGGAAGAAAAATGGAGTTGCCATTTGTTCAACGTATTCCTATCACTGCCTTCCCTTACCTACTTCCAACACAAGAAGGTCAGTCAGTATTCTAGCACTCCTCAATATTACTAATCTCCACTCTTAACAAAAAAAATCACTCTTCTTTCTAAAATATTACAGGGGCATAGCTATGGACAAAAGGAAACACTGAAAATATAGTCAAAGTGGCATCTTCAAAAAACTGGTTACTGGAATGTGTTTGGATGGAGAGAAATGACAGTCAGAAATACCAATCAGGAGGCTACTGCACCGTATTATTAATCAAAAGCCATAAAATGTGCATACGTTTTCCTAATGTTAAAAATGCCTTATAATGGAAATTTTTAAATATACATAAGGATGATTTTTCAACTCCATCACTCCCTTTACATTTACCATTTGGAAATTGCCAGTCTACTGTAATCAAGAGCCTTCCCCTCCCCCCTTCAGTCCTTCATTCACTAACACATTTATTATCCATATGGACTCATGGATTCCTATTATTTCAATGGTGTCCTTCATTATTTTAGCATTCAAATTGCCTGAAATTTGGCCAGTGGAAGCCCCTTCAAGCTGACACTTATGCCTCTGTAACATGCTTCTATCACTTTCTGAACACTTACATATTTTCTGGCATTACAAAATGTCCCAAGCTCATCTTGTAGCCATCCTGCCCCAACCCTGGAATCAGCTATTTCTCTGAAGGGCCCTGGTTCCTTTTAGTGGAGAACAGTATCAGCATCCAAGATCTGGACACCAGCTGCGCTCATTGCTACTGGGCTACCTCTGCTTCACGGCCATTTCTGTGAACAGAGCTAGGAAATATATGTATATATAGACACACACACAAATACTCATACATGTACTGTACACTTTTTTTGTTGAGATATAACTGACATAACATTATATTAGTTTCAGGTGTACAACATAATGAGTCAACAATTGTATATATTACATAATGATCACCACAGTAAGTCTAGTTAACATTCGTCACCATACGGTTACATTTCTTATCATAAGAACTTTTAAGATCTAGTCTCTTAGCAACTTTCAAATATGTAATACAGTATTACTGTTACCATGCTGTACATTACTTTCCCATGACTAACTGGAAGTTTGTACCTTTTGACTCACTACCTTTTGACTCACTTCAAACATTTCACCTACCTCCCTCCTCCTCCCCCTTCTGGCAATCATCAATCTGTTCTCTGTATCTATGAGTTTGGGGGGGGGGTTGTTTTTAGATTCCACATATAAGTGAGATCATATGGTATTTAACTTTCTCTGACTTACTTCACTTAGCATAATGCCCTCAAGGTCCATCCATGTCGTCACAAATGGCAAGATTTCATTCTTTCTTGTGGCTGAATAATATTCCACTGTATGTATACACACACACACACACACTTCACACTTTCTTTATCCATTCATCCATCGATGGACACTTAGATTGTTTCCACATCTAGTTATTGTAAATAATGCTGCAATGAACATGGGGGTGCATGTATATTTTCGAGTTACTGTTTACATTTTCTTTGGATAAATACCCAGAAGTGGGATTGCTGGATTATATGGTAGTTCTAAGTTTTTGAGGCACTTGCATACTGTTTTCCATAGTAGTTGCACTGATTTACATTTACAAGGGTTCCTTTTATCCACATGCTCACCAACACTTATTTTTTGTCTCTTTGATAACCACCATTCTAACAGGTGTTAGGTGGTAGCTCACCGTTGTTTGATTTGCATTTCCCTGATGATTAGTGATGTTGAGCATCTTTCCATGTACATACTGGCCATCTGTATGTCTTCTCTGGAAAAAATGTCTATTCAGATCTTCTGCCCATTTTTTAATCGGATTGTTTGGTTTTTTGCTATTGAGTTGTAGGAGTTCTTTATGTATTTTGGATACTAACCCCTCATCAGATGTATGATTTGCAAATATTTTCCCCCATTCAGTTGGTGGGCTTTTCAAAGGTTTGCTCTGCTGTGCAGAAGCATTTTAGTTTGATGTAGTCCCACTTGTTTAACAGTTTTGCTTTTGTTGCTTCTGCTTTTGGTATCATAACCAAAAATATCATTGCCAAGACCAATGTCAAGGAGCTTTTCATCTATTTTCTTTTTTGTTTGTTTTTTATTTACTTGGTTGCGTTGAGTCTTAGTTGCAGCTCACAGGCTCCTTGGTTACGGCTCCAAGCTCCTTACTTGCGGCATGCAAACTCTTAGTTGTGGCATGCATGTGGGATCTAGTTCCCAGACTAGGGTTCAAACCTGGGCCCCATGCATTGGGAGCAGAGTCTTAACCACTGTGCCACCAGGGAAGTCCCCATCGGTTTTCTTCTAAGAGTATTACGGTTTGTCTTACACTTAAAACTTTAATCCATTTTGAATTATTCTGTGTGTATGATGTAAGACAGTGGCCCAGTTTCAATCTTTTGCATGTGACTGTCCAGTTCTCCCAACACCTTTTATTGAAAAAACTGTCCTTTCCCCTTGTATATTCTTGGCTCCTCTGTCATAAATTAACTGACCATATGTGTAGGTATATTTCTGGGCTCTCTCTTCTGTTCCATTGATCTATGTGTCGTTTTTATGCCAATACCATACTGTTTTCATTACAATGGCTTTGAAATATAATTTGAAATCAGGGAGCATGAGGTCTCCAGCTCTGTTCTTTTTTCTCAAGATTGCTCTGGCCATTCAGGGTTTTTCATGGTTCCATGTGAATTTTAGGATTGTTTGTCCTATTTCTGTGGGAAATTGCCATTGGAATTTTGATAGGGACTGCACTGATTCTATAGATTGCTTTAGGTACTATGGACATTTTAAGAATATTAGTTCTTCCAACCCAGGAGCACAGAATGTTTTTCTGTTTATTTGTGTCTTCTTCCATTTCTTTCATCCATGTCTTATAGTTTTCAGTCTACAAGTATTTCACCTCCTTGGTTAAATTTATTCCTAGGTATTTTATTCTTTCTGATAAATGGGCAACTGTAAACAGGACTGTTTTCTTAATTTCTCTTTCTGATAGTTCATTAGTAGTGTACAAAAATGCAACAGATTTCTATATATTGATTTTGTTTCCTGCAACTTTGCTGAATTCACTTTTTAGTTTACATGTACACTTCTACATGCATACACATATACATGTTTTAGAAATCATGAGTTCACACTGATACTGGCAATTTTAATCCATCCCCACAGGGTTCTTTCTTGCCTTCTCCCATTCCATATTTGTATGTCCTTTCTTCTACAATGAGAACCTTGGCTCCCAACAACATCAAGAAATACATTCATCTGCATGAGCCAATAATACATCTAAACTAGTTTCAAAATTTCTTCACTCATACCACTCTATGAGTTCAGGAATTCTGTGGTTTTCCCCTTACCCCACCCACCTCAAATTGAGGATATACTGTCAAATACTGTCCTCATAAATCAATTGGACTAGTTCTTTCTGTCCTCCCCCTCTTCAACATGATCATGTTATTTCATTTGGAAAAATACATCCATTTGTTTATTTGCTTTTAGGTTGTTTACTCCTTCTATCAATGTTAATTTAACTTTTTTTAAGTATGTAAACTTTACCAGAAATTTACATACTTTTGGGTCAGTTACCCTACTGCTATGAATCAGATCGCTGGACAAAAGTTTACCTCCAAATATATTCACTGCAATAATAATTATTAGAATAGAGAAAAGAAATAAACAAAAGAGCTGCATTTAAATGAATCATGGTGCAGCCATCAAATGGAGTATTATGTAGCCATTAAAAAGAAAGTTCTGAAAGAATATTTAAGAAATGGGGAGGACTTCCCTGGTGGTGCAGTGGTTGAAAGTCTGCCTGCCAATGCAGGGGACATGGGTTCGAGCCCTGGTCTGGGAGGATCCCACATGCCGTGGAGCAACTGGGCCCATGAGCCACAACTACTCAGCCTAAGCGTCTGGAGCCTGTGCTCCGCAACAAGAAGCCACGACAGTGAGTGGCCCCTGCTCGCCACAACTGGAGAAAGCCCTCGCATAGAAACAAAGACCCAACACAGCCAAAAATAAATAAATTAATTAATTAAAAAAAAGAAATGGAGAAATTCTCTTAACGACATTTTTATAAAAGAAAAATATTACATTCTCATTCACATATAAAAAACAGTCTCAAAGATAATACATCAAAATGTTTGTACAGGAAGTTACTGTTTAATGGGACAAAGTTTCAGTTTTGGGATGATGAAAAAACTCTGGAGATGGATGGTGGTGACTGTTACAAAACAACGTGAAAGTATAGTGCTTAATGCCACTAAACATACTAAACATACGCTTTAAAAGGTTACAATTATAGGGCTTCCCTGGTGGCGCAGTGGCTGGGAGTCCGCCTGCCGATGCAGGGGACACAGGTTTGATCCCTGGTCAAGGAACCAAATTCCCACATGCCGTGGGGGCAACTAAGCCCGCATGCCACAACTACTGAGCTTGCAAGCCTCAACGAGAGAGCTGGTGTGCTGCAAACTACAGAGCCCACGCACCCTGGGGCCTGCACACCACAACTAGAGAGAGAAAACCCCCAAGCCACAACCAGAGAGAAGCCTGAGCACTGCAACGAAGAGCCTGTGAACTGCAACAAAAGATCCCGCATGCTGCAACTAAATCCCAACACAGCCAAACGAAGAAAGGAAGGAGGGAAAGGAAGGAGGGAGGGAAAGGAAGGAAAGGAAGGAAAGGAAAAGGAAGGAAAGGAAAAGGAAGGAAAGGAAGGAAAGGAAGGAAGGAAGGAAGAAAACAGAGGAGGAACCAAGATGGCAAAGTAGAAGGACATGCTCTCACTCCCTCTTGCGAAAACACCAGAATCACAACTAACTGCTGGACAATCATCAACAGGAAGACACTGGAACTCACCAAAAAAGACACCCCACATCCAAAGACAAAGGAGAAGCCACAGTGAGATGGTAGGAGGGGCGCAATCACAGTAAAATCAAACCCCGTAACTGCTGGGTGGGTGACTCACAGACTGGAGAACACTTATACCACAGAAGTCCACCCACTGGAGTGAAGGTTCTGAGCCCCACGTCAGGCTTCCCAACCTGGGGGTCCGGCAACGGGAGGAGGAATTCCTAGAGAATCAGACTTTGAAGCCTAGTGGGAATTGACTGCAGGACTTCAACAGGACTGGGGGAAACAGAGACTCCACTCTTGGAGGGCATACACAAAGTAGTGTGCGCATCGGGACCCAGGGGAAGGAGCAGTGACCCCAGGGGAAACTGAACCAGACCTACCTGCTAGTGTAGGAGGGTCTCCTGCAGAGGCGGGGGCGGGGGGCGCGTGGCTGTGGCTCACCGTGGGGACAGAGACACGGGCAGCAGAAGTTCTGGGAAGTACTCCTTGGTGTGAGCCCTCCCAGAGTCTGTCATTAGCCCCACCAAAGAGCCCGGGTAGGCTCCAGTGTTGGGTTGCCTCAGGACAAACAACCAACAGGGAGGGAACCCAGCCCCACCCATAAACCATCAAGTGGATTTAAGTTTTACTGAGCTCTGCCCACCAGAGCAACAGTCAGCTCTACCTACTACCAGTCCCTCCCATGAGGAAGCTTGCACAAGCCTCTTAGACAGCTTTATCCACCAGAGGGCAGACAGCAGAAGCAAGAAGAACTACAATCCTGCAGCCTGTGGAACAAAAACCACATTCACAGAAAGACAGACAAGATAAAGGCAGAGGGCTGAGGGCTACGTACCAGATGAAGGAACAAGATAAAACCCCAGAAAAACAACTAAATGAAGTGGAGATAGGCAACCTTCTAGAAAAAGAATTCAGAATAACGATAGTGAAGATGATCCAGGACCTCGGAAAAAGAATGGAGGCAAAGATCGAGAAGATGCAAGAAGTTAAACAAAGACCTAGAAGAATTAAAGAACAAACAAACAGAGATAAACAATACAATAACTGAAATGAAAAATATACTAGAAGGAATCAATAGCAGAATAACTGAGGCAGAAGAACGGATAAGTGACCTAGAAGACAGAATGGTGGAATTCACTGCTGCAGAACAGAATAAAGAAAAAAGAATGAAAAGAAATGAAGACAGCCTAAGAGACCTCTGAGACATTAAACGCAACAACATTCGCATTACAGGGGTCTCAGAAGGAGAAGAGAAAGGACCAGAGAAAATATTGGAAGAGATTATAGTCGAAAAATTCCCTAACATGGGAAAGGAAATAGCCACCCAAGTCCAGGAGGCGCAGCAAGTCCCATACAGGATAAAACCAAGGAGAAACACGCCGAGACACACAGTAATCAAATTGGCAAAAATTAAAGACAAAGAAAAATTACTGAAAGCAGCAAGGGAAAAATGACAAATAACATACAAGGGAACTCCCAGAAGGTTAACAGCTGATTTCTCACCAGAAACTCTACAAGCCAGAAGGGAGTGAGTGACATGATATACTTAAAATGATGAAACGGAAGAATATACAACCAAGATTACTCTACCTGGCAAGGATCTCATTCAGATTCAATGGAGAAATCAAAAGCTTTACAGACAAGCAAAAGCAAAGAGAATTCAGCACCACCAAACCAGCTCTACAACAAATGCTAAAGGAACTTCTCTAAGTGGGAAACACAGGAGAAGAAAAGGACCTACAAAAACAAACCCAAAACAATTAAGAAAATGGTCATAGGAACATACATATCAATAATTACCTTAAACATGAATGGATTAAATGCTCCAACCAAAAGACACAGGCTTGCTGAATGGATACAAAAACAAGACCCATATATACACTGTCTACAAGAGACCCACTTCAGACCTAGGCACACATACAGACTAAAAGTGAGAGGATGGAAAAAGATATTCCATGCAAAGGGAAATCAAAAGAAAGCTGGAGTAGCAATACTCTTATCAGATAAAATACTTTAAAATAAAGAATGTTACAAGAGACAAGGACACTACATAATGATCAAGGGATCAATCCAAGAAGAAGATATAACAATTATAAATATATATGCACCCAACATAGGAGCACCTCAATACATAAGACAACTGCTAACAGCTATAAAAGAGGAAATCGACAGTAACACAATAATAGTAGGGGACTTTAACACCTCACTTACACCAATGGACAGATCATCCAAAATGAAAATAAATAAGAAAACAGAAACTTTAAATGACACAATAGACCACATAGATTTAATTGATATTTATAGGACATTCCATCCAAAAACAGCAGATTACACTTTCTTCTCGAGTGCGCACGGAACATTCTCCAGGATAG
>NW_020185326.1:4924987-4929380 GCF_003031525.2 Neophocaena asiaeorientalis asiaeorientalis | reverse complement strand
ATTAATCTCCGAAATATATAAACAGCTCATGCAGCTCAATATTAAAGAAGCAAACCCAACCCAAAAATGGGCAGAAGACCTAAATAGACATTTCTCCAAAGAAGATATACAGATGGCCAAGATGCACATGAAAAGCTGCTCAACATCACTAAGTATTAGAGAAATGCAAATCAAAACTACAATGAGGTTATCATCTCACACCAGTTAGAATGGGCATCATCAGAAAATCTACAAACAACAAATGCTGGAGAGGGCGTGGAGAAAAGGGAACCCTCTTGCACTGTTGGTGGGAATGTAAATTGATACAGCCACTATGGAGAACAGCATGGAGTTTCCTTAAAAAACTAAAAATAGAATTACCATAAGATCCAGCAATCCCACTACTGGGGATATACCCAGAGAAAACCATAATTCAAAAAGACACATGCACCCCAATGCTCACTGCAGCATTACTTACAATAGCCAGGTCATGGAAGCAACCTAAATGCTCATCGACAGACGAATGGATAAAGAAGTTGTGGTACATATATACAATGGAATATTACTCAGCCATAAAAAGGAACAAAATTGAGCCATTTGTTGAGACGTGGATGGATCTAGAGACTGTCATACAGAGTGAAGTAAGTCAGAAAGAGAAAAACAAATACCGTATATTAACGCATGTATGTGGAACCTAGAAAAATGGTACAGATGAACCGGTTTGCAGGGCAGAAGTTGAGATACAGATGTAGAGAACAAACGTATGGACACCAAGGGGGGAAAACCGCGGTGGTGTGATGAAGTGGGCGATTGGGACTGACATGTATACACGGATGAGTATAAAATTGATGACTAATAAGAACCTGCAGTATAAAAAAACAAACAAACAAAAAACCAACTAATACTAAACTTTCTTTGGGTTATTTGTATGGAAGTATGTTAATATAAATGTTTTAGACATTACCTGAAATTTCTAAAAATCTTATATGTTCTGGTATAATGTTGTAAGTCATAATTCTAGTTATTACTTTAAAATGTATATCTCAGAAATAACTAAAAAAAAAAAAGAAAAGAAAGAGCTTTTAAGCTGCACCAATTGTAAGTAACTTAAAACATTAAAAAAAAAAGAGTCCTAGGAAGCAGAAAAGCACAGAGAAGCAACCAGCCTCTTCTCCATAGGCATCTAGCTTTTTACCAAAGGAGAGGTTCCATTGCTCCCTGAGTCAAGAGTTGCAGAAGCTCCACCCCAACCCCCCTTTCTGAGATCTCCCTTTGCAGTGTCCTAATCCAAGGGGCCCCTCTCCAGTATGTATGGAGACATCTAAACTTTTATAAACCTAGTGAAGCCCATTTCCTTTCCTTTTCAAGCCCTTTCATCATTGTGACTGTCTGAAATTCTGCCAAGTACAGAAATTAGTGTCTGACTATAAAAAAAAAAAAGTGATAGAAAATATTAATTACTCTCCCTGTTTTCTTCTACCCATAGAGGTCAACCACATAAAGTCATAAAAGTAGGCTCCTTGTGCAAAGGCACCTGCCCAAGGGGGCAAACAGGTGTCAAAATGCAGCCCATGATCACTTTTTAAGCCATGAGCCCTGGCCCAGGCTAAGTCAGCCCAGAGAAAGAGGGTCTTTTTCTAATTTCTCTCCCAAAGATGACACTGCGGAAGAGGTAATCAAGGATGTGACCACCGGTTAAACTGTGAGCTGGACCTGGGCAATCAGAGGCTCCTCACCCTCTCTTCTTCTCTCCTTGGGATGTACATTCTGCCCCATGTTCCCACAGTGGGAGCTGTTTCAAGGACACAGCCTTGAGAGTGTACGGTGTTGTTGAGACCATGTGGACTGAATATGCAACTGAACCCAGTGAAAGCTTCTACATATACTTTAAGATTTGGCGAGCGGGTGCGGAGATCTACTCAATTCACAGCCACCCAAGACAAGCCTCGTAAGAAAGTTCCCTTGCTTATTAAAACTGCCACCTACCAATCTGGAGTGCTCTGACTCTTTCTTTAGCCTCTCCCTGCTTTCTTTCCCTGTATGGGGCCAGCTTGTGAATAAGAGACACCTTTTCTACCCTGCACAAATTCGTTACCAGAGTGCTAACTGCAAGCAGCAGCCCTACCGTCAATAACAGTATATGACACATGCCACATACATACCTCAGTCAAGCAGAAAGGCACTACAGTAGGTTCTCAATTAATGTTTGTTGCATGACCTGTTAAATGAACAGGGCTTTATAAGCCCGTGGTGGATTCAGGAATCTACAGAAAAACAGTTACAGTGAATCTTCATATCCATAGAATCATAAGGACTTTACAGGTCACTGAATTCAAGGCATTCCCTCCTGATACAGGGTTTTTCTACAATATCCTGCTCAAGTGGTCTCTCAATCTCTGAACCCCTCCAATGCTTTGCTATTTAGAGGCAGCACTCCACATGGTTTGGCTCACATGATGTATGTGGCAACACCCTATTTAGTGCAAAGTACAAGTTCATTATACTGGGTTGGAATCTCCCGCACTGTAACTGCTATCCACTGTTCCAATTCTCCCCTCCAGAGCAAATCGCAGTAAGTATAATCTGTCTTCCACAGAGGAATATGTCTTGCATTTGCAGGCAGCTGAAGTGTTTCTAAGTTAAACGTATCCAGTTTTGACAACTGTTCCTCACATGCCAATTTCAATATTTCCATTTTGACCACCCTGTTTTGGACATATACACTTGTCAGTAGCCCTCATAAAATATGGCACCCAATATATACAGTGGAATATTACTCAGTCATAAAAGAAACGAAACTGAGTTATTTGTAGTGAGGTATATGGACCTAGAGTCTGTGATACAGAGTGAAGTAAGTCAGAAGGAGAAAAACAAATACCATATGCTAACACATATATATGGAATCTAAAAAAAAAAAAAAAAGGTACTGAAGATCCTAGGGACAGGACAGGAATAGCGACGCAGACATAGAGAATGGACTTGAGGACACGGGGAGGGAGATGGGTAAGCTGGGACGAAGTGAGAGAGTGGCATGGACATATATACACTACGAAATGTAAAATAGCTCGCTAGTGGGAAGCAGCCACATAGCACAGGGAGATCAGCTCGGTGCTTTGTGACCACCTAGAGGGGTGGGATAGGGAGGGTGGGAGGGAGATGCAAGAGGGAGGAGATATGGGGATATATGCATATATATAGCTGATTCACTTTGTTATAAAGCAGAAACTAACCCACCATTGTAAAACAATTATACTCCAATAAAGATGGTAAAAAAAAATAAGGCACCCAAACTGAAAATTAAGTATTTTAATCCTTCAGGTGTCAGCTTCTGAAAACAATAGTTTAGACACACACAGAAGAGAACAGGATTATTACCTACCTTGATGAATACACAACACTTCTAATGCTACAACCAAAACTGGAATAGCTTTTTTAAGCTGTTATATTCCACTACTGGCTTCAAACTTATGATCAAGTAAAACTATCTTTTTCAAAGAGTGTGAAAGTACCCTCATCCAGAGGATGCATGGATATAGATATATGTGATTTACCAGAACTTTAACCTTAGATAATAGTTATTTTATTATTTTTTTTATGCCAGACCTATCTTGTACTTTACAGACCACTTTTTTTCCTCTAAACATAAAGAAAAGACCTAAATTTTATGTCTTGCATTCAAGTCCCTCATTTCAGCCTTTCAAGATACTTTTAAGTATTTATTCTATCAGCCTACCTATTATAAAACAGGGAGCATCAAGTCTAAGTACACAAACCACATGTTAAATGAATCATTGCCAAATTTGTTTCATTTTTAATCTACTAGCAAAACTGCCATATTTTATCACTCTTATAAAGCCATTTTCTAGCATCACTTTGCAAAGAATTATGCATGTTACTCAAAATGACCAACCGAGGTATCTATTTTCTATTTTCTGAAAACACACTTTACCTGGTTGATGAACAACCTTTCCAGTTGTATGTTCTTCTTCCTCCTCCTCTTCCAGAATGAAGCCTCCTCCTGTGTCAATTATCTTCGGGGCTGCTTTTACATTAGCCACGCCTACAAAAAGTAAGAGTGGTCAACAAATGAACTAGGTAAGCCCTTATGTTCCCTTGTGCATAAACAGGAACTTTTAAAAATTTAATATATATCAAACAAGACAAGGATGTCCACTATTATCACTTCTATTCAACATTATAATGAAGGTCCCAACCACTGTACTACGGCAAGAAAACAAGACAAGCAAAAAGGCTGGAAAGAATTAAAACAGTATTCACAGATGATGTGATTATGTATACAGAATATCCAAAAGAATCAAGAAATAATACCTAGGAACAGGTGTGTAAAACCTCTATACTGAAAACACCACTAAGAGAAATCTAAGTCAATTCTCCCCAGATTTACCTAAAGATT
>NW_020185326.1:4856298-4924928 GCF_003031525.2 Neophocaena asiaeorientalis asiaeorientalis | reverse complement strand
GAACGCACGTGTGTGCGCGCGCGCGCGCGCTCAGGAGGGGGAGGAGTAATGGGAGCTGACAAGCTGATCTAACATTTATATGTAAATACAAAGAATACACAATAGCCAAGATAATCCTGAACAAAACTGGAGGATTTACACTACCAGATTTGAAGATTTACTACAAAGCTTCAGTAATTATGACAGTATAGTACTAAAACAAAGGGGCCAATGTATTGATAGTAGAAGAGAGAGTCCTGAAATAGACCTACACATATCTGGTCACTTAACTTACAGCAAAGGCTCCAAGACAATTCAGTGAGAAAAAGATAATATTTGCAATAAATGATGCTAGGATTTATGACAAAGGTACTACAAAACAGTGAGGAAAAGATGGTTATTTCAATAAATGAACTTTGACTCTACCTCATACAATATACACAAAACAATTTTTAAATGGATCATAGTCTTGAATGTAAAGGGTAAAAGGTAAAACAATAAAGCTTCTAGAAGAGAATATTGGAGAATAACTCAATGAACTTGAGGTATCCAAAAACTTCTTCAACATGACACAAACGTATTAACCGTAAGAGAAAAACTGCAAATTGAACTTGATTAAAACTAAGAACCTGGGCTTCCCTGGTGGCGCAGTGGTTGAGAGTCCACCTGCCGATGCAGGGGACAAGGGTTCGTGCCCCCGGTCCGGGAACATCCCACATGCCGAGCAGCGGCTGGGCCCGTGAGCCATGGCTGCTGAGCCTGCCTGTCCGGAGCCTGTCCTCCACAACGGGAGAGGCCACAATATATGTAAATACAAAGAATACACAATAGCCAAGATAATCCTGAACAAAACTGGAGGATTTACACTACCAGATTTGAAGATTTACTACAAAGCTTCAGTAATTATGACAGTATAGTACTAAAACAAAGGGGCCAATGTATTGATAGTAGAAGAGAGAGTCCTGAAATAGACCTACACATATCTGGTCACTTAACTTACAGCAAAGGCTCCAAGACAATTCAGTGAGAAAAAGATAATATTTGCAATAAATGATGCTAGGATTTATGACAAAGGTACTACAAAACAGTGAGGAAAAGATGGTTATTTCAATAAATGAACTTTGACTCTACCTCATACAATATACACAAAACAATTTTTAAATGGATCATAGTCTTGAATGTAAAGGGTAAAAGGTAAAACAATAAAGCTTCTAGAAGAGAATATTGGAGAATAACTCAATGAACTTGAGGTATCCAAAAACTTCTTCAACATGACACAAACGTATTAACCGTAAGAGAAAAACTGCAAATTGAACTTGATTAAAACTAAGAACCTGGGCTTCCCTGGTGGCGCAGTGGTTGAGAGTCCACCTGCCGATGCAGGGGACAAGGGTTCGTGCCCCCGGTCCGGGAACATCCCACATGCCGAGCAGCGGCTGGGCCCGTGAGCCATGGCTGCTGAGCCTGCCTGTCCGGAGCCTGTCCTCCACAACGGGAGAGGCCACAACAGTGAGAGGCCCGCGTACGGCAAAAAAAAAAAAAAAAACTAAGAACCTCTATTCATCAAAAGACACTATTATGAGAGTAAAAAGACAAGATACAAATCGGGAGAAGCTATTTGCAATATGTATATCTGACAAAAGACTCATCCAGAATACATAATGAAATCCTATAAACCAGTGAAAGACAAATAGCCTAACTTAAAAAAAGGGAAAAGACCTGAAGAGAAACTTCACAAGTGAAGATATGCAAACAGCTAGTAACCACATGAAAAAGGTCTCATCATCATAAGTAATTAGGAAAATACAAATTAAAACCATATTGAAATATCACCATTCCCACCAGAATACTCAAAATGAAGAAGACTGACAATACCAGGTGATGAGCGTGTGGAGCACCTGGGACTATCACACACGGCTAGTAAGATTTTAAATTCATATAATCATTGTTCGGCAATGCCTGCTAAAGTTAAAATATACATCTCCCCTATAACCCAGAATTCCATCTCTAGGCATGTACACAATAGAAATGAGTGCATATGTCTACCATATCAAAAATGCTCACAAATGTTTTCCTCATAACAGCCCCAAACTGGAAACAACCCAAATTTCCATCGAAAGAAAAATGGAAAAACTATGGTATTAACAACCTAAAAGAGTACTACTGAACATATAAATGAACCAACTACCAACACATGCAACAACACGGATGAATCTCTCAGGTATTATGGTAAGCAAAAGAAGCCAGTTACTGTATGATTCCATTTATATGATGTTCAAAAACAGACAGTACTAATCAAATGGTCGGAACGATAGTTACTTCTGAGGGTGAATGGTTGACTAAGAACTGCCATTAGGGAAACTTCTAAGGTTCTGGAAGTGTCTGTACAGTATATTGATTGCTGTGGTATTGACATGAGTATTCACATAGGTAAAATTCAGATGAGTGCATTTTACAGTAATGTATGAATGTTATAACTAATTTTTTAAGATAAATTTAGTAGGTATTATCTTGCTTAAGTCTAAACTCCCCTTCTCTGGCCTCAATTTATTAAATAAAGGAATTAGAGTATAAGCCTGTTTCTACAGTAAACAGCAATTCTCATATTCTAACTACATTGTCTGTCCATCTCTACATCCCTTCATTAGACTGAGTGCTTCCATCTCCGTAATTCTGAAAAATAGTTAAGCATTCCACGAATATTTACTGACTGGATAGAAATCAATGAATGTATCAGAATATGATTTTGATTTCATGAATAGTGTAGCAAATGATTAGAATGATCATTCATGAGTGCAGTAAGAATTAAGAAGGGAAGCTGGAGTAATCAAGACCATAATCTGAGCAGGATACTGAACAATGGTAAATCATGCCAAAAACAAAGCCCAATTTCTTTCTACTGCTATGCCTTGCTTTTTCCCCAGGCCCTTAGCACTACTCTTAGCAACACATTCTACTCAAGTTCTTCTCAGTTTTTTCATGGCATGTCATAGCACACACAGAAAATGAAAACTGTACAGTACGCTGAAATAAAAGTACTACAAAGATTAAAAATCTCAGCACCTACCCAACTCTTGAAGCACAGCAGGTTGTATACAATGCTGTAACACAGTTCAGTTCTTTGGCAAATACTAAGAATTCTAACAAAATATTCACGCTACCTTGCTTTCCGTTATCAGACATTTAGTTTAATACCACTTTATGCTCTATTTTGCACCCGTGTTCCACGGTCTTTTAGTACAGATCTAGAAAGCTTTATGGAATAATGAATATGAATTAATCAATGCAGATGGACAACTTTTTGTCCTGACCCTAGAATGATTCAACTTGGGAAAGGAATAAAAGAAAACCACTATAAAGCAGAAAGGATGAGACCAGAACCATTAAAACTGGTTGCAATTTGCAGGTTCACTGTCAGTATGAATATCAAGACACGCAGCTCGCTCTTTTCACTCTTCCTTACTTCTGGCTGATGAAAAAGGGTAGTGGATGACACAGCTCTGACCGTGCTCAACTGCTCACGCAGTATGGATATAGATTTAGGAACACCTGTGCTTCACATTATAGAGGTGGTCCTGAAGAACCACATGTCAACCAAACTGTATTTCCCTGAGGAAAATTATTAGTTGACCCCACTGGAGAATTACATGATAGACACATACATGATAGGCAAAGAGAGAAATATAAGCCGCCAAGGGCTGCCCTAAGAAAAGGGAAAGATGAAATCCAAACAAGAATAACAGCCTTTCTTCCTATGGGTGAGAGAGATGCCTAGTATAGCAGAGGCAGCTGGAGAACAAAGAAAGGCCCCGAATCCAGGGTCAGATGACCCGAGTTCTAGTCCTGATTAACCTTTGCACTTACTGGGATGCACCTGAGCAAACCCCCTTTCCTTTTCTGATCCTCAGTTACCACCTCAGTAAAACACGGATACCAAACCCTGTCCTAATTATTTTCTCACATATCAGCCAATTTGAAAAACGTGAAGAATCAAATCAGCCAATTTGAAAAACGTGAAGCACAACAGGTGCCACTCTGTTAGCCCCACGAAGGCAGCAGCTAACGTCTGTTTGCTCCCAGCACGGAGCAAGCACTGCGCCGGTTACGGAATATGCACTCAATCACCCTGTGTTAAATGGATGACTGAGGGAAGCTGGTGCAGGACCACTAGTTAAATAAGTTACAAGGTCTAAAAGCTTTACACAAAAACCACCCCTGGGACCGGTGGAAGCTGCAGGAAGAGAGCAGAAAGGGAGAACTGAGGCACTGGCTGGCATTTCCCGACGGCGAGGGCGGCTGCATTCCCAAGCTAAGGACCGCCCAGGAGCAGGAAGGAAAGGCCAGGGCTGGGAGTCAGGAGTCGCCCTGTGGCCTCGGACAGCCCGCTGTGACAAGGCCCGCTGAGCGGATGCCACCCCCACCCCCCGCACCTGGGACTGCGGGAGGGTCTGGGCGGAAACGCGAAGGGAGTGCACGCCACACCCAAGACGCTGCCCCTGGTCCGCAAGGAAAGAGAAGGGGCAGACGCCGCCCGGGCCCAAACCTCCGGTAGCCGCAGCCGCCGTCGCCGGGTAAGGCCGGGCCGCCAGCCGGGCCTGGCGCAGCATCAGCGCCCGCTGCCGCTTCCGCTCGATGCTCGCCCGCACCGCGGCAGATAGCTCCGCCGGCTGTTCTGAAACCGCCGGCTCAGACGAAGCTCCCCCGGCGGCCGCCATCTCTGTGCTCCCCCAAGGTCTGTGGCTCTAGCCCCGCGCACGCGCATTGGCTACCCGAAGCGTGCCCAAGGCCCCGCCAGCGCCGACACCACCTCCGCGCCTGCTCCACGGCTCAGCCTCCGACAAGAAGAGAGCCTGCGCAATTTGAGAAGCACGTGGGAAAGGGAGGGGCGGCGGGCGGAGTCTGCGCACGCGTCGGCGCGGGGAATATTGGCCGGCTTGTAACCCAGGGGGAGGGCCGTGGCGGAGATCGGTGATAGTCATCTTTAAAATAATAGTTTCGCTTGGTGGTTCAGAATATGGACTTTGGAGTCAGACTTGGGTTAAATCCTATCTCTGACACTTGCCATCTGCGTGACTTCAGCAAGTTATTTAACCTGAGTCCAGTTTCTTCAGTAGTAAAAGGATAATTACGGAACCACTTCCATGGTTGTTGGGAAGATTGGATGTAGCCTTTCAGCACAATGCCTGGCACATAAAAAGCTTTCAAAAATGATGGCAGGACTTCCCTTGCAGTCCAGAGGTTAAGACTCGGTGCTTCCAATGCAGGGGGCGCGAGTTCCAAACCTGGTTGGGGAACTAAGATCCCGCATGCCAGCAGCACAGACAAAAAATGTAAAATGAAATAATAAAATAAAATGGCAGCTAGTAGTAATAGTAGTGCCAATCAAGAGTGATCAATAGATGATTGGTCTGACTACTTACAACACCTGGCCTAGATTCGAAATGAGAGCGCCTGGGTTTAAACTCTCACTTGCTGTGACATCAGGCAAATGCAGCACCAGGTTCCCAAGGCTGGTATGCTTGAGCTCGGCTGTCTTCTTTTCCTTGGAATATTTCTTCAGTGTGGATGAGCTGCCACCAGGTAGACAGTGGGTTTGGATTTGGGCCAAATCCTGACTTCCCAAACGTGTGGCAAATGAAGCAAAAGAAACACTGCGTGATTTTCTAAAAATATATGCTTTTTCTTTATTACAAATAAAACCTAACTGAAGCCAGAAAACATTAAGTTCTAATTACTACACATACCATTTGGGATTAGTTTTTAGAGCAAGCTGGCACACTGAGGTTTCCCACTAATATTCAATGATAAAAGTTTGAGAAGCACAAACTAGTGGCTCTAATCTATCAAATATATGTATATTTAAACTGGAGGACCTTATATAAAGCAGAGAAATGCTGAGCTCTTCTGGTTGAACTGGAGACAGAGACCTCAAGCCATCCCTACTCCCTTTCTCCTCAGATTCTTCTTGCTCCCCATCCTTTGATCTTGTCCAGGTGATAAAATCTCAAATTCTGTATGACACCTAAAGCACAAGCAAGAAAAGAAAAAATTAGAGAAATTTAACTTCATCAAAATGGAAAACTTTTGTTCATCAAAGGACACTATCAAGAAAATGAAAAGACAGCTCACAGAATGGGAGAAAATATTTGGAAATCATAAACAGGTTTCCATGTTCCCTATCCAAAAGTAGAGCATTCCTAAGAAACCTTTTCTAAGCCAAAATGGCATAAAGCAAAGAAGCAATTACCTTAGGACACATCTTGCTAACGAATGCACATGCACAAAATAAATCGAGATAAAGCACAGATGCTCACAGACACAGTTCAAAGCTATGGCAGCTGGATTCTAAGATGCTGAGGGTAGTTCCCCGGGAAGGAGCTTGGTGGTGTCATTCTCTCAAAGCAAGCTGCCTCTATACTGCCTCATGCAAAACAAACTCGAACACTATTTTTGCTTTTCCCCTTTTCTCCTGAAAGCGGAAATCCTCTTCACATTTCTTTCTGTTAGCGAAAACAGGTACTAATGAAGGTCTTTTGTAAAAGCAAATTGAGATAAAGCAAACTTGAAAAGCGAGGGATACCTGTATCTGAAAAGGGAACTCTTACAACTAAATAACAAAAAGGCAAATAACAGTTTTTAAATGAGCTAAAGACTTAAATAGATATTTTTCTAAAGAAGATATACAAGTGGCCAAACAAGCACATGAAAAGAATTCATCATTAGTGAAATGCAAATGAAAAGCATCAGATCAAAAGTGAAGTGCGATACCATTTCACACCCATTACTATGACTAGAATTAAAAGGAAAAAAACCCCAGAAAATAACAAGTGTTGGCAAGGATGTGGAGAAATTGGAATCCTCATACATTGCTAGTGGGAATGTAAAACAATGCTGCCCATGGCAAACAGTTTGGCTATTCTCCAAAAAGTTAAACATATAGAATTACCATATAAGTCAGCAGTTTCACTCCCAGGTAGAATTCAAGTCCTGAAAGGTTGAAAACAGGTGTTCAAACAAAAACTTGCATACAAATGTTCATAGCAGCACTATTCACAATAACCAAAAGACTGGAACTACCCAAATGTCCATCAAATGATGAATGGATAAACAAAATGTGGCGTATCCAAACAAGGAATATAATTCAGCCATAAAAGGGAAGTACTGACACATGCTCCAACATGGATGAACCTTGAAAACATTACAGGGACTTCCCTGGTGGCACAGTGCTTAAGAATCCACCTGCAAATGCAGGGGACACGGGTTTGATCCCTGGTCCTGGAAGATCCCACATGCCACGGAGCAACTAAGCCTGTGCACCACAACTACTGAGCCTGCGCATTAGAGCCCACGTGTCACAACTACTGAAGCCGCCGCACCTACAGCCTGTGTTCCTCAACAAGAGAAGCCACCGCAATGAGAAGCCCGCGCACCGCAACGAAGAGTAGCCCCTGCTCGCCACAATTAGGGAAAGCCCGCACACAGCAACAAAGACCCAACACAGCCCAAAATAAATAAATTAAAAAATTTGTTTTTTAAAAAAGAAAAGATAACATTATACATTTCTTTGAAATGAAACATTTGAAATAAGCAAACCCATAGGAACAAAAAAGCAAATTAGTGGTTGCCAGGGACTGAGGGGAGAGGGAAATGAGAAGCGACTGCTTAATAAGTATGGGACTTCCTTTTGGGGTAATAAAAATGTTCTGTTGTAACGGCTTCACAACACTGTGAATGTACTATGTGTTACTAATGGTCAATTTTATTTTATAATAAGGTTTTTAAAAATTCCAATTCTAACTGGGCCCAGGCAGGTAATGGAAGTTAATGAATCCATCCAGGTGTGGGGCTCTTGCAAACTGGAGTGTGAGGGCCCCGCTAAAGGAAAAGCTACTGCACAGCTCCAGTGGGTAGACAGAATTTGGGCCCATTGTTGCCAACTGCCCAATGTTTGAAGAAAAGTTACTACTTCTCAAATTGCAAATACAAGTCACATGGTGATCTTGTTAAAATGAGCATTCTCATTCAGTAGGTCCCTGGTGGGACTCGAGAATACGCATCTCTAATGAGCTCCCTGATGGGGCTGCAGCTCCACAAACCACAGACCCAACAGTAAGGGTCCGGCCTACAGGTTCTCAAACTTGGCTGCATGTTGGAAGCACCTGGGGAGCTTAAAAACCACAAACAGAGTTTGATATCATTATCATTGGTCAGAGGTGGGATCTGGGCATTAGGATTTTATAAAGCAACCTCTCCCCCACCCCCATGATTCTAATGGGCAGCAAACTTTGAGAGGCAGCACCCTTAAATGACCCTTCTAGACGCTACACAGCTCTAGGAGCATCTAAGGCTGTGCAATATTCCCATAGGACAAGGTAACAGTTCTCCCCCAACGTAAAATTTGACAATTAGCCACTAGAAACTCCTCCCCAGAAAAGCATTCCAAGCTTGAACATTGCAGGACATGGACCATAGCTCAGATGCTGCACCAACCCTGGTATTTTGTTAACTCTTGACAAACTGTTGGATTTCCTTTTACCGGTAACTCCCTCTCCTTGGGCTTCCTGACCTTTGTTAGCAAGTTTCATGTAATTGGGTCTGAATTGTTAGCTGAGGCCTCAACCAAGGTAAACCAAGACTCCTCCTTTAGAGAAAAGAAGAGTACATGCCCTGATCTGTGCGTCCCACACAGTGACAGAGGCTGCAGGGCTTGCCTGGAGCACAGGGGCATGAGTCATCTTGGTGGGGGCACAAAAGGAAAACAGGCAAGGAGAATAGACCAGTGGATGTGTTCTTGCTTCTTCCCATTCACAATGGGAAAAACCTGCAACTACATCTATCTTCCTGCTTTGTACCTCTCACCTCCCAGACCAACTGTGATCCTGGCTGAAAGAGGGGTAATTAACAAAGCACAGGAAGAACTGAAAGCCCTTAATGGAGGCTGAAAAAGAGCAGGCAGGTAAGAATGGAAGCCAGGAAGGGGAATGAGAAACTTGGCAGTGTTTCCTGACAGGGCCTCCTCTCTGAGAGCATTTCTGGGGTTATTCATGCCTGAGATGACAGGATGTGAACATATTTGTCTTTATTATCTAGTAAATGGTACATGTGTGTGTCTTTCTTTTTTACTTTCATTTTTCCCCTGATTCCTGGGGCTTTACCCCCTTAATGTGGTTACTTTGAACATCGTTGGCATAAATTCACAATAGGAGAACATCTGTGGTAAGGAGCATGCCAAGGGGGGAAACTGTCTGGGACGAGGATGCAGCAACACAGAAATTAGCCCGATCCTGTAGACCTAAGCTGTATTGATTTAGTAACCAGGAAATGCAGTCTCTTTTGGCTGTGATTGACGCTCCTTCTGGAAAAACTTAGATTTCAACCTCCCTGAACTAAAAGATAAAGGAATTGAGGCAAAAACATCATATTGGAACCTTGATCAATAAAATGTGTGTGCAAAGGGATTTAGAAAACATCTTAAAGACTCACAAAAATTTTCTTTCCAGAAGCAATAAGAAGTAGGAGGGTCCAAACATTCAACTAAGGACAGGACCTAGGAAAAATGATTATCAGCACTGGAAGCCAAAATCCAGTCACCCACTGACCAGCAAGGGCAGATCTTCCCAACTCTGCATTCCCCAGGTCCTGAATGTGGCCCAAGGGACCTTCCTTCTTACTACTTCTTCCGGGAAACTTGCCTGTCTCCTTCCTCAGGCTCCTATGAACCTCGTGTGTGCTGGTTTTGTGGCTCTTCCACACCAGAGGTGATACCTACCTGCCGTCCTTAACTAGATTATCAGGTCCTCGAGAGCTGGGACCGTCTGGTTCATCCCAGTATCACCAGCACAATGTCTGGCACAGAGTAGCTGCTCATTAAATGTTTGTGAAATTAAATAAACAGAATGAATAATACTGAATAAACCTAGTCGGATGTCTCACCAGCACTGAAAACTCAGTGTCCAAAGCTGAACCTGACAACCACCTCAGCTCTGCTTATATACCTGTGGTGACAGGGAACACTCTACTTCAGAACAGCCTGCTCCATTGTTGTCTAGCTTTGGTCAGTGTTTTTTGCAATAATAATAATAATAGTAAACACTTACATGGTGCTTAGTATATGATATAGTAGGTGTTTTTAAGCATTTAAAATTTATTAATTAATCTAATTTTCATAACTACTCAATGAGTATATTCACTAGTGCCAGTTTATAGATGAGATAACTAAGGCACAGAGATGTTAAATAACTTGTTCAAGGTCAAGGTGACAGAGCTGTGTTCAACCAGGCACAGCCCAGCCCCAGTATCAATATTCTCAACCACTAAACTCTTAAATCTCGAAATTAGAATGTTTTCCTCTTACTTCTCCACTAGTATTTGTTTTGCCTGAGTTAATGCAGAGCTGGGATCAGAAACCAGATCCTTGTAATACCCTACATGCTAACCAAGTGGCTTGAAACAGACTGGACTGTCTTTGTCTTAAGCCTGATCTGAGAGTTATTATTGCCAGTCTTAGATAGGGCCAAGGGAGGATGAATGTGGTCCAGGGCTCATAAATTACATGGAACTCCAATCTACATAATGGGGTCATAATTTTGTGGTTCCCTGTTTTCTTACTATCCCCAGTTGGGGTTTTTGTTTTCCTTTCAATTACCTTTATAGAAAGTGTGGTTGAAACTTTTATTCCAACTTTTTTATTGGCAAGTACTTCCTCTAATAGTTGGAGTTCTGTTGAGTAGGTGAACTGTTTGTCACCAGATGTACTTGCTTTTACAGTTTTTATAATGCTTGGAAATTGGCTGAATGTCTCTGGCTTCCATCCCTTCTCTGGTCCCACTACTACTGGCCTAGTTTAGCCCCCAGCATCTTTTGCCTGACCAGCCTCTAAGCTGGTCTCCCAGCCTCCAGGCTGACCCCTTCTGACCCATCTTCCACTTGGCCTTACAGCATCTTTCTAAAGTACAACTTTAAGGAATTCCCTGGCAGTCCAGTGGTTAGGACTGGACTGTGCGCTTTCACTGTGCGCTTTCACTGCCGAAGGCCTGGGTTCAATCCCTGATCAGGGAACTAAGATCCCACAAGCTGTGTAGCGTGGCCAAAAAAAAAAAAAAAAGTACAGGTTTAACCATTTGCTCAAAAGTCATTTGACCCCAAGTCTATAGCTAATCCCCATCATCTGGTTTCAGCCGCCTTTTGCGGGGACTTACCTTCCGTGAATCCTCATTGAACTTTATGCTTTAGCCAAACTGGTCTAACTTCTAGGCCGGTCCTGCATTCCTCTTGCTTCTGAACTATTTCTCTCCCTGCAATTCTTTTGTTCAAACACTCACTCACTCATTCTTTCATTTGTATATTCACTCAGTCAGCAACTTTATGACACCATGACACCGTGTTCCAAGCCAGGTCCTGTGCTGAGGACCAGGAATACAGCAATGAATTAATGGTCCTCCTCTCAAGGAGCTTCAAGTCTAATCTGGATTCTTTCTGATCACATCCATCACCATCTGTCACAATCTTATCTGAAAGAATACTATTCCCCTCTCCTTGAAGCCTTTTCCCAATGTTTCAGCTACAAGTAACCTCTTCCCTTCTCTGAGGCTACTCCATTACCCTCCACCTCCATCTCCCAAGCACCCCCATCTTCCAACCTTGCATCCTGTATTATAATCATGCAGCTGCCTTATTTCCCCTGGATGATACAAGATGCACTTCAGCTTCTTAAGGCAGAATCCCTCTGCATCCAGGGACCATCAGAGGAGCTAGTCCAAGGTGGACACCTATCCAGCCAGGGCTGCTGAGAGATACTGTATCCACCATGAGTCAGGCAGAACACATCTCAGAGAGGCTCCACAAAGCACTCACAAAAGGCAGTGTCGTACAGCTTTATTAAGATTTAAGTCACATACCATACAATTTACCCATTTAAAGTGTGCAATCAAATCATTTTCAGTATATTCAGAGTTATGCAACTATCACCACCATCTATTTTAGAACATTCTCATCACCCCAGAAACAAGCACCATACCCATTAGCAGTCACGCCCCATGTCCTCTCAAACCCTCTCAGTCCTAAGCGACCACTAATTTGTTTTCTGTCTCCATAAATTTGACTGTTCTGGACATTTCACATGAATGGAATCATACAATATGTGACCTTTTGTGTCTGGCTTCTTTCACCTAGCATAACGTCTTCAAGGTTCATCTATGTTGCAGCATGTAACAATATTTCACTTTTTAATTGCCAAATAACATTCCATTTTATGGATATACCACATTTTATTTAATCCATTCATCAGCTGATAGACATTGAGTTGTTTCCACTTTTCGGCTATTATGAATAATGATACTCTGAATGTCTGTTTACAAGTTTTTGTGTGGTTATGTGTTACCACTTCTCTTGAGTAGACACCTAGGAGTGGAACTGCTCAGTCCTACGGTAATTCTACGTTTACTAGTCTGAGGAATCGCCAGACTGCTTTTCCAACGTGACTGCATTATTTCATATTCCTACCAGCAATGTATAAGGGTTTCAATTTCTCCACATCTTTGCCAATATTTATTATCTCCTTTTTTACTATAACAGCCTAGTGGATATGAAGTGGTTTCTCATCATGGTTTTGATTTGCAGTTCCTTAAAGATTAATTATGTTGAGTATCTTTTCATGTGCATATGGGCCATTTGTATTATCTTCTTTGGAGAAATGTCTATTCAAGCCCTTCGCCTGTTTTAAAATTGGATTATTTGCCTTTTTATTGTTGAATTGTAAGTGTTCTTTATATACTGTAGATATCCCAGAGTCTTTCATTGTTTTCCTTATGCTTTTTGTATTTTCTAAGTCTTCTACAATGGTAATGAGTTACTCTGGTAAGCAGAATATCTAATATGTGACACTAACCTACCTGAAAATATAGAAATTGTACTAATCAAATTTATGAAGGAGATTAAGCTAGAAAGGGTGATTAATGTGTTTGGGGTTGTTTGTTTGTTTTACAAAATCAAGATCCATTCCTGGAGGAGTGGAGCTGTGGGTAAAACAGTACTAAGTGTGTTAGTGTGAACTTCGTCATTTCGGTTCAACAATTTTGTCAGGGTGTCTGATGAAGTGGTCTCTTTCTGCCTATGTGGGAGGTGACATTAGATGATCTCCAGGACCATGTTCAACATTCACTGTCTATGATTTTCAGTTAAAGCAGGGGTAGAACTCTCTTCTCTTGAGAAGGGTTCCTGATCAGAGCACTGTCCATGTGGCCAGGATGGAGAGGGAAGGGCTGGGAAGAAAGTGTTAGGAGGGAGGCCAATTCAGAAAAGTCGTGATCAAGGCACTACATCTCCAAAGGGCTTTCCTGGGCAGAAGCATCGATGTGGTCTGCCAGGCCTTTATCATCTCACTTAACTGGAAATTCATAGCAGCCTCACTGGGCACGATTTCTTCCTATCTCAGACCACAAGACCCAGTACTACACTCATGGCCAGCTCCAGTGGTCCCTCATCTCAGGAGCTGAAGACCCAAGTGGCAAGATGGTGAAAGTCTGACCTGAGGTCCACACAGCAGGGATGAGAAGACACGAAAGACCCTAAAGGGCAGCAAATTCAAGTTGTCATGGGGTCCAAGCTAGCAATGAAAACCAATGGAGCCAGTTGAACACTTGCCTTTTAAATGTATAGAAATTTCTTCACTTCCACAGATAAATATGTCATACACTATTTTTCTTAAAACAAATGACTTGGTTTTTAATATTTCCTCTTTTCAGAAAGAACTAAAAGATGTTTTTACTTTTGTTTTTGCAATAAGAAAAACAACAGCACATGTGCAATAAGAAACGGCATCCCAGTCATCCTTGTTGCTGGGGCAACAATAGGGAACCGAGAGGACAGCTGTGACAGGACTGCAGCAGGCCCAGTGAAGCCAGGCCTTCTACTTTGTTAAAGAAGAGCTAAAAATTGGTAATTTTATGTGAAATCTTCCAATTTCTAAATCTTGATGTTTTTGTTTAGAAAATATCATACAGGCTTGAAATCCCTCTACAACATCTCTTCTGTGGTCTTCTTAACTCTGCTTGCATATCCAGGGATTGGAGCCCAAGCCTACGAATTCAGCCATCTCTGTCTGTGGACTGCTGTGACGGATAGGAATGGACTCTTCAAATTAAACTGAAATCAACCCCTTTACAGTACACTGGGCCAACCACCCCACAACCTGCACAGCCTCTGCCATTAGTCCTAACCTTCACCTCTCAGCCACTCCATCCATTCATTCACTCATTTACGCACATACACCAGGGGCCCAGTTTCACAGCATCTGTTGAATCCAGTGGATGGGAGTCCCCCACAAGTTGAATACGTGTTTTCTTTATCTCTGAGTCCCTTGGGGCCTAGAATAGAGGGAGGTCCCCTGGGTGGGAACATGGTCTCCCAATCCCTCTCCTGAATGAAGGCTGCCGCCCCGGGAAGAAGTTCCCTTGTGGACCTTGTGTGTGGCTCTCCTGGGCAGTAGCCTGGCATTGAGCAGGAACTCAGGGTTTACTGGATCTGGACCCTGGGCAAGTCACTGATGTCCCAGCCCAGGCCTCCCCCTTGTGTAAACAGGGGCATTAACACCCAATTCATGGCATATTTTGAGGTAGGTAGAAGTCGTTTCAAGGGGAAAGTCCTACACACAGCATCAGGATTGTGACAAGTGGTATTGACATGGAAGCGTAGAAGGAACTTGGGGTCCCACAAGGCTGGGTTTGAATCCAGGCTCAGCCATTTTGGGCAGAACATCTAAGGTCTAAGAGCCCCTACTTCCTCATCTATAAAATATGGATAAAACTGCCTAATCTACAGACCTGTTCTTTGGATTCAAAATTAGCAGTAATGGCACACGTTGAACGTCCTGCACAGTAGGCACAGTAAGGGATAGCTGTTGTTGCTGCCATAACTGGTAACCAGTAGAGGGCACCAAACTACTCCATAAATGAACCCGGCCTGGTGTAGTCACCACAGGTGCCAGAAAGCCTTTACCTATGTGAAGGCTGCGGGAGATAGATACACACACACACACACACACACACACACACACACACACACACACCCCTTTTACATTGGAAAGTTAGAAATTACATTTTACATTGTACTATTGGGCAGGGGGTTCATTTAATAACAAAAGCAGCTTGGTGTAATGGAAAGAGCACCCCAGAGAGGAAGGCTTCCAGGACGTGGGTTCTTGTCCTTGTGCTGTGTGACCTTGGGAAAGTCTGGACCCCTTTTTGTAGCCCGAGAGGGTCAAACCGTAATCTCTAAGGGACCTTCTAGATGTCTATGACTAAGATTCTGGGACAAATACGTTTCATGAAGCGTGCAGGTGGTCAGGGTCACGATGGGGGGAATGGACTAAACGACCCCTGGATGCCCTCCTGGGGCTGGGATTTGATGGTTTGTACACAGTCACGGGGAGCCTCGTACGGGCTAATCCTGGCCTTACAAAGGAGTGCGGTTAGAGTCGTTGGGTGGTGGCGAGGTTTTTCTGCAAGCACACACGATGCTTATCATCTTTTGTGCAGGTTGATGCCGAAGCCCCAGAGACCACCCAGCCTGACAAAGAAAGGAATTCTTGTCTGCAGTTGACAGCCTTCAGGTTGAAGGCTTTCCATTTGCCCCGGAGGCTGTCACTCGCAGAACAATGGCGACGAGCAGGGTGGCTCTCACCTGAGACTGGCGCTGCTGCGGGGGAGGGGGAGTGACTGCTGCCTCTCCTCCCAGGACGTGGAGGTGGTAAGATCTCTCAGCCAGCAGTAGGCACTCAGCGGCAGACGTGCCTGGAGAGGCTGTGGAGGATTATTTTCTGCGTGGATGGGGTCTCACTCTACAGATCAGAAAGCAGTAAGTGCTTAGGACATCGCTCTTCATTTTAAAAAATTATAATGAATTATTGATACACACAAAACATAAATCAATCTCAAATCATTATGTTGGGCGAAAGAAGTCAGACACAAGAGATTACATGCTGAATAATCCCATTTCTATGACCTTCTGTAGAAGACAAAACTAAGCTATGGTGCTAGAAATTAGATCAATGGCTGCTTCCTTAGGAGAGGGAAAGGTTGACTGCAAAGGGACAGGGAGGAACATCCTAGGGGGTAGAAACTCTGTCTTGACTGAGTGATGATGAGATGGGTGCACCTTTGTGAAACTCTGAACTGTACACATAAAATCACTGCATTTTATTGTATGCAATTATATTTCAATAACTGATAAAAACTAAACTGTAAAAACAAGTTTAGGGAATTCCCTGGTGGCCCAGTGGTTAAGACTCAGTGCTTTCACTGCCGTGGGCCTGGGTTCAACCCCTGGTCGGGGAACTAAGATCCCACAAACCGCGTGGCACGGCCGAAAAAACAAACAAACCAAAAAACAAGTTTAATGACTTTCTCATTCTCAAAAGAAATACTTGTTGGGAGTTCTCTGGTAGCCTAGTTGTTAGGATTCCGGGCTTTCACTGTAGGGGAACTGAGATCCTGCAAGCCACATGGCACAGCCAAAAAAAAAAAAAAAAGTTCACATTAGAAGACTGAGAAGATACAGATATGGTGAAAAATAAAGAAAAATCATCCATAATCCCATCACCCAGAGGTAAACATTGTTATCTCATTTTGATATGGGTAGTGCCAGACCTTTATTTTCACAAAAATGAAATCATAATCTGCATTATCATTAATCTATTTATGCATTAAATTGGCAATATAGGTACATAAGTAAAACTTCAAAAGGTACGAAAGGTCATAAAGTGAAAAATAAATCTCTCTCCCAGTCCCCCCTCCCTAGAAGCAATTACTCATATCATTTACTTGTATATTCTCCTGGAGATATGTTATGCATTTACAAGCATATATGCGTGATGATCCTTAAGGAAAAAAAATGGTAGCATACTCTATACACAATTTGTACCTGTATTAACCCATATATTTTAATATAACATGAAAGGAATATCTTTCCATGTTATTGAAATTTTTCTACAGTGTCATTTTT
Organism: Neophocaena asiaeorientalis asiaeorientalis; assembly: GCF_003031525.2. Taxonomy (NCBI): domain Eukaryota; kingdom Metazoa; phylum Chordata; class Mammalia; order Artiodactyla; family Phocoenidae; genus Neophocaena; species Neophocaena asiaeorientalis. The sequence goes on along the minus strand of NW_020185326.1, from coordinate 4,907,951 downwards.
AAGCAACCTTTGATTCAAGTAGAACATAAAAACCAAAATATGCAAAAATTATAAGTGTAAAGTTCAAAGTGTTTTCATAAATTGAATCTACTTTTATATCCAGTACAAATATAAAACAATAGACATTACCAGCATTCCAAAAAACCTTTTGGATCTTCTCCTAGTCACTGTCTCCTCTCCTGCAAAAGAAGCCACTATCCTGACTTCTAATTTCTAATGAGTTTTGCCTGCTTTTTGAACTTTATACAGTATTTATGTACGGATAATAGAATTATACAGTATTTATTCTTATGTCTGTATGCTTTCACTCAACAGTATATGAATGAGATTAATTCATGTCACTGCATATAGCAACATTTCATTCACATTTAACTGCCATATAGTATTCCTTTGTATAAATATATCACAATTTATTTATCCATTCTGCTGTTGAGGGACATGGGGGTTGTTTTCAGGTTTTACCTGTTATAGATGCTATGGACATTCAGTAGATGTCTTTTGGTGAACATATGTATACATTTCTGTTGCATATATGCTTAGGAGTGCAACTGCTAGGTCATAGATATGCATATATTCAGCATTAGCAGAAAAAAAAAAAGTCTCCAAAATGGTTGCACCAATTTACACTCTCTCCTGCAGTGTATGAGAGTTCCAATTGCTCTACATCCCACCTACAAAATCAACTTTAATGGCTATGTAGCATTTCATTATACAGACGTGCCATGCTTTATTTTACCTGTTTCCTGTAATTCAGGGATTCCTAACTCTTTTTGAGCCACAGACACACTGGCATTCTGATAAAGCTTGAGGACCCCTTCTCAGAATATGGCATAGTAAAATATGAGTTTTATTATGAACATACTAAAGGATAACATCTCTCAGCAGGTCTAAAATCACAGTAACATCGAAATTTCAAAATGAGTATAAATATTAAAGTGCTTACTCCCCTTTTGTGCTGCTTTTCCTGTGAAATGTGTATCTTAGCTTTTGCCAATTTTTAATGGCCTATTTATTTTCTAATTTTTATATAAGCACCCCTTGTGTGTTATAGATATTACCCATCTATGTGAAATGTTGCAATTTTTTTCATTTGTCATTAGCTTTGCCATTACATTTATTTTTTATTATTTATTTATTTATTTATTTATATTTTTTTTGCGGTACGTGGGCCTCTCACTGTTGTGGCCTCTCCCGTTGCAGAGCACAGGCTCCAGACACGCAGGCTCAGCGCCCATGGCTCACGGGCCCAGCCGCTCTGCGGCATGTGGGATCTTCCCGGACCAGGGCATGAACCCGTGTCCCCTGCATTGGCAGGCGGACTCTCAACCACTGCGCCACCAGGGAAGCCCAACGTTTGTTTTTTAAATAACAGCTTTACTGATAAAAAAACCTCACATACCATAAAACTCACTCTTTTCAAGTATACAATTTGGTGGCTTTTAGTATACATCAGCATGTTTTCAGGGCTTATCCATGTTGTAGTAGGTGTCAGTACTTCATTCCTTTTTATGGTGGAATAATACTCCATTGTATGGTATGGTAGACCAAGTTTTTATTTATCAGTTGATAGCCAGGTGGGTTGTTTCTACTTTATAGCTATTATAAAGTACAAGTTTGTATGTAACAAGTTTTTGTGCAGACATATATTTTCATTTATCTTGGGTATATACCTAGGAGTGGAATTTCTGGGTCATATAACTCTATGTTTAACATTTTGAGGAACTGCCAGACTATTTTCCAAAGTCGCTGCGTCATTTAAAAACCCCACTAGCCATGTATGAGATGTTTATGGTTTTTTAATACATAAAAATTTTTAATTTTACATAGAAAAATCAATCAAATCAATGTTTTTCTTTATGGTTTCTGTCTTTGAGTCATTCTTAGAAAGGCTTTCACCATTCCAAAATTATAGAAATAGCCATATATATATATTTATACACACACACACACTATGTACTTCTATGTTTTTCATTTTTGTAATTAGAAACTTTAAACAACCACTTGGAATCTACATTATGCAATGCCAGGTCTTCCTACTCTCTCTGCCATTTTGATGGACTTCTGAATCCATTTTTGTCTGCCTTATAATTAATGGCAATTTTCCCCAGATTCAGAGGTGTGGTGAATTGCTATTGAACTCTTTTCTTGTTTCTTCAGTTTTTATGGCTGTTTCAGATACTTCTAACCATAAGCCTTTTTTCTTTTTGGCATATGATTTTTAAATAAAGTGCTCAGCTGAATGTATTTTTCAGTGGTATAAACATTTTATCAGAATTGGGAAAAAAAAAAAAAGGCTATGGGACTTCCCTGGTGGCGCAGTGAGAATCCGCCTGTCAATGCAGGGAACATGGGTTCGAGCTCTGGTCCGGGAAGATCCCACTTGCCGCAGGACAACTAAGCCCATGCACCACAACTTCTGAGCCTGCGCTCTAGAGCCCACGAGCCACAACTACTGAGCCCAGGCGCCACAACTACTGAGCCTGTGCTCTAGAGCCCGAGAGTCACAACTACTGAAGCCCACGCGCCTAGAGCCCGTGCTCCGCAACAAGAGAAGCCACCGCAATGAGAAGCCTGCGTACCACAACGAAGAGTAGCCCCCGCTCACCGCAACTAGAAAAAGCCCGTGCGCAGCAACGAAGACCCAATGCAGCCAAAAACAAATAAAATTAAAAAAAAAAAAAGGGCTATGGATGGTGTTCTAGACACACTTTATTTCATGTGTCCTGTCTTTCCCTGCTTTCATTGTCTTTAGAGTGAATGGAAGCCCTGTGTTTGGTAAGAAGACAAAGATTGGCTGAATAAGTAGTGAAGGGACTAGCAGGGCTGAGAGAAGTTTGGGAGTCTTTGGGGAACATTCACTAGGTTTTCCAGCCTGTCCTGTTTTTTCTCACTCTACCCACCACCTCACAAACAGAAAGTTGACTGTTTCCACTTGTAATAGTGTAACAAAGCCTCACATTTCCAACTTTTCATATCATTTTTATTCTGTTTTTTTTTGTTGTTGTTGTTGTTTTTGTGGTACATGGGCCTCTCACGGTTGTGGCCTCTCCCGCTGCAGAGCACAGGCTCCAGACACGCAGGCTCAGTGCCCATGGCTCACGGGCCTAGCCGCTCAGCGGTATATGGGATCTTCCCGGACTGGGGCATGAACCCACATCCCCTGCATCGGCAGGCGGACTCTCAACCACTTCGCCACCAGGTGTTTTATCCTTACTGCAATCCTAGGAGGTTAGACGGGACCAGGGTTCATTAGCCCCATTTTACAGGTGAAGAAACAGAGCCCCCAAGAAGGGAAACGCTGAAACCATAAGGCTGGGGCCTGGTAAAGTGGCATCTTAACAGTCTAGGACTCCTGACTTAAAGCCTCAAAAACCCCTGTTCAGCAGGGAAAGAGGGTCAAAGGTCCAGGGTGTGTACACATACAGCCCTCAAAAGGAATGTGGGGCTTTGTGGTTTGAGTTTTTCTTTTCCTTTCTAAGCACGCTTTGCATGCCAGCAAAGGGCGTGCGTATGTGTGTTGGGGGATGGGAGGGGTAAGTCTCAGAATTGCATGTCATTCCTAAGCCATTTTATAAAGGACATCAAAGCATGGAACGTGTCATGAAGTTCACAAGTCCCTTCTGGCCTTCTGGTGTCTCATCAGAGCCCAGCTTCTGCAAGAGAATGACGGAATGAGTGGAAACTAGGCTTCAGCTCCATGTGACATGACTATTACATGGTTTACTGTGATCTGTACCTGTGCTTCAAATTCATAAAACACCCCTTTTGTGACAATACAGAGAGACAAACTCTGCTTCGTGGGTTCAAAAATAAAAGTTGAAAAGGTAAAGTCTTTGCATGCCTGTGACACTGCATATACCAATGTGAAGCGTCCTTTGGGGGAGGGGGGAGATTTTCTGGTCAAATGCTTTGAGCAAATGCCACATATTGCACACCCCTCTTGGAGATTCACAGTGAAAATCAATATATTTGAGGCTCCAAGAAGTCAAGCAATGATGAGGCGTATTGAATTCCGTACCCTGGGGTTTACCGAGCATCTCTAACCACTGAGCTCTTTCCTCAGGTGACATCCAAGACTTCTTGCCCAATAACGGTTCCACAGAACCTAAGTTTGCATAGCGCTGCTATAGAACATACGTTTCTACTACATCTGTGTAAATATTAATACATTCCTCCATTAATTCCAATCTATGACTCTGAACAAGCTGACAGTGTTTTTTGAGGCTAAATATAGGTTAACTTCCATTACAACAAACCCCAAGAGGCTGCCCCAATTCTTTTACATTTGTGCTGTGCTTCTAAATGTATCAAATATTCCTTCTTATAAATACACGATTTTCAGAAACTGAATTCATTTTTTTTTTTTTTTTTTTTTTTGCGGTACGCGGGCCATTCACCGTTCTGGCCTCTCGTGTTGCGGAGCACGGGCTCCAGACACACAGGCTCAGCGGCCATGGCTCACGGGCCCAGCCGCTCCACAGCATGTAGGATCTTCCCAGACCGGGGCACGAACCCGTGTCCCCTGCATCGGCAGGCAGACTCTCAACCACTGCGCCACCAGGGAAGACCACTGAATGCATTTTTGATCGTGCAGATATTTTTATTGTGTAAGAAATTTATTATAATATACTTTCATCTGTGTTGTACTTACTGAGTGGTTGAACTTGATATCTCTATCTAGTATTCATAAAATATCTTATTTTCAAAATTGTCCATATTATATCATCATCAATTTTTATTGAAGCTGTATATGTAATTTTCATGAAAATATTTAAGTAGATTTTCCTTTTGGGGTATTAAAGTATATCTGAATAGAATCTTTGTTATTACAGGAATAATTGATGAGCCCTTTTAAGTTTTTACAAAATACAGAAAAGCAGAAAAAAGACCGTTATCTATTCTCTCAAATACAACCACTATTAGCATTTTCACCTATGCATATATAGTTTTTACATAGTGGAGATCCCACTTTGCAATGTTGTCTCTTACTTATTGACTTAGTATTATACCAAGAGCATGAGCATTTATTTCCATATTTGATGAATGTATAAACAAAGAAAACAATTTAAGATGAGATTCTGCCTTCCAAGAGACATTGGTGGTTTTAATTATGTGGAGCCCAGGAGTAATGAAGAGGTTCCTCACAGGATGCAGAGAAGTGCAGGGCTGCTTAGATGACCCTGAGTGTCAGTGAGGTAGCATCTTGGCCCCCAGCAGTGCCCCCTCCCTATAGCTAAGTCCTCTTGGGTCCCCCTGGAAGTTCCTCCAACCCCAGGTCCTAGGACCATCCCCTCCCTCCCTCAGACTTAAGTCGAAGAACCACGGTCAGGAAAGACAGGTGAATTCACACTTTATGTTATAGAGAAAATCGAGATAAACAACCTTCCCTCAACGACCAAGTTTTGCTATTCCCTTTCTCCCACATTGGCTGTAATATGAACAATTGCACAATACCTTATAGTTTAAAATCCTGATAATTGTAAATATTCTAATATTACATATTCTAATGTAGTCCTGGTGAGAGCCTTTTACAGATGAGGTAGTTGAGACTCAGGGGGCTTAAGTGATTTGGCCAAAACCCCTTTCAGCAGGTAAGTAATAGCTCCAGAATCCCAGTCCCGGTCTCTGGAGTCCCAGTCTCTGGCAGAGACTATGCAGACCTGCACCCCTGCTTTCAGGCAGGCATAAAATGCCATATAAAATGTCAAACCAAAGTACAGCTGTCCTTGGCTGTGGGGAATTGGAAGGTATTTCAATCCGACAGAAAGAATGGGCTTATTACAAAATCCTTCTAATTCCTCAGTCAGCTTGTCTGAGCCACAGTTCTGGGCCCTCCGTTGCTGGGTATTCATCTATGGCTGACAGACACTGCACATTCCAAATAAAAAGCATGCAGGGCTAGGAGGTGGCTTTGGTTCTCATAATGGCCACAGGTGTGGTCAGATGACAAAGATGATGGCAAAGACTGACCTGCCTTTCTGAGGTTTTACACAGCTAGGGGGATATGTTGTGTGGGGCAGCTTTCATTTGCCTGCCTGTGTTTTCCCTGGGAAAGGAGGACACTCAAAAACATCTCCAAAACTTTGAATCTGGAGGGCAGTTCAGGCTCAAAACTGAGTAAGAAAGGGTTAGAAAAAAATTAGAGTGAAGTTTAAAGAGCATTCTAACCAGGCCATGTGCGAGACTAGGGCTGGAATTTGCTGGTGACGGCCAGAGAATAGTAAGAAAGGAACAAAACTGTACTTGTTTCTTTAAAACAGATAAACTTCACCACGAAATGCATGCTCCTTGCCATTTGACACCATTACAAATAAATACAGTTTCCCAAATATAGGGCCCCAAACGGAACCTTTCAATTTTTTATTCTAATCCTTCAAGTTTTCCTGAAAGACTGGGCCTGAAGATGTAATTTCCCAGTCTGGGTCTTACTTCCCCTGTCTGTAAAATGAAGGATTTTGAACACACAACCACTTAGGCTCCTTCTAGTATAGTTTCTATTATTTTTATATAAATTCAACTTAACAAACACCATTGAGCACTTATCCTGTGGCATTTCTTGTTCCTGGCTCTGACAATGCATAAGATGCTCATTTCCTGCCCACAAAGAGCCACTATTCGCTAGGGGGGGATGAGACTAGTGGAGAGGCTTGTGGTACAAAGCCAAGCCTGGTGTGTGTACATATGCGTGTGTGTGTGTGTGTGTGTGTGTGTGTGTGTGTGTGTGTGTGTTACATGAGATGCAGTGGGCCAAAAGAGTGACAGAAGTAGAGAATCTGGCCTTGAATGCTAAGGCAAGGCGTGGGCAGTTCATTTGGTGGGTACTGGGGAGCCACTGAAGGCCTGAAGGAAGAGATGTAATGTCATCAGAATTGTACTTTAGAAATATTAATCTGGCAAAATGGGCCTATTGGTTTTCTTAAAGGCCTCCCAGGTGGCAAATGGAGGAGTTGAAATTAGAACCCACCCAGGCTGACTCCCAAGCTTGGGCATATAACTCTCCAAGAAGGCCACAGAAACACTCTAGATGAGCTTCAAATTGACAACCGCTTAGACTGTTTAGACACCAGCGTCCTACCCGGAGGGATACACTGGGGGAAAATAACATCTGACAGGAAGGGGTGAAGATTTACTTGCTAATTCCTACGTATTGAAAGCTGACCCCTAAAAGACATGTCCACATCCTAATCCCTGGACCTGTGAATATTACCTTGCATATAGCAAAAGACTGAATATTACCTTGTAGAGCAAAAGATGTGAATAAATTAAGGATCTTGAGAGGAGGAACTTATTCTGGACTATTCAGACAGCCTTACATGCAATCACATGTATCCTTATAAGACAGACACACAGAGAAGAGGAAGAAGCAATGTGACCACAGAGACTGGAGTGATGTGGCCACAAGTTAAGGAAAGCCTGAGGCCACCAGAAGCTGGAAGAGGCAAGGCATGGATTCTCCTGAGAACCTCGTAGAAGAGAGTGACCTTGCGACACCTTGATTACAGACTTCTGGCCTCCAGAACTGTGAGAGAATAGATGTCTGCTGTTTTAAGCCAACAAGTTTGTGGTACTGTGTTACAGCAGCCACAGGAAACTAACATATGAAGCCACTTTTTGTTAAATTTAATTAATTCATTTCAACTGGTAATGCATACATATGGGTCAACATTTTGAAAGGGTAAAGAATATATACTGAAAAGGAAATCTTCCTCCTTTCCACACCCACCAGCCACCATTTCCTCCCATTAAATCTTGTATGTGTGTGTGTGTGTGTGCGTGTGTGTGTCTGTGTGCATGTGTGCAACTACAGATTTGCACATTTTCCCAAAATAATCTGGAAGGTAGCCTGTGGTCATGCGGTAGCAAAAACAGACCTTATCTGGGCATCCCTGGGTGCGCAGTGGTTAAGAATCCACCTGCCAATGCAGGGGACACGGGTTCGAGCCCTGGTCCGGGAAGATCCCACGTGCGGCGGAGCAACTAAGCCTGCGCCCCACAACTACTGAGCCTGCGTACTGCAACTACTGAAGCCCGCGCTCCTAGAGCCCTGCTCTGCAACAAGAGAAGCCACCACAATGAGAAGCCCGTGCACCATAACGAAGATGAGCCCCCGCTCGCTGCGACTAGAGAAAGCCCGCGTGTAGCAACGAAGACCCAACGCATATATGGAGACTCTCTGGACAAGCTCCCTAACCTCAGAGGGCCTTGGTGTTCCCCTCTGTCAAGGGGGGATGATGATGTTTCCCACCTCTAGGACTACGGTGAGGATTAAATGAGATGACGTGGGTGAAGCTCTCAGCAGAGACTGGTATGTGGCTGCATAGAAAGTTCCCACCTTGTGAACTACTGTCGCTGCTGCTTATGTGGCCTGTTGGAGGCGCTTCTCAGCTCAACACTTCTCCACTTGCAATCAGCCAGCACATCTTTTGCTGACAAGCCTAAAAGAGATGGCCGCATTCTTGTCATTCCAGGGTTACTTCTGTCTGTCTGTGGGCTCTACTTTCAGTGTTGATGGAAAACAAAGGTTACATAACATCAATAAGCCAATTCTTAAAACCCATACAGAGAAAGTAAGGTGCATGAGAGGAAAGCAGATGTGCCTGGGTTACAAAGACAGGATTCTGGGCCTTCACCCACACTGTTCCTTCACCTGCAATGCCTTTTGGAGTACAAAAATTCTAATGGCAACCCTGCATTGGGGTCTTCAATGTAATAGAAAGAACACAGGAGTTAGGGAATTCAAACCCACTTACACTGCAACTTTGGCCAACACGCTTCCACTCGGTGAGCCTCAGTCATTTTAATCTACCTATCTCAGAGTTGTCATGTGGGTTACAAAGGCGGAGCCAGGGACCAGCTTAGACATTAGCTTTGCTAATGTCTTATTTTACATTACCATTGCTTACCATTGCTTACCATTGCTTATTTTACAAATGAGGAAATTGGGATCCAGAAAAGAAAAGTTGCCTGCCCAAGATTACCCAAGGAGTCAGTAGCTGAGCTGGGGCTGGAACTCAGCCTTCAAGAAACGCCCCTTTTCTCTTTAGCAGGCTGATGAGACATATGTGATAAACCATCATATACTACATAAATGTCATTTGAGGTCACTGGTCTTAATGATGGCTACACCTTGGTCTACCTGTTTCTTTTTCTAAAGTTCTATCCAAAATGGACACAAGTCCCAAGCCTCTGCTTTTCAGCCTTTTGAAGGAATGGTATGGGGTATCTGAATTGCCCCTACAACTATGGGCCTCTGCTCCTGACCCCACCCCTGTGTGCCCCTTGATCAGGAATGCAGGGAATGAGCCTGTGCATAAGGCCACTTGACCTTCTGCAGGGGGACATGGTGATGGGGACAGGGCACGGGGAACCTTTTAGTGGCAAATGATTCTTACCTGGACTGGGTAAACATTCTTTAAACCCACACATAACTCTCAAATATTTGTCTCCCTGATTTGGACTTCGTTCTTTCCAAATTGTATGAAACTGGAAAACAAGTTGGGAGGTTTCTAATAAACGTTTACCACCATCCAACATGAAATGTCTTCTTTCTTTTTACTTATCATTAAAAATAAAACAACAGACTATACTATCTGGAGAGACAAGGCTGTTTACATTGTGTGTGTGGGAAACTGCTATTTGCATTAGCAGGTATGGGCAGAAAGGTGATTGGTCACCTTACCCTACAACAACTAGAGACATCCAACACTATGTTTCCCTTCTCTCATATCTAGAGACACCAGAAATAAACAAACTCAGTAGAATTTAAAAGAATCAATCAGTTTTCAATTATAACAAATTAGATGGTCTAGAATGAACACAGAGTGGTCTCCTGGGAACCACCAGTGTATCTTAAACTTTCATTTGTTTTTCATGTTACTAAGTGCATCCTTTCATTTCAGCTTGAAGAGCTCTGTCAGCATGATGATTCTTATTACAACCAAGCTTTACCATGATGGTTGCAAAATGATAATCTTCCAACCCTAGCACTCCCTTCACATTTATTGGTTGGCATTTTACTGTAAGCAAGAGCCCTTGCCTCTTCCCTATGTAGTCACCCATTTATTATCAGTACAGATTCATAGATTCCTATTTTTTCAATGGTTTATTATTCCTTATTTTATTAATTATTTTGATGTTCAAATTATCCCAGATTTGGCTGGTGGGCTCCTCTTCAAGATGATTCTTGTGTCATTTTGACTTGCCCCCACCATTTGTTATTTTTTTAAGCACTACCTTACTTTCCAGCACAAGATGGACCAAGCTCATCTTGTGAAAGAAAAGCATGAAGATTAGAAAAAAAGAAAGTGGCACTTACATATCAATAAAGATGACTGCGCATTATCAAAGTATGGGTATTAACCAAGAATAATTATTCTAAGTATTTAACACACAAAGAAATAATTATGCATAGAAAAAAGAAAGGGCTAGAAGAAAATGCTAGAAGACTAGAAGAAACTCTGTTGGAATTATGAGAATTTTTTCATATTGCTCTTTTTTTCTGTATATCCCAGATTTTATGTGGTGAGAATAAATTATATTTATAATGGGAAATTTTATGTAAAAGTTTTTTTTCTTAAGAATAATGGAGTAGGGGACTTCCCTGGCGGTCCAGTGATTAAGACTGCACTTCCAGTGTAGTGGGGGCAGGTCTGATCCCTGGCTGGGGAACTAAGTTCTCACATGCCCTGCGGCCCAGCACCACCCCCCCCACCCCCAAAAAAAGAAGAATGGAGTGGGCCAGCTCTGAGGACATTACATAAGGATTTATAAGTATGTTAACAAACACTATTAAAAATCACTGAAAACACTTCATCAACTACACTATCAAAACAAAGCCCTGTGGCACACACTGGTACTGAACTAAGACATAGAAAACTTGGGCTGCTACACCTGGTTCTGCCATGTATAATACGTCTGGGTAACTTTAGGCAAAATCATTTCATCCATTTGGGCCTCAATTTCCTCATCTGAAAAAAGGAGATACCAATTTCTTCCTATATCAGCAATGTAATGAGGCTCAAATGAAACCATGAGTATGAAAACTCCTTTAAAGTGCTACAAAGGTAAATGGTTTTTTTTTTAAGAGCTTTAAAAAAAGTTTGCTTAATGCTTTATTGAAAGGTTAAATTTTTAGTGGTTTCCCTTTTTTTTGGTATTTTTTTCTTCCAGTTTTATTGAGATATAATTGACCTACAGCACTACATAAGTTTAAAGTATACAGCATAATGATTTGACTTACATATGTAATGAAATGATTACCACAATAAGTTTAGTGAATATGCAGCATTCATGTAGATACAAAATAAAAGAAAAAGAAAAAAATTTTTCTTCCTTGCAATGAGAACTCTTAGGATTTACTCTCTTAACAATTTAAATATATAATATACAGCAGTGCTAATTATATTAATCACGTTGTACGTTATAACCCTAGTACTTATTTATCCTATAACTGAAAGTTTGTACCTTCTGACTGCCTTTATCCAGTTCCTCCTCCCCCACAATCCCCTAGCAGGTTCCTTTTCTAAGTGAGTGGCAGAAAAGCCCTCTAGGAGTTTCTGTGAGCTTGCTTGAGTTCCATCTTACAGCCAAGGCAGCAGCATCTCTACGGCTGCCTCTTAAATCAGGCTCCCCAGAAGCAACCTCGGTAGGAGGAGTCATGTGCAAGTTATTTACTAGCAAGTGCCCCCAAGAAAATTAGTAAGGAAGTAGGGAAGTAGGATCAGAAAGGAAAGGGGGCCCAGCAAAGGTACATTATCAAACAAGTCATTCGGAAGATACCTTTGGCTCACCCCTCAAGGAAACTCTGATGAAAGTCACACCTCAGAGCCATCCTGTTTAGGGGCAACGGAGCTGGAGTATTTACACCTCTGTACCCATGGTTACAGGAAAAGGGGGAGGAGTGGGCAATCTCCCACCACTTCCAGGTCTCCTGGGTGCAGGCAAAGCAGAGAAGTTGAGTGACTTGCCCAGGGTCACACAGGTGGCAGGCAAGATTCCAGCCTTGAGCTGTCTGGGAGAAGTCCCTGTGGTTTGTCCACAGCCCGGGCACCTTCTTCTATGCTGTGTTCTCACTACACTGGGACTAATATCTTTTCTATGGAGGGCTACCCATAGGGAATCCTTCATGTTCCACAGAATCTCACAGGCTACCCTGCCTTCAGAAATCCCAGAGTCCCCATGGGTGTCACCATGATGGCATTAGTGGCTCTTTCCCCATAGTCACCCCTCTCTTCTTGAATTTGTCTAACACAAGGCACCAGGATGGATTTAATCATGACTTTATGAATTCCAAAAAGAGACGCCCATGTCTCAAATACAGGTGGCCCGTCTCCTGGCTGCAAAGACATTATTAGTGATTTGGGGAAGAGTCGTATAAACAGGTACCATCCCAAACAAAAGACCTTGTGAGCACACCCACTTGGTTCTCCCTTGTTGTACTTAAGGGCAATTTCCCCACATCCTGCGTTCTGAACATGAGTGAACATGTGAAGGAGCAGACATACAGGAGCTCAAGTCACGGAGACCTTGCATGTAGCTGGGGAGCAATGGTCCGGATCCCCAGGTCCACGACCAGCCCCACCACACACTAGCTGAGGGATCTTGGGTAAGACGTAGAATCTTGTCAGGTCTGAGCATCCTTGTTCATAAAGTGGTTAAAGCCACATCTACCCCATAAGGGTATCACGAGGCTCTATGACAGATCTAGAGGACTTCATGAAGTGTCAAGCTCAATGCACATGTATAGGTATTGCTACCCACATTTGTCCTACCAGCATGATTTTTACAAAACCAAATGCAGCCACTCCCCTTTCTGGGGATCACTGATCCAACATCCTCAGACATCAAGAGTCAGCCAAGAGTTAGGATATAAGCCTGTAAGGCCTCTGGGTGGCTGTACCATGTGACAGCCACCTTCTTCACAATGAAGCAACTGGGCTCCAATGCCCAGTGTGTTCTCTTCCAGGCAGTTCTAACAAGCTTCGTTATTGTGTCTGGTTTTTTAGAGTAGAAGCAAACAAAGACTCAAGAAGTTGGCCTACTGACCCTAGCAAAAAGCAATAATTAACAGCCTGACAGGAGAAATGTCCAAAAGAGTATAAATGACAGCTGTATTCACTCAGAATCATAGTCTGGATTGAAAGTCTACACATTCCGAAACACTAAGAATCCAGTTGCTTTGTGATCTGTGCTCTCTATTTAAGAGTGCAGGATTTTGTAATAACCATAAATGGACTGTAATCTTTAAAAATTGTATAAAAAATAAAAATGAAAAAGACACAAAAAAAGAGTGAAGGGACAACTAGTAGAAAAGTTGACAGAAAAATGTCCAATAGCACTGGGAATTAAAGCAAAAGCACATTAAACAATAATAAAGTCTATGATGTTTACATTAGCATATATTTTCTGAAATGAAAACACTCAATGCTGGTGATGATGAGGTAAAACTGGTTCCAGAAAACCAAAAACTATATACATGTCTCAAAGGAAAGTTCGAATGAATTTTAATTAAACAAAATATGACATTATGCATTCACTAATAGTGAAAAATTTGAAAACTATACAGGAATATAGAAAAGTGCTTATGATATTACATGAGAAACCACAAGACACTAAATAGCATGTCCAAGCTGAATAGAACAGCCCACAACTACAGGCCTAAGAGAAAAAAGACTGGAAGGTGTATCACTGTGCTTTCCTTCTTTCCGTCCCCTCCTTCCTTATCACTTTACAGATAGGGAGACTGAGGTCGAGTGGCTGCCCTGTTGTTGAGAACCTGTTCCTACAGCTTCCATGGGGTCTGCAGGGATACCTGAAAGGGCAGAGTGGAGGAGTGGTTACCGTGCACCAGCAGGGTCAGGTCATGGAAGGCATCTGGGGCTGGGGTGGAGAGGCTGTTTCAACGCGTGGCTTTGGCACACGCTTCCTCAGTGACACGGCCGTCAGGGACAGAGGCAGATCAGACCTGGTGCCCGCCCTCATAAAGCACCTGGGAGAGAGAGAGGCCTCTGCCTGGATTAATCAGGGAGAACACATGGCATGCTGGAGCCAGTGTGTGCCAGCTCATGAGAGCTGACTGCTAAATTTTCAGGAATCTCGCATGTCAGTGCTTAGACATAGCCATTAATAAAAATAAATTATATGGGACTTCCCTGGTGGTCCAGTGGTTAAGACTCCACACTCCCAATGCAGGGGGCCTGGGTTCAATCCCTGGTCAGGGAACTAGATCGCGCATGTCACAACTAAAGATCCTGCATCCCATAACTAATAAGATTCTGCATGTCTCAACTAAAATCAGGTGTGGCCAAATAAATAAATAAATATTTAAAGAAAAAAAAAGGAAAGGGGAGAAGTCCACAGTTTTAATAAATAAATAAATAATATGAACTTACAATTTCATAAATAATATTTGAAACAAAGGTAACACTCCAAACTCATCACTTCCTAATTATTTTACTATGACCTATGAGGTTGAGGTTTTTCACATCTACTGTACCTGTATGGTGGGAATAATATGTAATGGTCTGCTCCCATGCATCTCTCCCCAACTCCATGCTGATAGTGACATCATGTCAATAGCTTGAAACTGGCAGTGGTGGGAGTATTTACACCATGGAAATGGGCAAATGCTACAAATCAGGACTTGGTTTAATGCTTTGTTGCTTGTCTAGAGGTTGGATTCTGGACTTTAAAAAGTGATGGAGAAAATGTTAATAATGCAGATTAAATTTAAAAGTCTGTCATGTCTACAGTTTTTTTTAATATTATGAATAGCACCAAAATATGAGGAAATACTTCTAATACTTGAAAACCATTATCTGATTCGGCAAAAAAGTTATCTTTGTCATTAATGACTGAGTGAAGTTCCATTATATGTCTTCATTATTTCACTTTTGTCTTAACGCATTAGTGTAAATGAATATATCAGCCAACATTTATGAAAGAACTTCACTCAGTGACATGAGTGACTTCTTGGCTGAATCCTATGATAACCAAGCATTTGTTCATAGTTTGATTTTGTAATGCTATTGTTGTTGATAGAATTATAAAAACCAATAGTGGATTTCACAAGGAATAGCAGAACTGAAGTTAAAGGTGTATGGAATTTACAATAAAGAGTATTTCATATTATTATTTGTAAATTCTGTGCCACACATTCTTTGTATCAGGAAAATGTATAGCAAACTTACGTACAGATATATATGCATACATATTTTTTTAAGAGAGCCTTTGTTAAACATTTACCAACACACCACTGGTAGGACTCAGGAAAAGACAGGGCGGGTGTGGGTAGAGAAGGGTGTACAGTAGGGATTGTAAAATGGGTTCTGTAGCAGAGTGACACTGTAGGAGATGATGTGCCTGCTATCTCTCAACAGGGAACCAGCGTTCTCACTGCTCTAGATTCCCCCGGCCCGGGTCCCTGACCCAGACAGCTTTCAGGAGAGAGGAGGAGTTCTGCGTGGGGTGGCTCCCCACCTCCCAGTGAGTAAGCCTGGCTGGAGGTATGCTGAACCCGACCACCCCAGGAGGAAATGCCTTGGGGTGGTTGGAGAGAGGGGCCCTGCACAAAGCATCCTAGAGGTGAAGCAGCCAGGAGTGGGAGGGCCCAGAGATACCCTCACGTAGTGCCAGCCCTCTTGAGGTCAAAGAGGAAACAAGTGCAAGTAGGGGAAGTTGGGGCAGAGATGGGAGGTCTAGACTGGCTGAGCTGTCTCCAGGGGACTCTGCATACCCAATCTGGGACCTGTGCTTCTGCCCTTCAAGGACACACACTGCAACTCTTGATGGCATTGGTTTTTGCCTGATTCTGCCATTGCTTTGTTCTGTTTTTGTTTTTGTATTGGGGGTAGATAAACGAAACTTCATCTAATGCAAACCAAAGCTTGTGTTTTGTTTTTTATAACTGAAGTATAGTTGACATACAAAATTATATTAGTTTCAGACATACAACATAGTGGCTGGAAATTTATATACAAAACAAATTGATTGCCACAATAAGTCTAGTAATCATCTGGCACCATACAAAGTAATTACAATGTTATTGACTAAATTCCCTATGTTGTACATTACATTCCCATGACTCATTTATTTTATAAATGGAAATTTTCCTCTTAATCCCCTTCACCTATTTCACCCAACCTCCCACCCCACTTCTGCCATTACTCTCAATCTTAGTGAGACAGGCAACTCCAGGAAGCTCTCTGCCCTTCATTGTGTATGCCTGTCCTTACTTTCCTCACTACTTACTTTTCTTCTATAGTTTTAAATCTCTGTGTCTGTAGTCAGATTCCGCTTTTAACCCCTGCCTTTATTTTTGTTCTTGATGTTGTTTGTGTCTCTTTTTTCCCTTAATTATTCCTAAGACCAGGCTATTTTATCAGCTTTTCAAAGAACTGGCTTTTCGTTTTGTTGATCATTTGTATTGGGTTTTTTGCTTGATTTGGCTGTTTCTATTTCAATAATTTCTCATTTTAACTATACCTGTTTCTTCCGTATTTTATTTTATTTTACTGTTTATTTTATTGTTTTCTAGCCTTTTGGATTGAAAGTTTAGTGATCCCACTCCTTATTATTAAAGTTTTCTCTTTTGATAGTGAGGACAGTTAAAGTTATACCTTTCCCTCTGAGTATTGCTTTGGCAACATCTCACAGATCTGATATCCAATCATTCAACAACTATTTGTTAAGTACCTACTATGTACTAAGAACTAAGAAATGGTGCTCCCATCATACAGTTCTAAATAGTGTAATTTCCATTTGGATTTCTCTTTAACCCAAGAATTATTTACAAGGGTTTTTTATTTCCAGGTGTATGGAATTGCAAGGGGGAGCTATCTTTCAATAACTTAATTCTAGTTTTGCATTCTGGTCAGGGAATATAGTTCCTTGATGGCAGCATTTTGGAGTTCACTGAGATTTCCACTACCTACTACTTTTTCTTAACATTAAAAAAATTGCTGTAGGGACTTCCCTGGTGTCACAGTGGTTAAGAATCCACCTGCCAATGCAGGGGACACGGGTTTGATCACTGTTCCAGGAAGATCCCACATGCCACGGAGCAACTAAGCCCGTGCACCACAACTACTGAGCCTGCGATCTAGAGCCTGCGAGCCACAACTACTGAGCCCACGTGCCATAACTACTGAAGCCCACGTGCCTAGAGCCTGTGATCTGCAAGAAGAGAAGCCACTGCAATGAGAAGCCTGAGCACCGCAACGACGAGTAGCCCCCACTCACTGCAACTAGAGAAAGCCCGCGTGCAGCAACGAAGATCCAACGCAGCCAGAAGTAAATAGATAAATAAATTTAACAAAAAAAATTTTTGACGTAAAATAGACACTCGGTAAAGTGCATAGATGAATTTTCACAAACATATATAATGTCTGTGTCATGTGGATTAACATAAAGAAAATTACCTAGACCACAGAAGACTTCTTGCCCCCTCCGAGTCAATACCCCTCAGAGTTCCTCAAAAAACTAAAAACAGAACTACCATATGATCCAGCAATTCTACTCCTGGGTATATACCCAAAGAAAGTGAAAACACTAATTTGAAAAGATACATGCACCCCATTGTTCAGAGCAGCAGCAGCAGCAGCATTATTTACAATAGCCACGACATGGAAGCAACCTAAGCGCCCATCAACAGATGAATGGATAAGGAAGATGTAATATATATATAAATACATACGATTCTTTTTGCTTCTTGATATTTTCTCTTTTGTATTTAGATATCTAGGATTGAGGCGTTTTCTTTCATTTGGCTTTATCCTCTCTTAAAGAGCTGTTCTAAAATTCCTGATTTACCTGGCTGCTTCAGGATCAGCTCACAGAATCTTGTTTTTAGGTTAGATACAAACAAAATTAATCATACTTGGTGTAAATATATATATATATATATATATATATATACACACATGTATATGTATATACACACACACACATATATATCAATCTCTTATTGAAATACCTATATATATATAATGGATTACTACTCAGCCATAAAATAAAAATATGAAATTTTGCCATTTGCAACAACACTGATGGACCTGGAGAGTATTATGTTTAGTGGAATAAGTCAGACAAAGAAAGAAAAATAATGTATGTTATCAATTATATGTAGGATCTAAAAAATAAAACAAATGAATGAATATAACAAAACAGAAACAGACTCACAGACATAGAGAACTAGTGTTTACCAATGGGGAGAGGGAAGGGGGAGGGGTAAAATAGGGGTAGGGTATTAAGAGATACAAACTACTATGTATAAAATAAATAAACTACGAGGATACATTGTATAGCGCAGGGAATATAGCCAATATTTTATAATTATTTTAAAAGGAGTATAGTCTATAAAAATTTTGAATCACTATGTTGTACACCTGAAACTAATATTGTAAATCAACTATACCTCAGTTTTAAATTTATATGTAGGATCTAAAAAATAAAACAAATGAATGAATATAACAAAACAGAAACAGACTCACAGACATAGAGAACTAGTGTTTACCAATGGGGAGAGGGAAGGGGGAGGGGTAAAATAGGGGTAGGGTATTAAGAGATACAAACTACTATGTATAAAATAAATAAACTACGAGGATACATTGTATAGCGCAGGGAATATAGCCAATATTTTATAATTATTTTAAAAGGAGTATAGTCTATAAAAATTTTGAATCACTATGTTGTACACCTGAAACTAATATTGTAAATCAACTATACCTCAGTTTTAAAAAAGCCAGATACACACACACACACACACACACACACACACACAATACCCCTGAGAGATATTATCCTGATTAGTTTTTTCATTTCTAAGTTTTAAAAATCCTTATAAATTGAATCATACAATATGTATTCTTTTGTGTCTAGTTTCTTTCACTCTACATTACGTCTGTAAGAGTCATCATGTTTTTGAGTGTAGCAATGGTTTATTTCATTTTCACTGAGGCATAGTAGTCCATTGTACAAATACATTACAATTTATCCACTCTCCTATTGAAAGACACTTAGGTTGGCCAATGTCTGGCTATTAAAAATAGTGCTGCTATGAACATCATGTGGAGTGTTTGTCAGAAATGCACAATCCTGTATCCCATGCTCTTGGATTGGAAGAATTAATATTGTTAAAATGGCCATACTACCCAAGGCAATCTACAGATTTAATGCAATTCCTATCAAATTACCCATGACATTTTTCACAGAACTAGAACAAATAATCCTAAAAGTTATATGGAACCATAAAATACCCAGAATTGTCAAAGCAATCCTGTGGAAAATGAACAAAGCAGGAGGCATAACCCTCCCAGACTTCAGACAATACCACAAAGCTATAGTAATCAAAACAAGAAGGTATTGGCACAAAACAAACATATGGACCAATGGAACAGAATAAAGAACCCAAAAATAATGGACAATTAATCTTCGACAAAGGAGGCAAGAATATACAATGGGGAAAAGACAGTCTCTTCAGCAAGTAGTGTTGGATAAGTTGGACAGCCTCATGTAAATCAATGAAGTTATTAGAACATACCCTCACACCATACACAAAAATAAAGTCAAAATGGCTTAAAGACTTAAATATAAGACATGACACCATAAAACTCCTAGAAGAGAACATATTTTTCACAGAACTAGAACAAATAATCCTAAAAGTTATATGGAACCATAAAATACCCAGAATTGTCAAAGCAATCCTGTGGAAAATGAACAAAGCAGGAGGCATAACCCTCCCAGACTTCAGACAATACCACAAAGCTATAGTAATCAAAACAAGAAGGTATTGGCACAAAACAAACATATGGACCAATGGAACAGAATAAAGAACCCAAAAATAATGGACAATTAATCTTCGACAAAGGAGGCAAGAATATACAATGGGGAAAAGACAGTCTCTTCAGCAAGTAGTGTTGGATAAGTTGGACAGCCTCATGTAAATCAATGAAGTTATTAGAACATACCCTCACACCATACACAAAAATAAAGTCAAAATGGCTTAAAGACTTAAATATAAGACATGACACCATAAAACTCCTAGAAGAGAACATAGGCAAAACATTCTGACATAAATCATACCAATGTTTTCTTTTTTTCTTTTCATATGAATGTTTTCTTAGGTCAGCCTCCAAGGCAATAGAAAGAAAAGCAAAAATAAACAAATAGGACATAATCAAACTTACAAGATTCTGTAGAGCAAAAGAAACCAAAACAAAACAAAAAGACAACCTACGAACTGGGAGAAAATATTTGCAAATGACGCAACCGACACGGGCTTAATTTCCAAAATATACAAACAGCTCATACAACTCAATAACAAAAAAACAAACAACCCAATTGAAAGATGGGCAGAAGACCTAAATAGACATTTTTCCAAAGAAGACATACAGATGGCCAATAGGTACATGAAAAGATGCTCAACATTGCTAATTATTAGACGAATGCAAATCAAAACTATGAGGTACCACCTCACACCAGTCAGAATGGCCATCATTAAAAAGTCTACAAATAATAAATATTGGAGAGGGTGTGGCGAAAAGGGAACCTTCCTCCACTGTTGGTGGGAATGTAAATTGGTGCAGCCATTATCGAAAACAGCATGGAAGTTTCTCAAAAAACTAAAAATAGAGTTGCCATATGATCCAGCAATTTCAATCCTGGCCATATATCTGGACAAAACTGTAATTGTCAAAGCAACATATCTATGAAACAGAAACAGACTCACAGACATAGAGAACAGACTTGTGGTTGCCAAGGGGGCAGGGTGTGGGGGAGGGAAGGATTGGGAGTTTGGGATCAGCAGATGCAAACTAGTATATATAGGATGGATAAACAAGGTCCTACTGTGTAGCACAGGGAGCTATATTCAATATTCTGCGATAAACCAAAATGGAAAGGAATATGTAAAAGAATATATATATATGTATAACTGAGTCACTTTGCTGTACAGCAAAAATTAATGCAACATTGTAAATAACTATACTTCAATAAAATTTTTTTAAAGAGAAACAGAAATGATCAGAAAAAAAAATGCACAATCCTATCCCTGCCCCAAACCTATCACCCTGGTCCTCCAGGAGCTGTACCCAGGAATCTGCATATTAGCAAATATCCCCAGGTGATTCTACTCCTCATCAGATGTGAAAACCTTCCTGGATTCCATGTTTCCATGGGCTATGGACCAGTGAGATGAATTATCACCATCCCAGGCAGCCTGGGTCCTTCCCTGTCCCCTTCTGAGAACAGCATTTACAACTGGGTCCTCCCCTTGCCCCACTGTCCCCTCATCTTTGCTCCTAAAAGCCCAAGCAAAGAATGTGGATGATCTGTCAGAACTACCAATAAGTTTGGGTGGATCTGGTCCCTTTCCTCACTGTACCCGTAGGAAAACTAAGGTCAGAGGATGAAGGAGGCAGGGTCCAGGAAGAGCCTGTCCTCCCTACCTCTACAATAAGAAGAAAGTCCTGCAGAAGGAAATCCCTTAGTCCCAAGTCTCCTGGGAGTATCAGAGTTCAGGAAGGGGCCTATGTTGTCATAAAATAAGCATGGCCTTGGGAATCAGACAGACCTGAGGTCAGATTCTAACTCCTCTCCTTGAAGCAAATAAATGGAGGTTTCTGAGCTTTGGGTCCCAATCTTGAAAATGGGATTAGAGCTGACTAGGATTAGAAGTAACATATATGAAGTGCCTGGCACATGGTATGTGCAGAATAAACAGATGTGATGATTAATAGGAGACTCTGTATCAACCAGGAAGTCCTGTCACACTGTCTAGAATGTTACACAGTTTGGGTAGCAGGAGTCGAGGGAGAAAGGAATGCTGGCTTTCCCAATGCTTCACCTACTGTCTTTAGGTTCTTCCTTCCTCTTGTGACCTACATGCCTGAACTCCAAGTTCACCTGGGAGCTGTCCCATTTCCTGAGCAGCGACTGTGGGCTGGGTCCTGTGAAGGGCACTGGGGTTTCAGTTCCTGCCCGGAGGAGCACCCAAGCTGACAGACAGGCAGGCGTGTGTATGGAGAGCTGCAGTAAGAGGGCAAAGTGAGAGTCCAGGGGAGGAAGTGGAGTTTGGGGCGGGTCCCAGGGCCCAGGGCAGGCAGGGGCCAAGATGAATGCAAGCCTGGCAGTCTACAGACGGGTAAGCGCAGGGTCAGGGACTTGTGCAAACACTCCTGGTGGCCCTAAAACCAGGCTGCCTTGCCTCTCCTTCTATCTTGGAGCTTATCTTTTAGGGAAAGCTGAATTGATACACTGTCAATAAAGAGCCCAGCAGATATGTAAGAGCTTAGTATGAACTTGTAGGCAGAAAGCTAATCAAATATGTTAAGCAAACAGATTCACAAAGTCTTTTGTACGCCTATGTGAGCTAATATCTCAGAAGGAAAGAGGGCACCCCTTCCCCCCCAACCTTGGCACAGTACACGTGAATTTGCGTTAATAAATACTGTTTACAAAGCATTTTGGTCTCAAAATCACCTCCACGTGGATGTTCAGATGCAAGAGCAAGAACTCGCCTTAAACAGCACTTTGCTCTTTTCAGGGCCACTCTTGGTGTGTGAGTCCTGCCTGGGAGTCCAGAGGCCTGTGTTCTAGGCAATCTGTGCTTGACTTGCTCTGTGTCCCTCTCTAGGCCTCAGCAGCTCTGTCTGTGAAATGTGAGCATTAGGCTAATTGCCTCCCAGGACTCCTGCAGATCCAGAGTTCTGGGACCCTGCCATCTTTTTCTGGATATTTGTAACCCTGGGAGGCAGACATCATCATGCCCATTATACAGATGGAGAGTCAAGGCTCCGAGGTCACCAGAGAGTCAGAGGCTGAGCCAGACCAGAACCCAGAGCCCCAGACCTTTCCTGAGTATTCCTTCTAGAAATCCACGTGTGTACACATCCATGGATATCAGGGTGCGTGTTTCCACATGTGCCCCGGAGCTGCCCTGCAGTTGTTCCTGGATGCTGCGTGTGCAGACCCATAGGCTGGGCCAGGCCGGTTCCAGGCAGTTCCACCCTGTGGGAGGTGGGGGAGAAGGAAGGAGTGGAGAGGGAGCTACACCTACATTTTTGTGCTGCCCACTGATTTCAGCTGCTGCATCTCAGGCTCCTGACTGCTGTGTACTTAGCTAAGTCTGAGTGACTCCATACACGGGCAGTGAGCTGGAACGCTCCCCTCCAAGCATCACAACTGTGAGTTCCTCTCACAGCTGGGACCCAGGCCTGCGGGAGCATCCATGGATCTGCACACAGAAACAAACGCACACACGCACATACACATGCACACACAAACATGCACGCATGCACACACACGTGGCAATTTTTTTCCCCACTCTGGTCCCAGTTTTCTCATCAGTAAAATGGGAGACAATTCTCTTTGCCTTGCCAGAGGATCCTTTGAGCTCAGAGACATTGCAGTTAACTTCGCAAACTGTAAAGAACTGGGAAAGACCCTGCTGAGATAACGCTCATCCACATGAATGGCAGAGAATGGGACTTTTTTCCTTTTTCTCAAATAATAAAAGAAGCCACGTGAGCTGCCTTTAAAGAAGACTAGATAAGTTTACTCTAGTTTTATCTTAATACAAAACTGGTGATTTCAACCTCAGAATCACACTATCCAGTGTGCCCTTCTCCTGCCAAATCTGGAATGGTTTGATTGCAGAGAATACCCTGACTCACAATTCAAAAGGAAGCTGATACAGTGAAGTGGTTAACAGAATGGACTCTGGAATCAGACTGCCTGGCTTCTAATCCCAGTTCTGCCACTTGCTAATTGTGTCACGTTGCCTCGGACATGTTATTAACTGCCTTGTGCTTCAGATTCCCCATCTGTCAGGTGGGATTTCACTGGATAGCTATGAGTATCTAGCTATCATTCAAAACTGTTCCATAAGAGTGGCTATTTTTGATGGACATATTCAAGGTCACTCAGAGATTCATTGCCAGTGCCAAGGCTAACCCAGAGCTCTCCTGTGTCCCCTCCATTCTACACTGGCTTTGAGAGAACCCTGTTTTCGGAGGGAAGGCAGTTACTCTGCCCCAACTCCCTGCCCACAGCTTTGTCTAAGGTCCCATGTGAGGTTTTAATGAGGGAAACTCAAACTCTCACTGGTTAAAGGCAAAAAGGTGGGGCTTTCTGCTCCACCCTCTACCAGTGATAGCATCAATATCACCGTCATCTGTGCCTGGACACCAATGTCTTGTGGCAGAGGGTTTGAAACCCTGAGGGCTGTAAGGACTCGAAAATTTATTGGAAAAGGAATAAACTAAATGAAGAGTTGGGCTCCAATTTCTGCTCTGCCCAGACAAGCTGGATGACCTAGGCAAGTCACTTCACCTCTCTAAGCCTTTGGAGAGAACAACATTGGTTGCAGTTCTTAAGGCTAGGATTTGATAGGATCAGAAATGTCACACTCCCAAGGATGTTGATTAAAAACCATTTGCTCAGCTTGGTGAAAGTGTGAGGAGAAATCAAACATGGAGACTGACTCTAACCTGCTAAGCTGCCAAGAGCCATCATAAGACCTCATTATTGAAAAATTACTTATGACGGTAATTTTATTTGCAATTCAATCACAACACAAGAAGCCAAGACACAAAAGATCAAGTCATGGAAGCTGTCTCTTCTGAAGGCGGCTGCCCAGAGGGTGAAAACTGGTGAGGCTTCAGGCTGTGAGTGAGCACTGTGGTAAAAGGGCTAAGCACGTGGCTTTTGGTGTTAGCCAAACCTGGGCTTGAATCCCTGCTTGGTCACTTACTAACAGCTGATTGACCTTACATAAGTCCCTCAACCCTCTGCATCTCAGCTTCCTCATCTGTAAAATGGGCATGATAATCATGGCCCACATGGCTGTGTGCAGGATTACATAAGGTGAGGCAGTGGAAAGCTCCCAACACATAGTAAGCTCAATAAATGGAAGATGTTGGTCTCATTTCAGATTCTCTTGCCTTGGTGTGAAAGAAATAAAACTCAAGTCGTTTTATTTCTTAACAAAGAAAGCTTAAGCAAAGAAGGCATTTTATTGTTTTAAGTAACCAAGAAGGGCAAGGGTGGAGCTGGCCTCAGGGAGGTCTGGTACCAGGGACTCGGACACCAAGACACTTTCTTCTCAGCTTCTCATCTCTAACTGTTGGCTTCATTTCATCCTGCCACAGACAGGCTTCTCCATGGGTGTGGATTCGGCTTCCACAAGCTCTCCATCACATCAGGAGAGGATTCTTTCCCACCAGCTAAAAGAAACCCCAAGAAAGGACTCCAATTGGCCTGGTTTGGGTCACATGATCATCCTTGGACCAATCACAGTAGCCAGGAGGTTGGCACCCTCTGATTGGCTCAGGCTGGGTCATGTGCCTAAGGCCTCAAGGGGTGTTTCTTCCTAGAATAAACAGAGGAAGGGGGTGCTGTGCAATTTTCTCCTTAGAGACACCAACATGTGGGTGGAGTTGGCGAACCGTTCTCTGCACCAGCTGCTGGGGATGGCAGGAAGCCACTTCTTACAAGGGCTGCATCCTCTTAGCGTGTCTCTGGTGCCATGTTTATGGTGCCACTTAATACAGCTTAATGCTGCCCAAGTCCACCATCTTCAGCTGCTGTTTGCAGAGCTTATGCAGTGCTCACAGCAGATGGAGCCCAGGCATGATGGCAGTCTCCCTGGAGGGCAGAGTGAATATTTCCCTGACTCTACTCACCATCTCCAGACAGTGGGACCCTTGCCTCTGGTTCTGCCACTGACCCCGGGCTGCAGATCTCAAGGAGACTGGGAGTTCTGTACTTAAAGTAAAAAATGATAGCACTAGAAGGGACCCCATTTCACAGGTGGGGAGACTGAAGGCACAAGAGGACAAGGGGCCTGCCTATCCAAGGACACAGAGCTCCTTTGGGAACTGTGTAATCATCAAGCACCCTCAGCCCGTGGATATGGTAGGTCCTCAATAAAGGAATATTCCTGGCCTCCTGATTCCCAAGCCCATATCATTCTGCTTCCTCTTGAGCTTAAAAAATCTTAATTTCTAGATCTAAAGTCCTTTCCCATTCTAAGGGGGATGGGTCCTTGGCCAGGAAGGGTAGGAATGACCAAAATGTTCACAATCCTAGCTGAAGTGACTGAGAAGTGGTGTGTGGTATTAGGGACAGGCAGATGGCGAGGAACAGATGGGAGCAAGGTGAATATACTCATCATCTTTTTACAATTTATGATTTGGTCCTGTGTGTGATAGGCAGGGCAGGGGTTCCATTCCCATCTGCTGGATCAGAAGACTGAAGCTCCAAGAGGGCAAGTGACTTACTCAGCCTTCCTTCCCTTCCAGCAAATTGTGGAGGCACTCAGACCCCTTCTCAAGTTTTGGAGTTTCAGCTTCTGGCTCACCAGCCCTCTGTAGCATACACTTTGGTAGCTCACCCACATGCGCTCAGCCCCTGCCGCTCTGCCTGGGGGCTCTACCTGCTGGTCATTCCCAGCACAGGCCAGACATGCTAGGGAATTAAGAGTCCCCTCCCTGGCCGCAGTTTTCCACTGGTGGCTGACACGAGTTGGAGGATACATACCCCAGCTGCCTGGCCCCTCAGGTGGGTCAATGCCAAGGCTGTACACACCGGTTCCCAGAGCCCCCAGCATAATCAAGCTCCAGTTACTAACAGGGGCCACTTGCTTGATAATGTGCCATTCACCGTGCTCTTCCCCTTCCCTGCTTTACTTCCAGGCTCCCTGGCAGCATTTCCTGGGAACCCCTCCCAAATAAACTACTTGCACTTGAATCTTTGTCTTACAGCCTCCTTCTAAAGTCACCCAAACTAAGAAAATCACCTTCTTTTGAAAAAAAGAGGGTGGACCGATCAGCTAAATAATGACAGATACAGACTATAAAAAGTAAATTCAAGTCAGGTCTAGAATGCCACAATGCCTGCCTGCCCCTTTCCCGGCTCCACCCTCACCAGTCCTGCAAGTTTCTCCACCACCCATTAAGGAGGTCATTACGTGTGAGGGCATCACAGGTCATGCTACCAGTACCATGCAGGGCTGACTCTATCCCTGAGCCCTGGGTGACAGTTTCCCATGGCTCTGACAAGGTGTCAGGAGTGAGTCGGCACACACTCTGCCTTCTCAGGCAGGCGGCTGGTCTGTCCTGATGCCACACATGAACCCAGCCTCATGTCACCCCGTTCCAGGACTGACCCTCTCCCTAGGATGACCTATGCCTGGGCCTGAGAACTAGAGTCGTGGAGTGGGTCATGGAATGCCGGAGCAGGAGACAGTCACAGGGACTGGGCTCCGCATCTAACCCACCCATGGCAGGGGGAGGAGCTGAGACCTGGGGCACAAGGTCTGTCCAAGGTCACACAATGCATCAGGAGTGGAACAGCATATGAACCCAGGCTTTCTTCCTTTTATTTCCAGTTTGATGCATTTGCTTCTCATCATCAGACTGTAGGGAAAGAGGAGAGGGGAGCAGGGCAGAAGAACAGGAGCACTGGATTGAAGGCAGGCGGACCTCGGCTTAAAACCTGCTTTCACCAACTGTTGGCTGTGTGACCTTAAGCGAGTTACTCAGTTTCATGTGCGTCGGTTTCCATGATTGTAAAGTCAAGGTTCCATTACCTTTCCAACAGTGCTATTGGGAGGCTCAGCAGAGATAACCGAGGTGGAAGGCACCTGGTAATAAGAGATGCTCAATAAACACCAGGTGACTCTGAGTCTAAAAGGAGATTCCTCCCATGGTACAGGATCTCACGTGGGTTAAACTCCACAGAGAGTTTATATAGAAGTGTCCTCACCACCTTCATCATCACTTCTAGAAAGTCTATAGCACAGTCTAGTCCAGAATTTCCGGATGGTGTCCTTTAGAGTTAAGTGCTACTGCTGTGTGAGAAAAGGTGCCACGTGAAAAAAGAACTGCACTGCCAAGTACATTTGGAAAGGGTGGCATTAACGTCGACCAAGTTCACAGGCTGCAGGACCTGTCATGGCCTCTGCTCCTCGATGTGCTTTGTTCACATGCAGCATCTCCCAGCACATCTGACCGTATAACTCTTTGTCAGGAGCATTAAATGTCTCCCAGTAGTTGGGAATGCTCCAGGAAGCAGTTTGGGAAACAGTTGCTGTCCAATGGAAAGGCCACCTGACTGAAGTCAGTTACTGTCACTTATTCATGTGACCTTAAACATGTTCCTGACCTGTATGGGCCTCAGTTTCCCCAACTGCAAAAAGAGAGGGGGAAGTGGAATCCCTAAGGCTGCTTCCAGTTCTGATGTGCTGGGATCTTGAAGCTCTTCTCCTCTACCATTAGCTCCCTGCTTGTAATACTAGTTCACCCAACTCTGGCCAAGGACGGTGCTGGGAGAAGGGCAGAGGGTTCTAACAGGGCACCGGCAAGCAACCCCATGGCTGGTCTCAAATCTGCCCTTCAAACGTAAGTGGAACTGTGCTGGGTAGGGTGCAACCAGCCTCCTGCCTGGAGAGAAGACAGGAGAGCTGCTGTCTTCCCCTCCTTCCTCCTCTGCCCTGCTGCCGGGACAGTCAGCCGCTGGGGGATTAAGAGTGGGCCCAGCGCCCATTCAAGCCATTCAACAAGACAGGAAGCCAAGCGCGCTCTTGCCCGCCCGTCTCTGCTGGGCAGGTCGGCAGGATTATACACATTGTGCTGGGGAATCACACAAAGGGAGGCCCTGCCCATCAGGAAAGGCCGTGTCCAGGCGGGTATGCACCGCCCGATGGCTGGGGCGGGCTGCTGGGCTGCAGCGCTAATCCTCTCCTCCATCAAGCCACAGGCTGCACCCTCACGGTGCCCAGAGCTGCCCTTTACCTGCACAGTGAGTGGTTCGGGGCTCCCAGGGGTACGATGGGTGCCATCCATTACAGTGCCTCCCAAGACAAAGTCCCTGCATCCACACGTGAAGTTTCAGCCTGCGTGCAGGAGTCTTTTCTGAGCACAATGCAGAGACCTGCACAGAGGGCAGGCAGACAGGCCAGGCGGGTGAGGACAAGTTCACCTCTCTGAGCCAGAGGCTCCTGAAGGCCTCTGGGGAACAGGCATGTTCATTTTCTCTACCTTCTTACAGCCACCATTTAATCCTTAACCTGGATCTGGCTTTGAAGGTGACTCGAACACAGACATGTCCCTGTCAGTTCCCAAGGGCCAATGGGCCAGATGTGACTTGACAGTCAGGCTCCGTGCAGGTGGGTCCCACCTGGCCACTTGAAAACATGGGCATTCACCATCTGGGATCCTGTGATTTGCGCTCCAGGTGATGCTGGGTGCCCTGAACTTCACTCATGCCTAATTTCAGCCATATCTGTGTACACCCACGCTATTACTGATAATGTTTTTCTTTTTATCAACTTGCTTTTTAAATTGAAGTAACTTCTTTAGCCTTTTGCTAAGCTATAATATCTATGAAATCATGGGTCTTACATGCTAGTAGTTCCTAATACAATAAAAATAATTTCCCAAACATAAAAAAAAAATGGTATGTCCTTAGACTACCTAAAATCAGCTTGGGAATTATCAGTGGTAAGTGACAGAGAGAATGAGATTGGATAGTCTCTAAGCCCCCTTCAACTTTGGGGAGCTGGGATTATAGGATACTGAGAATCCTCAATGCCACTGATTCCAAAATTCTCCACAGTTACCTAAGCCAGACCCTCAAGAGTCCTTCCAGACTCCCCCGATGCAGTCACTAGGCAGTCCTGCCTCCTGAATATCTCGCCCATCCCCAGGGCCACTGCCTTGGTTCAGGCTTTCACCCACTCTCACTCGAATGCCTGGTAGCTCCTTGCTGGTCCGCCTGCACCTCCTGACTGCCTCTAACCCCTCTCCACCCTGCAGCCAGAGCACTCTTTTGGCCATGCATATTAAAGTACCTGGAACACGGGAAACACTCCACTAATGATAGCTATGATATTTTTTAAGAATACAAATCTAATCATGTCTCTTTACTGCTTAAAAGCTTTCCATGGTTTCCCCATAGACCTCAGGATAAATGGAAACTCTGTAACCCAGTATGGAAGGCTCCTTCTGATCTAGCCCCTACCTAGTCCTTTGGCTGTGTTTTCCATCACTTCCCAACTCTATCCCTGTATTTCAGTGAAACCGGAACACTGAGGTGTCCACGTGTGCCACGCTGTTTCATGCCTCTGTGCTTTTGCTGATTCTGTCTCTTCTGCCAGGAATGTTCCCCCTCCCCTGACTGCCACCTCCTCCTCAGAGGTCTAGCCAATTTAGGATCTTACTAAATTGCATCATCCTCTCTGTATCAGTTAGCTTCTGCTGCATAACAAACCAACACATAGTGGTTTAAAACAAAAAACACTGATTATTTCTCATAAGTCTGTGGATTGGGTGGATGGTTCTTCTAGTCTAGGCTGACTCAGCTAGGGACAGATGGTCTGGAGTGGCCTCACTCACATGTCAGCGGCCCCAGCTGGTATGTCTGGGATAGCAAGGATGGCTAGAGTCTCTCTGGACACGATCTCACCCTCCAGGAGGCTAGCTTGGACTTGTTTACATTGTGGACTCAGGTTCCCAGCAACAAGAGAAAGGGCAAGCCCCAGTGTGCAAGTGCTTATGAAACCTCTGTTTACATCACATTTGCAGATGTTCACTGGCCAAAGCAAGTCACCAGATTCAAGGGGTAGAGAGTGGGAGAGCAGCAAAGTCATATTGTAAAAGGAGTGCATGTTAGCATTGGAGGCAATTATGCTCTTTTATAAAATCCCGCATTTTCTGAAATTTTCTACAGTGAAAAACTCTTGTCTTCCTGGTACATGTTTTCCCCTTATTCTGGTAACATCACCCTCCTTTCTCTTGAAGAACTAGTCCCTCCTCACTTCAATCAAAATCCCTCCCACAGCCACAGTACCTCATCTCCTGGGCTATGGCGATTGGCCCAAAGGTCAGGCATATGACCCAACAAAAGCCATTCAGTATTCTTCCCTAGGATTTTTAAATTGGAGCTGGAAGTAAAGAACCCTCTCCTCTCGGTTGAGGAAGCTGGGAAGACATGCCCAGGACTACCAGCAATCATGAAGCTGCCAAACCTACATGAACCCATATCCTAACCATCCCAGGGTTTGCTCACAGGAACCAATTAATGCCCCCTATTTGCCTAAGTTGATTAGAATATCTATCACATGCACCCAGAGTCCTGACCACCTCACCTTTCCTGGTCCCAGGCAGAAGTGACCATACCTCCTCCTTTGTTCCACTATACCTATTATACCTGGGGTTCACCTCAATTATCAAGTGTTGGCTACATGACATCAGTCAAGAAATGGTAAAGCAGCTGACCTTCGGCAGCCAGGAAGGTCACCAGCACTGCACAAAAGATATCACCTTCCCAATGTTTCTGTTCAAAGGAGAATTCTTCTTCAGCTTGGATTCCAACCAGGAAATTATTCTTCCAACCAAAGGAAACAGATAACTCTCAGAATTGTCACATCCCTACAGAAAACAGGGAGATTTGGAGGAGGCTGCTCATATTAGGAGAAGGGAAGCCATCCCCAGATGGAGGCAGAGGTGCTGGAATCTTGAAGAGTGAACAGAGGAAATAGAAGTCTTCTCTAGGAATAAACTAACAAAGGCTTGCACTTGTCACAAGCTCTGAGTAATGTCATAAGACAAGCCTAAAGATGTCCTTTAAATATTAATGAAGGCCATGAGACAAGAAAATATCACCCTCTTGCAGGTGGCACAGGAGTCCAGAGGAAGATCTGTGAACTTGGAACAAGACAGACCCATAACGGACCTGAAAGGAGGACCTTCCTTAGTTAAGTTGATCTTTGGAGACCGGGACACACTCTCAAATACTAGGGTCTCTAGAGGCATGCCTGAGGGATTATACTGTACCTCCAGGTGTACAGCATTTACTTGCTGGTTCTCGGCATCATGACATTGTTTGATAGGACCGTATGCCCTTACTTACCCACAAAGGAGAGCTCTTGTGTGTAATCCTATTTCTCGCACCCAGTGAGTTGTACTCCAGCTACCCTCAATCCCATAATCTCTCCAGCTCAATCTTCCAACCACATCCGGAATTACTGTAGCTGAAATTGAGCTTATACCTTTGTGGTACTCCCGTGTACACTGGTTAGGAATTGCTGCCTTAGCTGTACAGCTAAGCCAATGAGACCCTCTGACAAGGAGCTGGATGTTTATGTCAGAGCTCATGGATTTGCAGTATACTGTACACACTCTCATGCATAAATAAGTATATTAAAATATATGTAATTCGTGCTTAATAATATGCTTCAATCTTTTTTAGTAGTCCATTTATCTTAAAAATTATTTTAATTAAGGTATTAACTGCGGGCTTCCCTGGTGGCGCAGTGGTTAAGAATCCGCCTGTCATGCAGGGGACACGGGTTGGAGCCCTGGTCCGGGAAGATCCCGCATGCGGTGGAGCAACTAAGCCCATGTGCCACAACTACTGAGCCTGTGCTCTAGAGCCCGCGAGCCACAACTACTGAAGCCAGTGAGCCACATCTACTGAAGCCTGCACACCTAGAGCCCATGCTCTGCAATAAGAGAAGCCACCGCAATGAGAAGCCCGCGCACCACAAAGAAGAGTAGCCCCCGCTCGCTGCAACTACAGAAAGCCCACGTGCAGCAACGAAGACCCATCACAGCCAAAAATAAATAAATAAAATTTATTTTAAAAAAAGGTATTAACTGCATACAGTAAAGTACTGGAAATGTCCTATATCTTGATCTTGGTATACGTTTATATATTCCTATATATGCTCATAGATTCCTGGCTTCTTTTGTTCAGCATAATGTTTCTGAGATTCATTCACATTGTTGCATATATCAGTTGTTTGTTCTTTGTCGTTGCTGAGAAGTATTCCATTGTGTGAATATATTGTAATTTGTTTATAGACACTAGGACACCTCCAGTTTAGGGATATATGAATAACACTGCTATGAATCATCTTGTCTTTTGGTGAACTACATTTCTCTTTGGTTTATATTCAAGAGTGGAAATTCTGGATCATAGGATAGGTGTATATTTAGATCTACTGTGGGATTTTAATAAATTACTGAGGTTTTTTTCCCTTCATAAAGTCCCTCCAGGTACTGTTATATGCAGGCTCCCAGACTGAGATGGACTCTACCTGAACTTCAGCCTATATTCTGGTGTTCTAGACTGGCCCAACCAGATCAGCAGCTCTCTTTGCAGAATGCTATCTTAATAAAGCATTTTTGTACCTTGTCTGTGCTACAGACCACATAGGCACTGTCTCACACTCCACTGTAAACATTGTTTTATATTCCACAACCCCCTCCAATCCCCACAAGACTGAATGCTCTCTGAAGGCAGATACTCTGCCATCCCTATAATCTCCCTCGCTTGGCATGCAATAGATAATTAATGTCTAAAGATTAAATAATAATAGCTAGTTTATTAGTTAGCTGTTGCTGTATGACAAATTACCCTAAAGCTTAGTGGCTTAAAACCACATTTGTTCTCTCAAAGTTTCTATGGGTCAGAGAGCCAAGAGTAACTGAGCTGAGTGGTCTGTCAGAGTCTCTCATGAGATTGCAATCAAGGCACTGACCAGAGCTGCAGTCATCTGAAGGCTTGACTGGGACTGGAGGAGCCTCTTCCAAATTCACTTACTGCTGGCTGATGTCTGGACACCTCAGTTCCTTGCCACAGAGTCCTTATGACATGAAAGCTGGCTTCCCCAAGGCAAGTGACTAAAGAGAGAGAGCGAGGGCCAAGCTGCCTTGTCTTTTATGACCTAGTCCTTGAAGTCACACGTGGTTACTTCTGCTTTATTCTGTTCGTTAGAAGTGAGGCACTAAATCCAGTCAATACTCAAGAGGAGGAGAATTAAGCCTCACCTCTTGAAGGAAGGAATATTAAAGAAGTTGTAGACATATCCTAAAACCATCATCTCTAATAGTAGCTAACATTTACTGAGTGGTTACTGTGTGCCAGGTGCTACACTGTGTGTTTTTACAGAGCATTTTGCTTAATCCTTATTACAATCCTACAAGGGAGATACTATCCTCAGTTTTTCAGGCAAGAAAACTGAGGTGCTGAGAGACTAAGGAATTTGCCCAAGGTCCCACAGCCAATGACAGAGCTAGGACGGGAACCCAGGAGTTAGACTCCAGAGCTTTTGCTCCTAACCACTAAGTTATATAATGAATGAGAGATGGTGGATGATTTTATCAGTCTAGGTTCTCAGATGGAGTGGTGGGCCAAACGGTTGCACCAAAGATATGTCCATTTCCTAATTTCCAGAACCCATGAATATTACCTTTCATGGCAAAAGATGTGATTAAGTTAAGGATCTTGACAGGAGGAGCTTAATCCCTGATTATCTATGTAGACCCTACGTGCAATCATATGTATCTTCATGAGAGCCGGAAGGAGCTTTGACACAGACAGAAGAGGAGAAAACACACAGGAAAGGTGAGGTGAGATTGGAGTGATGCAGCCCCAAGCAAAGGAATGCCAGCAGCAACCAGAAGCTGGAAGAGGCAAGGAATGAATTCTCCGCTAGGGCTTCCAGAGGAAGCAAAGCTATGCTGACACTTTGATTTGAAACTTCTGGCCTCCAGAACTGTGAGAGAATACATTTCTACAGTTTTAAGCCACCAAGTTTGTGGTACTGTGTTACAGAGGCCACAGGAAGCTAACATAGATGGCAAAATGTGTTCTACCTCCCTGTTCACCAGTGTTCCTCTTGAGGACTGGAACGGGGTGTCACAGGCTTGTTAGCGTGGTTCTCATCTTTGGATCAACTTGGCATCAACTCATCCTGAAAAAAGCAGAAGAAAAATTAAACCCGGGTAAAAAAGAGGAAGAAAATTGTATAAAAACTACCTATATTATTATTGAACTTAAATTTTACTCTGATATTCCTGGTAGCTGAGGCTAAAAGAAAATCAGGATGGATTATATAATTGTCATTTTCTGATAAAAAGGAATCACATCTGTTCTTCAAGAAACACGCGTCTTTCCCTCATATTATATTCTAAGAATAACTGAGCAAGTATATCTTCATACACTGGACAAAACAAGAGATAAAATGTCAACAGTAACTTAAGAAGACCGAGGGACTGTCCTCATGTGGAGGTTTCTCGTGTAATCCTTGGATAAAAACTACAGCCCCAAAGAGAAACACAGTTCAACATCCTGGCCACACAGGCTGGAATCCAGGAATGAGAGCTCACATGGTTACAGGGTGCCAGAGTTCACAAAGTGCTTTTATACCCATCATCTTATATGTGCTCAAACAGTTCCTGAGAGCAAGGCAGGGCAGACAGTATAATCTGCATTTTCAAATGTATAAACCAAGGCCCAGAGAAGTGAAGAGACTGTCCCAAGGTCACAAAGCTGGTGACTGGCGGGGCTGGGTTTCAGTGAGACTCCAAGAACACATCTCCAGGCATGCTGGCTCTACTTAGTCCACATGCCTCCTACTGTTCTCCAAGGATTCATGCCTGTCTGTCATATCTCTCCAAGCACACTGAGCCTTTGGAGGAAGGGTCCTCCTCTCATAATTCTTGGGAAGCCCCTGCTACCTGCCCAGGGCTGGTCCTGAAAGATATCCCACCATGTGTCAGGCCCTGCCCCAGGAGAGACCATGCCCCACCCCACCCTGGCCTGCTCTTTTAGTCAGTTCCCAAGCCAGCTGAGAACAGCTGCCTAAAGGAG
This sequence comes from Neophocaena asiaeorientalis asiaeorientalis, assembly GCF_003031525.2. Lineage (NCBI taxonomy): Eukaryota > Metazoa > Chordata > Mammalia > Artiodactyla > Phocoenidae > Neophocaena > Neophocaena asiaeorientalis. The sequence goes on along the minus strand of NW_020185326.1, from coordinate 4,872,296 downwards.
AGGAACTGAGGATGGGATTGTGGGGTTCAAACCCAGTACCTCACAGAGGGATCTAGGAGTGAGCACAATGCCCAGCCCGGCCAGGGCGCTGTCCACGCCGCAGTGCTGACCTGCCCCTGGTTGCTGGGAAAAGATGGGACCCCCCAGGGAGACGCGTTTGGCCTTCCCATCTCCCAAACCTCCACGACCAGCGGCTGAGGGGGTTGCAGACATTTTGTCCCCTCATGGACCAGGAAGAGAAGGAGAAGGAAGGGCTGACCACTTCTGCTCTTCTCGCTCACTTTCTCCCCACCCATGCCCTTTGGTGCCTCTCTTTCCCTGATTCATCCTCTTCCTCTGCTTTCACCCCATTCCAGCCTCCTTGTCTTTCCTCTGGAGTCACTTTCTTTCCACTTTCCTCATCCCTATCCTCTCTCTCTGTTTCTTCCCTCCTCCCTCTTTATTTTTTTTATTGAAGTATTGATTTACAATATTATATTAGTTTTGGGTGTACAACATAGTGATTCAAATTTTTTATAGACTATACTCCTTTTAAAGTTATTACAAAATAATGGCTATATTTCCCTGTGCTGTATAATATATCCTTGTTGCTTATTTATTTTATACATAGCAGTTTGTCTCTTAAACCCATACCCCTATCTCACCCCTCTCCCCTTCCCTCTCCTCACTGGTAACCACTTGTATGTTCTCTATATCTGTGAGTCTGTCTCTGTTTTATTTTACACATTCACTTGTTTTATTTTTTTAGATTCCACACATAAGTGATAACATAGAGTATTCATATTTCTCTGTTTTACTTATTTCACTAAGTATAATACTCTCTTGGTCCAGCCACATTGTTGCAAGTTGCAGAATTTCATTCTTTTTAATGGCTGAGTAATATTCCATTATGTATATATACCACATATTCTTTAACCATTCATCTGTTGATGGGTACTTAGGTTGTTTCTGTATCTTGCTACTGTAAATAGTCCTGCTATGAACATTGGGGTGCGTATATCTTTTCGAATTAGTGTTTTCATTTTCTTTGGATATATAGCCAGTAGCAGAACTGCTGGCTGATATGGTAGTTCTATTTTTTATTTTTTTTAAGAACCTCATACTGTTTTACACAGTGGCTGCACCAATTTACAATCCCACCAACAGTGTACTACGGTTCCCTTTTCTCTGCATCCTTGCCAATATTTGTTATTTGTAGACTTTTTAAAAAAGAAATTTACTTATTTATTTATTTTTGGCTGCATTGGGTCTTCGTTGCTGTGTGCAAGCTTTCTCTAGTTGCGGTGAGAGGGGGTTACTCTTCATTGTAGTGCTAGGGTATCTCATTGAGATGGCTTCTCTTGTTGCAGAGCACAGGCCCTAGGTGCATGCAGGCTCAGTAGTTGTGGCACACGGGCTTAGTTGCTCCACAGCATGTGGGATCTTCCTGGACCAGAACTCAAACCCGTGTCCCTGCATTGGCAGGCGGATTCTTAACCACTGTGCCACCAGGGAAGTCCTACTTGTAGACTTTTTGATGACATCCATTTTGAGAGGTGTAAGGTGATATCTCATTGTGATTTTGATTTGCACTTCTCTGATGATTAGCAGTGTTGAGCAGTTTTTCATGTGCCTGTTGGCCATCTGTATATCCTCTTGGGAAAAATGGCTATTCAGGACCTCTGCTCATTTTTAATTGGGTCATTATATATTGACTTGTATGAGCTGTTTATAGATTTTGGATATTAACCCCTTATCAGTCATAACATTTGCAAATATTTTCTCCCATTCAGTAGGTTGTCTTTTCATTTTGTCGGTGGTTTCCTTTGCTGCGCTAAAGCTTTTAAGTTTAATTAGGTCCTCTACAATGAGGTACTACCTCACACCAGTCAGAATGGCCATCATTAAAAAGTCTACAAATAATAAATGTTGGAGAGGGTGTGGAGAAAAGGGAACTCTCATCCCTATCCTCTCTCTCTGTTTCTTCCCTCCTCCCTCTTTATTTTTTTTATTGAAGTATTGATTTACAATATTATATTAGTTTTGGGTGTACAACATAGTGATTCAAATTTTTTATAGACTATACTCCTTTTAAAGTTATTACAAAATAATGGCTATATTTCCCTGTGCTGTATAATATATCCTTGTTGCTTATTTATTTTATACATAGCAGTTTGTCTCTTAAACCCATACCCCTATCTCACCCCTCTCCCCTTCCCTCTCCTCACTGGTAACCACTTGTATGTTCTCTATATCTGTGAGTCTGTCTCTGTTTTATTTTACACATTCACTTGTTTTATTTTTTTAGATTCCACACATAAGTGATAACATAGAGTATTCATATTTCTCTGTTTTACTTATTTCACTAAGTATAATACTCTCTTGGTCCAGCCACATTGTTGCAAGTTGCAGAATTTCATTCTTTTTAATGGCTGAGTAATATTCCATTATGTATATATACCACATATTCTTTAACCATTCATCTGTTGATGGGTACTTAGGTTGTTTCTGTATCTTGCTACTGTAAATAGTCCTGCTATGAACATTGGGGTGCGTATATCTTTTCGAATTAGTGTTTTCATTTTCTTTGGATATATAGCCAGTAGCAGAACTGCTGGCTGATATGGTAGTTCTATTTTTTATTTTTTTTAAGAACCTCATACTGTTTTACACAGTGGCTGCACCAATTTACAATCCCACCAACAGTGTACTACGGTTCCCTTTTCTCTGCATCCTTGCCAATATTTGTTATTTGTAGACTTTTTAAAAAAGAAATTTACTTATTTATTTATTTTTGGCTGCATTGGGTCTTCGTTGCTGTGTGCAAGCTTTCTCTAGTTGCGGTGAGAGGGGGTTACTCTTCATTGTAGTGCTAGGGTATCTCATTGAGATGGCTTCTCTTGTTGCAGAGCACAGGCCCTAGGTGCATGCAGGCTCAGTAGTTGTGGCACACGGGCTTAGTTGCTCCACAGCATGTGGGATCTTCCTGGACCAGAACTCAAACCCGTGTCCCTGCATTGGCAGGCGGATTCTTAACCACTGTGCCACCAGGGAAGTCCTACTTGTAGACTTTTTGATGACATCCATTTTGAGAGGTGTAAGGTGATATCTCATTGTGATTTTGATTTGCACTTCTCTGATGATTAGCAGTGTTGAGCAGTTTTTCATGTGCCTGTTGGCCATCTGTATATCCTCTTGGGAAAAATGGCTATTCAGGACCTCTGCTCATTTTTAATTGGGTCATTATATATTGACTTGTATGAGCTGTTTATAGATTTTGGATATTAACCCCTTATCAGTCATAACATTTGCAAATATTTTCTCCCATTCAGTAGGTTGTCTTTTCATTTTGTCGGTGGTTTCCTTTGCTGCGCTAAAGCTTTTAAGTTTAATTAGGTCCTCTACAATGAGGTACTACCTCACACCAGTCAGAATGGCCATCATTAAAAAGTCTACAAATAATAAATGTTGGAGAGGGTGTGGAGAAAAGGGAACCCTCATACACTGCTATGGGAATGCAAATTGGTGCAGCCACTATGGAAAACAGTACGGAGCTTCCTTAAAAAACTAAAAATTTTGTTGCCATATGATCCAGCAATTCCACTCCTGGCCATATATCTGGACAAAACTGTAATTTGAAAAGATACATGCACCCCTATGTTCATAGCAGCACTATTTACAATAGGCAAGACATGGAAACAACCTAAATGTCCATTGACAAATGAATGGATAAAGATGTAGTATATATATACAATGGAATATTACTCAGCCATAAAAAGAATGAAATAATGCCATTTGCAGCTATATGGATGCACCTAGAGATTATCATACTAAGCTAAGTAAGTCAGAAAGAGAAAGACAAATATCATACAATATCACTCATATGTGGAATCTAAAATATGACACAAATGAACTTATCTACAAAACAGAAATAGACTTACAGACATAAAGAACAGATGTGTGGCCCCACCAGGGTAGGGGGCAGGGGAGGGATGGATTGGGAGTTTGGGACTAGCATATGCAAACTATTATATATAGAATGGATAAACAAGAAGGCCCTATTTTTTGTTTGTTTGTTTGTTTTTTGTTTCTTGTGGTACACGGGCCTCTCACTGTTGTGGCCTACTCCCGTTGCGGAGCACAGGCTCCAGACGCGCAGGCTCAGAGGCCATGGCTCACAGGTCCAGCTGCTCCGTGGCATGTGGGATCCTCCCAGACTGGGGCACGAACCCATGTCCCCTGCATCGGCAGGCAGACTCTCAACCACTGCACCACCAGGGAAGCCCAACAAGGCCCTATTGTATAGCAAAGGGAACTATATTCAATATCCTGTAATAAACCATAATGGAAAAGAAAAAAATTTTTTTTAAAAATTTAATTAGGTCCCATCTGTTTATTTTTGTTTTTATTTCTTTTGCCTTAGGAGACAGATAAAAAATATATATATATTGCTACCATTTACATCAAAGAGTATTAAGCCTATGTTCCCTTCTAGGAGTTTTGTGGTTTCAGGTCTTTCATTTAGATCTTTAAACCATTTTGAGTTTATTTTTGTATATGGTGTGAAGACCTCATTCTTTGATATGTAGCTGTGCAGTTTTCCCAGCACCACTTGTTTTAAGAGACTATCTTTTCCCCACTGTGTATGCTTGCCTGCTTTGTCATAGATTGACCATAGGTACACGGGTTTATTTCCAGGCTCTCTAACCTATTCCATAATCTACGTGTATGTTTTTGTACCGGTACCATGCTGTTTTGATTACTGTAGCTTTGTGGCACAGTCTAAAGTCAGGTACCATGATTCCTCCAGCTTTGTCTTTTTTGTCTCAAGATTGCTTTGGCAATTCAGGGTCTTCCCTTTCCTTACTTTGAAGCATATCTCAGATATTATATATTTTTGTCCATAAATAAGTGTGGGCCTTTAAGGGATATAGTTGATTTTAAAAACATAACTAAAATATACTTACTATTCCTTAAAACTCTGCATTAATTTAAGATTATCAAATAGTAAGGGGGCATTCACATTTCCAATTATTGTCATGCTTTTCTGCTCTCCCCTTCTGCCTCTTTTAATAAAGATAATGATACCTCTTCCACTGCAAAGTCCTTCCAAACACGTTAACTTATTTAATGCTCATATTTGCCCTGGGAGGATGTTCCTCCTTCTGGAAATGAGGAAAGTGAGGCTTAAAGAGGTAAAGAGACTTGTCCAAGGTCACACAATGGGCTAGGGGCAGAGCCAGACCCTGGCCCAGGCCCCGTGTCTCCTAGCCCTTGCTTCTCTCCACCCCAGGGGCCTCGCGATGGAAGATTTCAACCGTCAAGCTCAGAGGCTCCAGGGGAACCTGGAGGAACAGGCTGAGAGACTCTACCCCAGTGGCAGCAGGCTGGATAGTATGCATCCCCAGCTAGGGAGGTACATCCAAGTTCTTTCCTCCAGGTAACAACAGGACCAATTCCTTGACTCAGGCTTATTTGCGTGCAGTAGCTCCCCAAAGCCCAGACAGTGACTGGGGCTTATCACCCCAACTCCTGAGCAGCGTGCCTTAAGCCCCCTGCACTACGGCAGATTGGACGCTGACACCCAAAGGGCAGGCACAATAGCCAGATCACTCAGCCAACCTTATCTTAATTCTACTTTTTGCCTAAGTGCAGGAGGAGGGCAAAGGTCTCTGTGTTTTTCTTCTGGGAACCTCCTTGCTTAGCCAGCCATGCACATGCAGAGAATGCCATGGATTCCATTCTAAATCCCCTGGCTTTTGTGGCTAATTCTTCCATTAGTCTGCAGACTACAGAGCAAACCCCTCAGCCTGGCATTCAAGAGCTGCAGTCTGCCCAACACACTGATATAACCTATCATAGAGACCAATGGGACATGTTACAATTTCAAGGCAGGCAAAAAAAGCTTTATACTAGCTAATTCCTGAAATTATCCTATTAGAGTTTCACTTCTTTATCTTTAGACTATGCATCTCTGTTTAAATGCAAGCATTGTTCCTGTCAGCATTGTCCATTAAATCTCCTTCCATACCTCAAATTTAATTGTCCTAATATTACCACTTGCTACTTGTTTACCCATATAAACTGTGGTATTTCATATCTCCATACCTTTGCTCATGTAGTTTCTCTGCCTGGAACTTCATTTCTTCCTTCTTCATCCACTAGCTACTAGGGGTGCTACCTCCTCTGAGGAATCTTTCTGAACGCCTCCTCCTCTCACAGCCTTCCCACACCCACAGTAGGCAAAGGGCCCTTTCTTGGGTTTAACTTGACCATAGCTGTATCTCACTGCATGGTACCCAGCACATTGAGTCCCCCCAAGGGCAGGGATCAATGCTGTGCATCTAATCTTCCCTAGGCCTGAACACAGGGCCTGGCACATAGTATCGTCTCCACTTAATGGGATGGTTGAAATACTTTATCTCACTGAACCCTCGCTGCAGCCCCGTGGGTTAGGCTGCTGAGGAACGATGGTTCCTCCCATTTCAGAGAAGTGGAGGTTGAGACACACAGAGGCAAAGTGACGTGTCCCAGGCACCCAGCGCTGAGTGGGGGCCACTGCTCTTACGCACGTCTCCTGACCCCTGGTGCAGCGTGCTGCTCCTGCTGCTGCCCTCCCAGACAGACCCCGGATGCCCAGGGCCGAGGAGCCGTGACAACGCAGAGCAGAAACCAGAACTCCGGGCATACTGGAGCTAGCAGCTGTGCTCACACACCTCAGCACAATTCCCCCGCTGCCAAGGGCAAAGTCCAAATTCCTCATCACAGGCCTCAGGGCTTCCCACAACCTTCCCCAGGCCCACCTCTGCAGCTTCATCCTATACAGCTCCCTTTCACACGCCCCTGCTCCCACCACACCTGCCTACTCACCCTTCTCCGGGCTCAGCTGACTTTTCAGAACCCTGCATAGGGTGCCCAAACTCTGCCCCTGTCACTGATCATGTCCCCACGATCAGTGCAAGTGGATGGAGAGGTAGGGCAGATGTTGGCAGGAGTCTTCCAATGTCAGGGTGACAAAGCAGCGTAGCACAAAACAAGCGGATCGGTCAGCATTTGCCACACTGTGCTCATGGAACACTAGCATCCTGAGAGATGCTTATAACTATGTCTCCACAAAAGAGCCCCCTGGGCAATGTAACAGTAATGCCTGGCATGTATTGAGTGCTCATATTTCAGGCCCTGTGCAGAGCATTTTGCATGCAATGCTGCATTTCATCCTCACAAGAATACTGAAAGGCAGGCTTCATTTTTTTCTCTGAACTGCAAACGAGGAAACTGCAGCTCAGAGAGGCTAGTAAACTTCCCCATTGTCACACAGCTGGAAGGTAGGAGAACCAGGATTCAAAATCCAGCCTGTGCTCTTAGTTATTTTGTGAGACTACCTCTCTCTTTCTCTTGCACTGTTCCTTGAGGAAATTACAGATGTAATTACCATCCTGAGGATTCATACCTAAATTTAACTAAATATCTCCCACACTTATTTGAGGCTGGAACAAGCCCCTCCTCACCACCTTTTGTTTTACTGAATCCTATACACATCCCACAGAATATAATGTTTCACTGAACTCAGTTTGTGAAATGCTGCACTAGAAGATATCAGCTCTTATTGTCCTAACAATCTGAGAGCACAGGGTGGAGGAAGGAACCCTGGAGACCTCAGGGCAGAGCTTCCTTATTGTACACATGTGTTCTGAGGCCCAGACAGTGGCCAGTGCTCTCCCTCGCCGTGGCCAACGAGGGGAAGGAGCAGGTCTATGACTCCTTCTCAGGACCAAAAGAGGCCTTTACTCAAGGCAGGCAGGTGAGGCTGGCAGTTTGGAAAGCTCTCACTGGGTAGAATTCACATACCTTCCTGCAGAGGCCGCACAGGCTTCAGGAGATGGAAACTGCTGGAAGAAGCACCATCTTATTGAATAAAAATCATAAGTTCTGAAGATCACAAAGCAGGACGCCTCCACAGATCACACCAAATTTAACTTCCCCAACACAAAGGCCCAGAGAGGGAAAGGCACTTGTCCAAGGCCACACAGCAAGTTCAAAGCACAGCTGGAACTAGAATTTAAGCTTCCTGCCTCCTACTCCAAGGATCTGTCTGGCATTTCCTGCAAATGCTGATATGTGTGTATGTCTCCTCAGCCTGGCCAGAGGCCCCTCGAGAGTCAAAACAGTGTCCAATTCATGCCTGACTTCCTAGCTCCTGACACTTAGGGTTAAAGAAATACTGATTAAGTGAATGAATAAATAAAACCCTTGATTTTTACCCAAAACTCTATTTCTCAGCTTGATCATTCACATGGCTGAGATTAACTTTTGGCTGCTTCTGAAAATGAGTATACCCTCAAAGGATAAACATATGCTACCAAAGAATAACAGCAATACTTCTATTATGCCTGATATATATGTGTGTGTATACACACACATCTACACGCTCACACATAACACCACTCTAAGCATTTTACCTATATTAATTATATTTAAATATCACAGTGACTATAAAAGGTAGGTATTATTATAATTATCATTCCCATCTTGTAGATGAGAAAAAATGTGGCAAAAAGTTGTTAAGTAACTTGTACAAAGTCACACGCCTAATGAATAACAGAATCAGGATTTGAACCCAGGCACTCTAACACAAAAAGCTATGTTCCTAACCACTGCCTCTCGAAGGTCCTGTCTATCAAACATGTAAAATGTGCCAGATGCTTTGTTAAGGCATCACTTAACATTACCTGTAACCCTCAGAGGAAAGCCCAGAAATAAATGTTATTTTCTATTTTGCAGCTGGAACAATGGAGGCTCAGAGGTATAAAAGGACTTACTTGTCTAAAGTCACACAGTTAGGAAGTGACAGAATTGGGATTTGAAGCTATCAATTCTAGTGATATGCCCATAGTCATTAGCTTAAGTAAAAGCTAATGCATTATCATCTTCCATAATATCATGTGAAATATCTTCCTTTTGTTGGTTAGTTTTGTTTTTAGTTATTCATTAATTCATTTGTTCATGCAAATATTTATTGGATTATACAGACACATGCACGTGCACGTGATCTGAGGGATATGGTAATAAACATGACAGATATTGTCCCTACTAACCCTGCCTTCACAAACCTTACATTCTGGTAAGACAGAGCATCATTAAACAATTCATTTCACAATTAATTAGCCAATTAAATGGTGGTAATTGCTACAAAGGAGAGGTAGAGAGAGCTACGGTGTGATTAGCTGTAGAAAGTTCTGGTTAATCTGCTGAACGTTTTGAAAGCTATCATTAAAATTAACTTTTCCATAGCTCCACATGGCAGTTGTTTTAAAAAAGAGCAGGATTTCCCTCTTATTTAAATTAATTTAAATTTCCCTCTTATTTATCTGAGGGAAATCAAATCATTGATTAACGCAAATTCCTAGACAACAAGACTATTTAAGAGTAAATTAGAGACAGTCAAGACATACTCAACGAGAATGTCTCCTGAGCACCTACTACACAATGAAACCCTCTGGCGGGCTTTCCCAACGATACTGTTAAATAGGAGCTTTTATCCCAATTTAAAGAGGAGAAACTGAAGACACAGAGGTTAGCCAGTTCTTTGAAGGTCAGTCACACAGCTACCAAGTAGGACCAGGATTCAAACCTAGGGTGGTGTGACAGCAACACCCAGAATCTTTCCCTGAACCATACTGTATTTTCTAATCTTAAAAGCCAATCAGCCAAGAGTTGAACCTTTGGACTCTGACATCATAGGTATGCAAAGTCTTCTTGCCAATCCCATCTCTCCTCCATGCGGACCTGGAGAAGAAACACGGCATTTTCCGGAAACCAAAAGGATCAAAATGAGGAGATCATGTATGATGCAAACCACACTTCTTGGGGGAATTGTTAATTACTGGAATGATTGCATTCCTTTCCCCTGAGATATAGCCTTCTTGAACAAAAAGCTTTAATATTTTGTTTATGCCAATGGAGTAACCATTCTCCAACTCTCAAATAAGATGCCCACGTGGGGTCTTTTCTCTGACATTCTACAACTCAAGCAAACAAACACTGTTCTTCTCTAAGACAACACCACCTCTTGGTGCAGCCAAATGTTGCCCAGAGTTCCTGGCCCCAATTTCAGGAGCAACACCATTTCCTACTAATCCAGTTTTCTCAGAGTTTAAAAGAGACAATGAGGCTTCACTTTGCATTCGAAGAAAAAAAGCTCATCTTCTCTGGACTCATCCTCTGGCCTGGGGATGATCTTCATCTGATCACCCAGTGGGTCTGACTTCACAAATGCCCTTTTCCATCAATGACCAACACTTTGGAGCATTTTCCAACATTGAGAAAGAATCCAACTTTGGAATAGAAAAGTGTAGATTGTGCCTTGGCCAATGTGCACTCCTGGAAACCTGCTCTTGGAAGCCTACTGCTCCCACCACCCCCAGGCAGTCCCACCACAGGGGTTTGGGAACCCGGATGTCCACTGAGCCGCTCCTGAAGCAGACATCTGTCTTCTTGAGAGTGAACAGGAAAGAGGACACCTGGACAGACGTGTTCAAACAGCCCTCCCTCTTAAGGAGCTTGCCTTGCAGGTTTCCTAAGAGCTGATGTGCCTGTGGATTCTATAATGAGGAGGGATTTGTTTGTTGAAGGATCTTTTCAGCTTTATTGCTTAACTCAAAGGTGAGAAGGGGGGTGGGGGCACGATGAGAATTACTCTCCTTTGCCTTCCCAAATAGTCCAAATTTAAGCTTAGTCTGCCCTGAAACAGCAGCAAAGATAGTTTTAAAAACGTGGAGCCAGAAGTTCTACTCCTGGATCGGCCCCCTAACCTGCTATGTGGCCAGGGCAAATCCTTCCCTTTCCCTGGGCTAGAGTCCCCTCATCTGTTCAGTGAGAAGGTGGGAATTATTTTCTGTGTCTCAGTCTCCTCATCAGTGCAATGGGCATTGCAGTAAATATCTGACTTCACTCTCCTGGCTGTTCGAAAGATCAACATGGAATAATATAAACTAGATCCGAGAACTGAAGGCTTAATTTTGACAACGGATGAGTTAGGCCTATAAAGCAGCACCACGTTCTCCTTGGCTTTGAGATTTCCTTGGTGGTGGCTATTTACTTCTTTGTGCGACCAACGTAATTTATTTTATTTTATAACTTTTTATTTTGGAAAACTTTTCGATTCACATAACAGTTCCAAAAAACAGAATAGAGAGTTCCCATTTATCATTCGCCCCAACTTTCCCCAATATTAACATCTTACATAACTACTGTAAAAGTATCAAAACTAAGAAATTATCATTGGTACAAAATTGTTAACTACAGACTTCATTGAGATTTCACCAATTTTTCCACTCATGTCCCTTTTTTGTTCCAAAATCCAATACAGGGTAACATATCACATTTAGTCGTCACGTCTCCTTACTCTCCTCAATCTGTGACAGTTTCTTTTCTTTTTTTCCATGACCTTGACATTTTTTGAAGAGTACTGCTCATTTACTTTATAGAATGTCATCAACTCAGGTGTGTCTGATGTTTTCTCAGGAAACAACAGAGCTAATGAGTTTTTAGAAAGAACATCACCGAGATGAAGTTCTCTTCTCACCGCATCATATCAGGAGTATGATATACATAAAGTTATTACTGGTGACGTTAAACTTGAGCACTTGGTAAAGGTGGTGTCTTCCAGGTTTCTCCACTATAATGTTACAATTTTTCCCTTTCCATATCCTACTCAGAGATGAGAAAGACTGAGTTCAGCCTATGCTACACACCAAGTTCTCCCACCCCCTGGGAGAGGAATATCAAAAAATCTGTGGACATATGTTAAAACCACCACACTTGGCGGGAGGTCCCTTGAGGCAATACAAACATCCTGTTTCTCCTTAGAGTTTTGCCTACCAATTTTACCATACTCAGTGGATCTCGCAATTATTACTGTGGTGTTCTAATGGTGATTTTCTATTTCCCTTATTCCTTCTATTAATATATTCATTATTTGGAATTCTTCTATAATGAAGATTTGGCACTTCTTCCTTATTTGTTTATTTATCTATCTAGTCATATCAATATGGACTCATGGATCTTTTTTTAATATATTTTGGGTTATAACCCAATATTATGTTTATTTACTTCACCCACTGCAATTTCTTTTAGGTTGATTCTTATGTCCTTTTTTCATGCTCCATCTTTTTTTTTTTTAAATACATCCTTTCTGGCACTGCTTTAGGCATGAGAATCATCTTGTGTTTACCCTGACTTAGTCTTGTAACTGGCCATTTCTCCAAAGAGCCCTGGCTCCTTTCACTGGAGAATGACATTTAGGAACCAAGGTCTGGACTCTGAGAGTGCCCATTGCTACTGGGGTGTCACTGCTCCTAGGGTCTCTCAGCAGACAGAGCAAGGAAATGTAGAAGTATGCTGACCCATGTATACACACATATCTATATTTGTTTCTGTATCTATCTGTATATATATATTAAAATAGACATGAATTCATACTGACACTTCTAACCCTACTGTATCCCCACAGAGTTCATTCTCGTTTTTCCCCCATGCTCACGTGTGACTTCCTTCTCTGACAGGAGAAACCTGGCCCCCATTATCTACAGTTTATTTACTTATTTGTTTAACCCTCATATACATGTAGTTTCAGAACGCTAACCTCTATTCCTATAAAGAATACATTTAACAACTAGAGTACAGTGTTTATAAACATTTCTTTTTGTCTTTAGCCAAATACAATTTTTAATATTTAAAAGAATGTCTGGATTTAAACCCCATCTCTGCCACTCGTTGGCTGTGTCAGTGTGAGGAACACACTTAACGTCTCTTTCATCTCAGTTTACTCATCTATAAAACCAGAATAATAGGCTACCTTCTTCATAGCCCTGATGGAGAGGGAAGAGTTAGAGGAGAAAAAATATACAAAGGGACTCAGGAAAATCACCTAGCACTCCTCAAATGTTTGATGTAATCATAACATCACAGTCCCTGAGCTCCAGGGTTGGGCCCTGCAGATGGCAGCTCCTGTCCTCTGAGTCTTGTCCTGCTCTAAGGCACATACAAGGGTTACAAGTGTTCACTCCTTTCTGCATCCAACTCAGTGAGTCTGATCCAGGCCAAGCTGGGAGGGAGCCTGGTCTCTGGCTAAATAAACACAGACACTAGAAGTGTCTAGGCTCTTGGAGGCTCTCACTAGCTGCTGGAGCATTTCAGCCCAACCACCCTGACCAGAGCCAAAGCTCTTCACTGGCCTTTGTCCTCAGCTGCCTTTTCTTCTGCAAGCAGCAGACCTTTCTGGGGGGCCTCTCCCTCTTTGTTGGGAAAAACTCCAGCCTCCTGAGATGGGAAACTTTGCTCTTACTTTATTTGCAGACTGGCAGGGCCCCTTCCCTCCTCTGGTCTTCAGTTTTCCCATCAGTAAAATGAGGGTGTTGGATTAGGTCAGCAGTCCAAACTGGTAGCTGGATCCAGCAGGCATGTGTTGTATTTGGCCCACAGGGCACTTTCATTATTTGTTTTTAATTAATAGCCCTTATTTTTAGAGCAGTTTTAGGTTTACAGAAAATTAGTGGAAAGTTGAGAGCTCCCACATGCCCCTCTTCCTACCTCCACCTCCCTGCCAACAGTTTCCTTTATTGTTAACATCTTGCATCAATATGGTACATTTGTTGCAACTGATAAACCAACATAATACATTATTATTAATTAAAGCCCATCATTTATATTAGGGTTCACTCCTGTGTTGTACAGTTCTATGGATTGTGACAGATACAATGTCATACATTCACCATTACAGCAGCATAGGAATAGTTTCACTGCCCTAAAAATCCCGTTTCACCTATTCGTACTTTTCCCTTCCCCCTAAACTCCTGGCAACCACTGATCTTTTCACTGTCCCTATAATTTTGTCTTTTCTAGAATGACATGTGCTTGGAATCATACAGTATGTAGTCTTTTCAGACTGGCTTCTTCCACCTAGCAATATGCATTTAAGGTTCCCCCATGTCTTTTCATGGCTTGATCAATCACGTCTTTTTATTGCTGAATAATATTCCATTGTATGGATGTACCACAGTTTCTTTATCCATTCTCCAGTATAATTTTAAGCGGGAATTCTTTGCCAATAGTAAGAATGGAAGGCATTATACTGAAATCCATATTTTCAGCTTCTCTTAAAAATGGGAAGATCTGTAACACTGGGTCTATCTTTCCAGATAGCAAAAATTGGCTAAAACTGTATAGTATCAGGCCTCTTTGGATAAGGCATGGGTGACCTGCCCACTACAGTCACCTCCTGTCTTCCTTATGTGACCTGCCAGTTCCTGGTAAGCATTTAGACTGAATTTTACATATTATTAGCAGAGTGACTTCAGGCAAATGTGCTGATTGTTTTCCATCTGCACCATTTCCTATCCCTTAATCCTATTTCTGCCCTTTTTTGTCCTGTTCTGTGTCCTAAGACACTGACCCTGCACAGACTGCATCTGTGGGTTTGGCTGTAGGAGGCATTAGTGTGAGATCAGAGGTTGAAAGGAGAGAGGGTCCACTACCCACTCCCATCGTGCTCCCCTCACTGCTTGGGTTCCAACTGCCCAGCAGTAGCTGCAGCTCTCCAAGCCATTGTTCCTGCTGAGCAACCCTCCCCTACCGTCCCAACCCTTTCTGGGCACAGTTAACTAGATGTCCTCCCTTTGTCCCTTCCCACTGTGGCTAGCCTCTAGGTCTCTCAACACTCTTGTTTATTCCCTTAACCCTGTTAGTTCCCTGTAAATAGCCCTTTCGTTGAAGTCTCTCTATTTGAACCATCCAGTTTATTCCATTTCCTGTTGAGACTGATACAGCAAGTTGCTTATGTTCTCTGTGCCTCAGCTTCCTCACCTGAAAATGGGAATCATGTTAATGCCCACTTCAAAATGAGAAAATGCATATACGATACCTAGCATAGTCCCTGGCATAGATAAGTGCTCAGTTAATGTTCATTAATATTATTATCATCATCAGAATTTATCGCTCTGGGGCTACATCATTTCTATAGGTCTTTACAGCATGGATAGAAATGAATGGGTGATTCACCACACAAAAGTTGCTGCCAATAAATCTCCAAAGATCACCTTAATCTTTTGATCCCAAAGTAGAGTTGAGGCTTGGGTGGTATAAACTGTAATTATCTCTTGCCATTCATAAGCAAGGGGACTGGGGCCTTTATAGGCAGCTTCAGTATCAAATCTTTTCTCACGTGACAGTGGCCATGTGGAACTCTTATCCCACTTACAGATAACAGCTAACATTTACGGAGTCCTTTCTCTATGCAAATAATCCAAGTCTTCATATGTGGAATTAAGTAACCACTGCACACCAGTGCCTCTACAGATGAGACAAATGAGGTTCTGAGAGACAAAGCGACTCGCCCAAGGTCACACAGTCAACAAGTTTTTGAACTGAGACTACACTCAGGTGTCCAGGCTCCAAGTCTAGTGCACTTCCCATTACACACTCTTCCCCTCCATGGAAGGGGATTCTGCCACACCAACACCCAGAGTTTTCCTCACCACAAAATTCTTCCCACTTCTAAACAGAAGCCTCACTCGGCCTTACAAGACCCTTGATTATGTTAGTTAGGATCTTGAGAAATGTAAAGTGATATGATTGAGGGTGGGGTCAAAGTCTGCCCTCGACCACCCTCTTTCCTCGTTGGGCTCCAGCAAACAGCCCCACTCTCTCACTTCCTGATGCTGCCCAGGCTCACGGAGCTTGCACACAGGGTGATCTCCTCTGATGCGTCTCCTTGTGAGAAGGGAACAAACCTGTCAGCCTGAGAGGCCCAGTGAGGAGAAGGCAAAAATGAGGCTCAGACAAGAAAAGTCTGACCCCTCCACCCAGATGCCAGCACAAGTATTTGTGGAATAAAGGAAAGGAAGGATGAAAGAGTAAATTTATCCACCAAAGTATCAGGGTGTGGACCATCATGCTTCCTTCTCTGAGCCTCGGTTTCCTCATCTGTAGACTGAGCTACTGCCACCTTTTTTTTTTTTTTT
>NW_020185326.1:4772975-4856272 GCF_003031525.2 Neophocaena asiaeorientalis asiaeorientalis | reverse complement strand
GCCCCTCTTTTTTTTTTTTTTTTTTTTGCGGTACGCGGGCCTCTCACTGTTGTGGCCTCTCCCGTTGTGGAGCACAGGCTCCGGACGCACAGACTCAACGGCCATGGCTCATGGGCCGAGCTGCTCCGCGGCATGTGGGATCTTCCCGGACCGGGGCACGAACCTGCGTCCCCTGCATCGGCAGGCGGACTCTCAACCACTGCGCCACCAGGGAAGCCCTGCCACCTGTCTTTTGGGAGCTATCTTGAGGTTTGAAGTACCCAGCACACAGTGGCCCTCAGTGATGGCTAATTCTAGCCCTCTGCCTTGTTTCACATCCTCTCAACAGGTTCTTTGATTTCTCTCAGCCTTCTGGAAACTTATTCTGGATGATTATAGCAATAACACCTAAAAATCAATATATTTTAGATTTTTAGAAAGCAAAATGCCCAGAAACATGAAGTTCTAAATCCTTGGACATATATCTGTATGTCTCAGCATTCAATGCAGTGCTTTGAATGTGGTAAGTGCTTAAGAATTGATTTAATGTAGATGGATACGTTAAATTTAGATGGCTGAGGCTTGGATCATCATCACCTCCCTCCTACTCTTAGTAAGCATAAATTGACATTTATGAAATCTCTAGAGTCCCCAACAACCTATGAGGTGATCCAGAAAGTATGTGTTATCCCCACTTCATGGATGGGAAAACCAAGTCTGAGTGAGGTTAGGCAAGTCTCCTGATTCAGAATCCAGTGGTCATTATATTCTCATGGGCTGCCTTTTTATCTGTTATTGGAAAGGAAGGGTATCCTTGAGGTTGCCTCCAGGTAATGCTTCTCTCAACCTCAGAAGCTAAGTTCCAGTGAGGGGAAGCACCTTGCCCAGGGCACACCACAGTGGAAACCAAGTTGGGACAAAATTTGGGTTCTCCAACTCTTTCCTTTGAGTTCTTCTCATTCTTCTATGTGCCTTAGATTCAACAGGAAATAGATATTAGGCAGGGAATAACAAAATGAAATGGATACTTCAGCTCCTCAGGCCCCCAATGAATCAGGTTTCCCCTGAGAATGATCGGAGACTAGTCTCCCGGCCCAGTGTTCTACCAGCCCAAAGGACCCAAGGCTGTCTCCCAGGAGGCTGGCCTGACTGCCCAGCTGCTGCCCAAGAGGCTCAGAGATGGCATTCAACCTCAGAGCTCCTGGGTAGAGCCAAGCATGGGGAGCCCAGGGCACTTGGCTGCACTCAACGCCCTCTCCAGCACTGCTCCTGACCCAGTTGTCATAGGTGAGTGGTTATTCAAGCAGCTGCTGGGAAAGAGGTGGCCAGGGCTCCTGGGACACTTGACTTGTCTCTCGGTGAAGCCAGGGACATGCTCCAGTGACACCCATAGATACTTCCTCTGAGGGCACACTGCCTTTGTCCCTGCCAAAGAAGCTAGTGGGAGGTAATGAGAGGGTCCTGCTCTGAACTAAGCAGCCAGAAGGATCTGGGTGAGCAGAGAGTCGTGGATAAACTCATGTATTTACTTATTCAACAAGCATTCACCAACTACCTGCTCTCTGTCAGACTCTGCACAGAAACTAGGGATTCTGCAGTGAACTGGGCATGATGTTTGTTCTTTATATCTTGGATTTGTACCCAAGTAGCCAAAATACAAAGCAGAGACTGGCAGGGTCCTAGAAGAGGGGCTCCAGAGTCATGCTGCCTGGTCCAATCTCCACCTAGCCCTGTGATGCTGGGTGACCTTGAGCAAGTTGCTTAACCCCTTAATCTTGGTTTCCTTCTTGCAAGAGCTATTTTAAAGTGAAATGAAACAATTGGCTTGGAAGTACTTTGCAGACAGAAGCTGAAGATGATTACTAGCATTTCATATTTCATCATTAATGTAAATGCCACTTATTCAGCACCTTCTAAGTACCAAGTATCTGTTCAGCATCACATGTAATTATTCCTACAACCCTAGTGATACTGTCATTATTATCTATATTTTAAAGATGGGAAATGGAGGCTCAGAGAGGGGTGGTGAGTTACCCATGGTCATACAGACTGTAAGTGACAGAGCTGGGATTGGAACCCAGGTCATCTGGATTCCAGAGCCTATGTTCTTTCTGGACTGCCCCCTGTGGCTTCCTTCTTCCTCTTCAGTCTTTCATTCAGCAATGGCTTACTGAACCCTTTCTATGTGCCAGGCATTGTGCTAAGCTCCAAAGATATGGGTGGAGCAAACCAGACCAGACTTCCCTAACAACCTCACAGTCTAGTGGGGAGGAAAGCAGTGAAGACTAATTACAAGCATAATAACTGTTGCCAAAGAGGGGGGATCAGACCCCCATGAGAGTGTAAACCCTATCTGGGAATCAAGCAAGGCCTTCAGGAGAAAGGGATCTTTGACATAAAATTCGAAGGCTGACTGAGAGTTGGGCAGACAAGAAGTCGCAGGGAGTGGGAACAGCATGGAATCCTGAGCCACAGATGGTCAAGAAACGTAACAGAACACATAGTTCAAGGAACACAAAGAGACCAGGAGCACAGGCAGCGGGAGAAGGCGGTACAAGATGGGCTGAAGAGGGAGGCAAGAGCCTCGGAGCACATGCCAAGGAGTTTGCACTTGATCCTGAGGGCACTTGGGAGCTGAGTTCATAGGGCCGAAAACCTCTCATTTTATGCCTTGGTGTTTTCCTCTTCTGCCATCTGACTGGCTGGACCAGCGGCTGAGGAGTGAGTAGAGATGGGGCCAGAGGGGCTGAGAGTGACCAAACAAGCTAAGGTCAGCACGGAACTGCAGGAAGGGCAGGGAGAAGCCAGGGCAGCACCAGGGACAGCTCTCAGTGGCTCTTGGGGCTCAAAGGCCATCAGAAATCATTCACTCTTTCATTCATTCATTCATTCTACAAATATTTATTGAGTGCCCCTACCCTGAGGGCACTGTTCTGGGCACCGGAGGACACATCAGAAAACTAAACAGACAAAAACTCTCTGTCCTCCTTAAGATTACTTTCTAGTAGAAGGAGACAGAAAGTAAACACAACAAATAAGACAATCATGCACTGTATTAGAAGGTGACGTGTATGGGAAGAATAAAGCAAGGAAGGGGAATCAGGAGAGAAATCAAGAAGGGGAGTGGTTATAACTTTAAACAGGCTGATCAGATAAGGCTTTACCCCGAAAGTGACATCTGGGCAAACACATGAAGGAGGTGAAGGAAGGGTTGGGGGCATCCATAGGGAGGAGTGTTTCAGGCAGAAGGAACAGCAGATGCAAAGCTCCTGAGGCAGGAAAATGCCAGGCCTGTTGGAGCTTCTGTGAGGAATCTGGGGTGGGAGAGCAGGAATGGTTGATTCAGAGATGGGAGTCAGAGCGTAGAGGGCCATTGCAAGGACTTGGCTTTTACTTTGGGTGAATGAGGAGCCACTGGGGAATTCTGAGCCGAGAGGTGACATTATTTGACTTATATTTTCATGGGATCCCTTTGGCTGCTGGGTGGATATTAGATTGTGGGGGTAATTATCTTCACTTTTCAGACAAGGAAAATGAAGTTCAGGGAGAGAAAGCTACTCATCTGTAGTCACATGGTTAATAGTGGTGGAGCTGAGATTTGAACACAGGTCTCTCTGATGACTTCAGTCCCTGCACTGGCAGGGCTTTTAGTACAGGCGGCACTTCCCCTGGGCTTTAAAAGCTAGGTAGACTTTGGACATGTAAAGGGAAGACTGGGATGGAGAAGGGAGTGAAAGGTATTTAAAGAAAAAAAGGTATTTTAGGCAGAATGAAAAGAATGCAAAGCAGGGAGGGTAATTATGGGTCTCTGGATTTATTGAAAAAAATAGAGACATCTTTGCTTTAAAAGAAAAAGAAAAAAAAGAGAGAGTACGTGCTGGGGAGAAGCTGGAGCTAAGTCTGAGAAGGCCAGTTCATGAAAAAGAGCCTTGAATGCCAGGCTAAGGAGGATCAAGGAGCAGCCCCCTCCTCTTGCACCCAGAAAGCTTCCAAACTGGTGGCCTCAGTGAGAGGGTTAGAGAGGAACCCAAAACAACATGAAAGAAAACGGTTTCTTGTATCATATCTAACCAAGCAATTTTAACAGCTTTTGGAGGAAAAAAAGAAAACCTGCCAGATTTTGCTTGATGGTGTCTACAAGGGAATTTTGGAAACAGATAGGCTTGTGGATCAAAATATAATGCTCATCACTTAACCAGCTTTGTTTCTCAACAGCTAAACTAAGTCCCTAAGCCTCTCAGCAAAAGGGAGGAAGTAACAGGCATCACTTCTCCTTGTGGAGGACAGATATCCCAGTTTGTGGGCACCTTGGGTCCCAGCTCAGACCCCAAGGGGAAAGTGGGGCCCCACTTCCTTGGCTTTGGAAGGACCCAAGAGGGCAGAGGAGCTATGGGTGGGGAGGTGTGTCTTCTTAGATCTTGTGTCTACCCTCAAGCCCCACCTTAACCCTGACACTGAGGCCTAAAGGGGAAATATTTGGAGATCTATTAGGGGCAAGGAATGGATCTCAAAGGGTCTCAATTGCCCACCACTCTCAGCTCCTTGTTTTGGGCTTCCATTTGCTTTGCTCTGGTCACCTGCCATATGACGTAACTACCACTGCAGGGCTTCACCATATGGGAACTGCTAAAAAGCCACCCAGCCACCCCCAGCCCATCCTCAATACCCCACAACCCACCCACAAGGCTATATGTCTACCAGCCTCTACTGAAGGTCAGGAAGAACAATGGAATTGCATCCGTAAAACTGGACTCCAAATAGAACTCTTCCAAGAGTCCAAAATAAAGAAATATCAACCCTCCACAGGAGGTCTCTTGTTTCTTGCCTTTAATACCACTTCCTTTTCCCTTCTCTGAGAAAGGAACCCCTTTGTCAGTCCTTCACCAGGGGAACCTCTGCCAATTAGGAAAAGCTCAACCCTGATCACAGGGATGGCACTAACCTAAAGCCAAGGAGAGTCACAGCACACAGTAACCGTCTGGCAGCATCTCTCCCGAAGTCTGAATCTAGAATAAACATGCAGGGCCCCAGCAGAAGACAGGGTGGGCTCGGGCCCTCAAAGGATGGTCCTCATCCATGTGTTTCCACCAGTATGAGATAAAAATTCCTACTCATTCTTCCCATAGTCTTCCAAATGGTAATGCTTGGAGCACACACACACACACACACACACACACACACGCACACACACACACCATTTCCCAAAGCTAAACCATAATTCTCAAAACCAATATAGGCTCTAGACTACTAGAAGAAAACCATTTTTCTAAATCCACATAATCTACGTGGATTTCTCTGCCCACATGGAGATGCATCTTATATTATTATACAAAGCAGTATCATGTCCCCCTCTTTTGCTCAAACCAGTTGCAACTGAGTTCCTACCACTCGACACTGAAAGAGTCCTGACCAATGTACCTCACCTCTCTGTATTGTTAAGAAGCTTTTAGCTGCAAATAACAGAAATGTTATCTCACAAAACAAAAAGTGTAGAGATAGGATAGCCTTCAGGGAGGGTTCATTCAAGGGTTCAACAATGGCTCCAGATTCTTTCAAACTTCCCATTCTTCTTAGAAATGAGATGATCATATCTGATTTCAGATATCACATCCACATGACATCAGCACAAGGAAGTAGAGGGACCCGCTTTTACTACATCTCTTTCTCAGGGGTGAGACAAGGAAACTTTCTCCAGCAGGTATCTCCTGTGTTTCACTGGCTAAACCTGGATCTCATGCCTATCCTCAACCAACAAGTTGGGACAGGGACAACAAACAGCAAGTGAAACAGAATTTTCCTGAGACCAAATGGGTTCATCTCTGAAGTTAGGGGTAGGTCAGAGTCCCCCAGAGGCAGATGGCTGTTGCTGTGTGTGTACGATGGGGCTTCTGTTAAGAGGGAGCGAGAGAGGGGCTTCCCTGGTGGTGCAGTGGTTGAGAGTCCGCCTGCCGATGCAGGGGACACAGGTTCGTGCCCCGGTCTGGGAGGATCCCACATGCCGCAGAGCGGCTGGGCCCAAGAGCCATGGCCGCTGAGCCTGCACGTCCGGAGCCTGTGCTCCACAACGGGAGAGGCCACAACAGTGAGAGGCCCGTGTACCACAAAAAAAAAATTAAAAAAAAAGAGGGAGCGAGAGGGAAAATAGATAACTAATAAGGACCTACTGTATAGCACAGGGACGTCTACTCACTACTCTGTAATGACCTATATGGGAAAAGAATCTAAAAAAGAGTGGATATACTTATAACTGATTCACTTTACTGTACAGCAGAAACTAACACAACATTGTCAACCAACTATCCTCCAAAAAAAATCAAAAAAGAAAAGGGAACAAGAGGAGGCAGGGCACTGGGCAGGCAGCCACTAATGTGTGTTGCGCTACATCCAATGGCTACCCTCACTGAAGCTTTCCTTGAACCTGGGCCACAGCAAATCCTTAGGCAGGACATTTTCTCCTACTAGTTTCTGCAAGAAGTTGGACTGGAGTGAGGTGGGGCTGGAGGCAAGAGTGCCAGTTAGGAAGTCAGTCAGACTATCAGACCAGGACCTGTGAGATGAGGAAACAGGCCAGCCCAGTAATGCCAAAGTCTGAGTCATGGGCAAGTTTTTGGTGGGAAGACTGAGGGCAAGAAGAGATGGACCCTCGGGGATTCTGCCAAAGGTGGATGGCAGGACCCTGAGCTCTTCCATGAAGGCCAGGCAAGGAGACAAGACTCCGTGAGTAAGGGGCAGAGGGAGGAGACCCTCTCCAAAGCCACCACCTTAATTCTCCTGAATGGAGCCAGGCAGTTTGGACAGACAGGCCCCTCACCAGGCCTGCCCCTGACGGCCTCTACCCAGCAGCTCAATGGGCATTCCTTGGGGGACTGGAACAGGGAATCTGGGATTTGATTCCTGCCACTGGCCCTCCTCCATCCACACACCAACCTTCACTCTCCAAACCTTCTGTGCTCTTTCTTGCCTTCGAGCCTTTGCCTATGCCATTCCCTCAACAGGAAGGCTTTTTCCTGCCCAGGATGCCCCACTTTATCCTTCACGTACAGTCTGTAAAGCCCCACCTGAGTGAGGGGCTCCCTCCTTTTACTCCCACACAGCTGTAGTCTGTATGCCTCACCTTGGATTGTAATTTCTATCTACATGCCAATCCGTCCATCTCCCAGAATAAACTGTGAGCTCTTCTGGGGCAGGCCCCTGTCTTGTTCATCTTGGTGACCTCTGCAGTGCCCAGGCAGTGTGGGGTCACAACACCCATGCAGGATGCAAGAATAGGGACGATGGGAAGGAAGGAGGTTCCTGTTGCCTTCTTTAGCGCTGAGTTGTCCAATATGGTAGCCAAGTAAAATTTAAAATTTAGTTCCTCAGTTATACTAGCTGCTTTTCAAGGGCTCAATAGCCACTTGTAGCTAGTGGCTATTGATTGGACAGTGCAAATATAGAACATTTCCATAAATACAGAAAGTTCTAGTGGACAGCACTGTTCTAAGAGATTCAAACTATTGCCGCAGCTCTAAAAGGAGCAGATCATCTGCTACAGACTCCTTTCTCCTCCAATCCAGCACTCAGCACAAAGCCAGATACCTCCTCCTTTCTCTTCTCTCTCTCCTTCCTCTCCACCTATCTTCCTCCACCCCATTTTCCTGTCTCCCCACAGGGCCAGAAGAATAATTCACAGTGGTTTCAGAGTCCTCAGAGCCTTCTTATAGTCTGTGTATCTCTGACCCTTCACTACAGTCCTGGAAGGTAAGCAGGATAGCGATTATAATTTTCATTTTACAAGCAAGGAAGCCAAAGCTCCGAGATGTGAAGACTCTTGTCCAAGGTCACCAAGCTGGCGAATGCTGGTGTCTGGATCAGACCTCAGAGTAGACTCTGGCCCCTTCTTTTCCACCAGTGTCGTATCATCTCTCACTAAGAAGTCGTCTAATCCAGCCTGCTGTGTGATGCACTTAGCCATTCAACAACATTCCTCTCAAGTGTTTATCCAGCTTCTGCTTAAGTGCTCCCTAAGATGTGAACCTCACTATCGTTTCCTGAAGCTGTGTTTAGATAGCTCTGCTAGAAAACTCCTGCTTATGCTGAGTCAAAATCAACCTTGTGGGCTTCCCTGGTGGCGCAGTCGTTGAGAGTCCGCCTGCCGATGCAGGGGACACGGGTTCGTGTCCCGGTCCAGGAGGATCCCATATTAAGGCCCCCAACCCAAAAAAAAAAAAAAAAAAAAAAAAAATCAACCTTGTAACTTTTCTGTCCCGAGACCTCAGAAATCATGTGATACAGCCACTAAAATGCCTTCTGCAACACCACTGCCAGTTAGCTGGCAGCCTCTGCTCACACACCTCCAGTTTGGGAGAGCTCAACACCACTCAAGGAAGCCCCTTCCTTCTTTGGCCATTTAAAAACCAGCCTCAATCCTGCAACTCCTCCCCACTGGCTTTGCCCTCTGGGTCTCCCAAGACTATATCTTCTCTCTCTCTGCCCAGGGCAGCCCCTCAGAGACAATGACCATGCCCCCTACTTTGCTTTTGTCCTGACTGCAGACTAAACAAGTCATCAGAGAAAGGATGCTCTGTTCTATTAGCACATGACCTCTTCTGGCTTCCCTTCCCCATTAGCACATGAACCCCCTTATTCCATGGACCCCATGGGAAGCCAAGGTCGTGTCAATAATAATAACTACTGCCATTTATTATGTGTTCACCATGCCAGGCAACTTAAAAAGTGCTCTGCCTGTATTTCATCTCCAAAACCCTGCAAGCCGGTCATTATTATTCCCATTTCACAGATGAAGTGACTGCCTGTATACATGTCTGTCACCCCAGGTGAGAGGACAATTGCAGGAACCTAAAGGATGGATGGGACCTGGGATGACCCAGGTTTGGGTCTGGGTCAGTCCCAGGGCCCCAGGCCCCAAGGAGGGTGGAGGAGTACAGAGGTTATGTGCACAGGCTGTAGGGGCAAAAGATCTGGGTTTAAATCATAGCTGCTTACCAGCCGTGTGACCTTGAGCAGGGTCACTTCACCTCTCTGAACCTCCATTTCTTCATGTGTAAAAGGGAGCTAGTAGTACAGGGCACGGAGTCCAAGGATTGCAAAGAAGAAACAATGAATGCTTAGCACTGTGCATGGCACCTAGCAAGTTCTCAGCAGTGGGAGATAATACCAATATTATCCTCAATATTATTATAGAGAGACCATACCCAGGGCCAAGGCAAATGTATTTACAGTATTACCGTCCCAAACTGAGCCTGGTCAGACCCAGTGGATTTTTGTACCCCCTCGTGGCTCCCAGAAAATGGCTGGTATCTGAGATGAGTTCAAATGTGCTAATGGGGCTGTGGTGTGAGGAGGTGTGAGGGGCCTGAGCTGCTCCTGTGGTGAGCCAAG
Organism: Neophocaena asiaeorientalis asiaeorientalis; assembly: GCF_003031525.2. Lineage (NCBI taxonomy): Eukaryota > Metazoa > Chordata > Mammalia > Artiodactyla > Phocoenidae > Neophocaena > Neophocaena asiaeorientalis. The sequence continues at coordinate 4,846,912 of NW_020185326.1, read as the reverse complement.
CAGTGCCCATACTACTCTACAGAAAAGACAGAGGGGAATGCACAGGAAATAAAGGCTAAGGGAACTAAGAGATGGCAAGAAAAGAGACCAAAATTGAGGTCACCTCACTTGTAAAGCAAACACAACTTTGAACAAGTTATCTTCCTCTCTGAGCCTCCATGTACAACTCTATCAAATGGGGTAATAACACCACGCTTGCTGCCTTGGGGTCAGGTGCTGTTCATGGAAGCCCCTAGGCAGGGCGTAGCCCACAGGAGCATTTGGTGAGGGTCTGCTCCTGAAGCATCGCTGAGCAGCTCTCATGGTGAGCTTTGGCCATCATCACAGTCGACAAAAACAACGTAATAATAATAATACCTATCTCCCAAACTCCCGCTCTGGGCCAATACTCACAGCAACCTTTGAGGAAGGTGTCATTATCCCCATTGACTGATGAAACTGACAGTTCAGCAGTGAACAGGGGTGACACGCCCCAGGTCACTCAGTTAGTAAGCCAAGATGCCAGAACTGGCACCCAGAACTGGCTGAAGCCAAATTTTATTCCTTGACACCAGGCTGTGGAACCCCTGTGAACCAGCCCCAAGGTGTGGAGGCCTTTTGGTTGGTCTTCCAGCCCAGTATTGGGACCACCACCACAGACCTGGACCACAACCACTGTGTATGATGGAGGAGCACTGGGCAGACGTCCAGAGCCCTGAGTGGTGGTCCCCTCTACGCCATAAAAACAAATGCATGGCCTTACTCCTTGCCCTCTGCCTCAGTTACTCCATCTGGGTGTCAGAAGTCAGACTCTCGGGGTTTTGCAACTAACTCTCTGGGATTGTGCAGACAGTGGCAGGAAGAAGGAAAGCTGCCCTAAATGGAAACAGTGCACTGTGTTCCCCCATCCCTTAATAACCACTAATTAGTTAATCCCCACAGCAGCAGGGTGAGTTATCAGTCCACCAACAGTGCAAGAGGGTTCCCTTTTCTCCACACCCTCGCCAGCATTTATTGTTTGCAGATTTTGTAATCAGGTATTATTATCCCCAGTTTACAAGCAGGAGGTTGAATGAGAGAGGGATTGGCACCAGGCTCAGGGCAGGGATGGGATCAGTGAAAATGCTACAGATTGCTTCAGAAATGGGGGAGAGCTCAGTAGAGGGATGAGGGAGGCCTCAAGGGGGAGAAACCACATAGGAATGTATTTCTGAACCTCAGGGAGTTGAAGTCCCTTTGACGGCATCTAAGCCAGTTCTCTCTGTGCACAGTTGGGCAGATGGAGGCCCAGGGAGGGAGAGAGACTGGTCCAAGGTCACACAGCCAGAATCACAGACCAGGAGCACACAATGCCACAGGTTCTCAGCTGAGGCTGCTCTGATGGGGGCTGGGGAGTAGGGGATGGCTCTTAAGAGCTGGGCTCCCTCTGTGGCCTTCCTTGAATTCCTAGAGAAAGCAGTAAACCCCCGGGGATTATGTCCATACTAATGGCCTGTGACAAAGACAGTAGGATAAGCAGCTTGCTCTGCAGACTAAACAAGGTGCAAGAAGCCAAGTCAAACAAAAGCTGAGGTTTTGTGTTGGCTTGGCTGATGGGCTAGAAGCAGCCTAGACTCTCGGCGGGCCAGGCCTTGTGCCACTGCCCAGAATCTTCTCTGGTGGTCTTTTTCCCCTTTGCCACTGTGGGCTGGACAGAAGTATGTCCACAACACATGACTGCCCCTGTTTGTAGCACAGAATGTGCTTTTATGACATTGCCCCCAAGATGAGGAAACTGAGGGTCAGAGAGAGGAAGGAAGATAGTGTCCCGAGGCACACAGCAAGTCAGGCAGAAAGTTGGGACCCAAGACCTCCTGACTCCCCGCGCCATCATGGCCTCCCAAATTCTTCCTTTAATTAGTGCTGAGTGACAAATGAACGCTGGAACAGAGGGAAATGCAATTTTCTAATTTCTCTCCAAAGTGTTGCCCTACGTGATATCTCATAAGAGTCCACAGCACAGGCTTCAAGGGCAGAGAAGCCTGGATTCAAGTCCTGCTTCCACATTTTTCTAGCCCCATGGCTTTGGCAAATGACTTCACCACTCTGAGCCTCAGTTTGCTCTGGAAAACAGGAGAAGCTACAGTACCCCCCTCACAGACTTGTTGGGATGATCAAATGAGTTAATGGATGTAAAGCATTTTGCTCTGTGCTTAGCATACAGTAAGCACCTAATTACTGCTATTGCTATTAGCAACTCTTGCACCCACCTGCTGGATGGCCCGAGGCAGGGCCCTCGCTCTCAGCCTCCATACTCCTCTCTCTCAAATGAGCTGTCACAAAGATTTCTTCTCTCTCCAGGGCTCTGTGGTCTCTACCACCAGCCTTTTCAACCCAAATGAAACTGTAGACTCCAGAGGCAGTGAAGTGGGCTGGGAGCCTCTGTCACCTTCTAGGCCAGGCTGCTTGCCCTGCCCCCAGCTCCACACACCTGCTCCAGGATGTTCTGGGTGTGAGTCCCCTCAGCAGGCAGTCTGTCCCTCCCCAGAGCTGGTGTTGAGTCAATTCTGTGCTGTTCCAAAGGTTTGCGTGTGATGGCCAATCAGGAGACCATAGGCTTTGAAAAGCTGGGGAGAACTTGGAGATTAGAGCTGAGGAAGAGGGTCAGGAAGATTTCGGGGCTAGCTGGGAGAGCATCATGTCCCTCTGCCCTGGCAGTGCTGCCCTAAGGGTCTAGGGAGTCAAATCCTCCCTGCCTTGTTTCTGGTAAAAATAGCTAAAGACGCTCCTACCTCCAGGGACTCAGAAGTCGGTCTCAATCGACTCCCTCAGCAAGGGTCAAAGGGACCCTCTCCACAGTCCTAATTGTGCAGGGATTGTTCTAGTTGTTTCTGAACGCAGCTTCCTTTCTACATTCTAGAATTCACTTCTGCAAAATGAGAATGGTTGGACTCCAGGCCTGGGGCCATTTCTCACTCCTTCCCTCCTGGTTCCCAACAGGAACAAGAAGAGATCTGCCTCATGCCGATTAACGTGATATGTTCTCTAGCAGGTAAGGAGGTGGCATGAGGAGATTACCTACCTCTCCCAACTTACCTGTCTGTGTGTCAAGTTTAAGCCCCTGGAGGGTTTGTGTAACACTGTCAGGAATCTTAAAAAGTAGAGACCCTGTTTGTCGGATTACAGGGTGTGGAGACATTCTCACCTTTTACACTGAGGCTCCAGACGGCCACCAACCCCACTCGGTCCTGCCAGTTGCTGAGCCCTGCTTTGCATAGAAGCCATTTATTCCAGTCTGTTAAAAACGAGTCACATCCCAGGAACCCCTTATCTTTGGGACACATTCTGCCATTGACCAGTTTGGAGTCAAAACAATGTTTCCAGACGCAAATGTAGTTGGGAAAGTGCTGGGCTGCGTTAAAGGCTCTGCTTCTCTAGGTGCTTCTGTGTGACCTTAGTCAGGTCATTTTCCCTCTGAGCTTCCATTTCTTAACCTGTTTCCAAAACATAACAACCTCCAGCCACATCTGTTGTTCATGATTAGGTGAAAGAGCTTTCTGAAATGTATATTGTGGCATAAATTTGACATTTATCATTGTCAAATCTCATAATAGTTATTTGACTCTTTATGTATATGTATAACTTTGATAAAATAAAAACTTTTAAAAATGACGTGTTGATAGCTGTTTTACAGTTTAGTTGAAATATTTGGGAATCATTAGAGAAAAGTACATAGAAAACTAGTCAAAGCAATTATAAACTCCAGTATTTTACTTGGCTTAGCATTAAACAACATTTACATAGTTATATCAATACTTGTGAAAACACTGAATACTGACTGAACCAAACATTGTGATAGTATAGTAAGAGCATAAAGACAGGGAAATTTAGAGAAGGTTAGTTAAGAGGGCTACACCCTCTTCCTTAAAATAGGAAATCAATAGATAATGTCTAAAATTGATAAATCAAGAAATAACAGTATAAGCATATCAATTGCAAATGCAGATATAAGTAGCAGAAGAAACAGCTAATGGAGTGTAAAGTGGTTGGAGGGGGCAGCCCTGGGGAATGAGAAAGGATGAGGAAGAGAGTTATTTTTCATTATAATAAGACTTTAGTATTATTTCACTTTTCAAGTTATATGCATATATTCTTAGATTAAAATTTAAATTAATAAAAAAAATTAAAATAGAGGAAAGTGACAGGTACAAGGAGGCTAATTTTGGTTCCAGATAAGGAAGAACTTCCTAATATCTAGAGCTATCGAAAACTGGAACCTCTGCAGATAGTGAATTCCCTGTCATCATAAGTTTTTAAACAGAAACTATATGTCCATCTGTCAGAAACAAGGTAGAGAATTCTAGCTTTGGCTGGGCTTTGCTAAGTAAGCTTAGGGATCACTTTCAATTCTAAGATCTCTTCTAATTCTACGCATCTGTGGAAGCTGGGATGTTCTTGTCATTTATCTCATAACTAATTCATTTATCTGTGCATTTAATAAGCATTTGCTTAGTACCTATTTTGTTTCTGGTGCTGCACCAGGTCCTGGGTTGAGGATAGGGGAACCAAGAGAGATATGACATAGTACCTGCCAACAAGAATCACTGAAAATCAGTCCTGGAAATTCCTCAGCATTTGTCTGATCCAACCCCTCATTATACAGAGAAGGAAACTGAGGCCCAGAGAGAGGGAGACACTTGCACAATGTCACACAGCATTAGTGGCAGAGTCAGGCTCACATCTAGACCTCTTGATTCCTGTGCTAGTAATCTTTTCCTCACAATCCTGCTTCTGAAGAGCACTTCTTCAAAAATAGTTCTAACAAAAATGAAGTTGATTCTTCATGGTATTTTACTAATCTCATTCATGTAAACACATCATCATTGTGCAATGAATCTTATTATTATTTTAATTATAGCAAAGTTTGACTTCCTGGGTATCTACTTCAGAAAGGCATGCAGTGAGCTTTCTGGAGACACACAGTAAAAGTTCACTGAACCCAAACCTCCAAGTCATTCACCAGAGAGATCTAAAACAACAGAAATAAAACGAACTGACATTGCTTTGTCTCATCATCTTGTGACATGCGTGAGAATTCTTAGGTAGAGAGTTACCGCCTGTGTCATGGGTAAAATCCCAAACCATTTTGTGGAGTTTGTTATTATTCCAACAGCTATGAGAGCCAACATTTGCATGTACCAACATCTCCTTACAGTATCACTTCCTGGATCCTTTTTGCTCGATTTAGTAGTCCTGTCTTTGCCACTTTGAAAAAAGTCCCACATCTCACTGAATTTCAGTTTTCCCTATCTGTTTTGTTTGTTTGTTTGTTTGGGTTGTTTGTTTGTTTGTTTTTAGTAATAGTCACCATGGGTATTAGACAAGACTAGTGTTTCTCAACCAGGGACAATTTTGTCCCAACCCCTAGTGGACATCTGGTAATGTCTGGAGACATTTTTGGTTGCCACAAGTGGAGTGGAGTGATACTGGCATCTAGTGAGGTAGAATCCAGGGCTGCTGCTAAACAACCTATACCTGCACAGAGCAGCCCCTCCCAACACAATGATCTGGTCCAAAGTGTCAGTACTGCTACTGTTGAGAAACCCTGTAGACTCTTTGGCTGCAAGGGACAGGAACCCAAGTCCAACTTGCTTTAGTAAAAGAAGGAAAAAAACAAAAACAAAAACAGGGTTTTTGGAAGAATATTGGAAGAATATTATAATTGTTTTTAAAAAATGAAAAGAGCTAAAAAAAACTTCAGGATGGATACACCTTGGAGATTAGTGTAATTCAGCTCCCATCTGGACTACCTCTCCTGTCTGTCTTGCTTCTGTTCTCATTCTTTCCATGTGACACAGACCTAGCCACCCTAGTTTTGAGCTCATATCCTCACAGCCTCACAACCAGCAAGGAAAAGGTCCTTTTCTTTTCTAGATCCACTGTCACAAATCCCAGGGAAGGATTCTGATTGGCCAAGCTTGGGTCACATCCTCATTACTTGAACCAACGACTAAGGCCAGAAAGGGTGAAGTACTATATACAATGATTGACCTAGCCTGGGCCAGTGCCTACCCCTGTGGCCAGAGGGATGAAATCTGTTTCCTGAAGTGGAGGAAGTATGTTCTAGATAGAGAAAAACAATAGACACTACAGCATGGAATAATAAAGAGGGTGCTGGACTAAGAATCAAACATCTGGATGCTATTCTTGGCTTGCCTCTAACTTGCTGTGTGATCTTGGACAAGTCCCTTTCCCTCTCTGGGCCCCAGTTTCTTACCTGTACAATGAAAAAATAGACCAGAAATCAAAGATATCTCCCACCTCTAACATTTGATAACTTTTGATTGGTTAAGTATTATTCATGTTCCCAAGAATGTTGACATTTGAAAATACTTGCTAAACCCATCTAGCTTTTAGATTGCTGGTTCCAGGATATAATATAGTCTAGAAATATCTAATTTTTTTTCAAATTTAGTTTAGTTATCTGGTCTTTTCCAACTTCTTAATGGTTATGAAAACAGCATCAACTAAAATGTTTTAGCACCTATTCATATTTTCAAAATGGTCTGTGTACTTCTCAATTCTTTCATAATATTCAACCCTTATAGGAAAAATTTGTACACCCACAAGAACCACTTACACATTGCTTTTTCTTTTAAAAGAATTACTAGTGATTAAGAAAGATTAAATATATGAATAAAATCTACTTTCAACTTGGTATATGAATTTTATGTTAATCCTTATTTTGAAATGCATGTAGTCAAAAGAAATAGATGGTGTTGGGAAATCTCCAACAATATGGAAGATAAGGCAAAGATTTCAATATCACCAACCACTCATTCACTCAACAAATAGTTTCTGAGTACCTACTATGTTCTGGACACTATTCAATGATCTGCCCCTGTGTAACTTACATTCTAATGGATGCAGTTACATTTTAGTAATTGAAGAAGGATTTTTTGAATTCTAGCCCATCATCAACGAGATGAAGTCCATACCTCTCAGTCCCTTGCCAACCCCTCCAGCTCCAAGAGAACTCCCACTCACATCCTACACGTCACCAAACAGAACTTCCAGATTGCTACCTTCGAAATTCACCAGTTTCAGGACTTCCCTGGTGGCACAATAGTTAAGAATCCACTTGCCAATGCAGGGGACACGGGTTCAATCCCTGGTCCAGGAAGATCCCACATACCACGGAACAACTAAGCCCATGCGCTACAACTACTGAGCCTACGCTCTAGAGCCTGCGAGCCACAACTACTGAAGCCTGCGTGCCTAGAGCCCGTGCTCCGCAACAAAAGAAGCCACCGCGATGAGAAACTTGCGCACCGCAACGAAGAGTAGCCCCCACTTGCCACAACTAGAGAAAGCCCATGCACAGCAACAAAGACCCAATGCAGCCAAAAAAAAAAATTAATTAAAAAAAAAATTTATAAGAGTAGCCCCCACTTCCCATAACAAGAGAAAGCCCATGCTCAGCAACGAAGACCCAGCAAAGCCAAAAAAAAAACCTCACCAGTTCCCGCACACCTCTTCTACTTGGAACCCTCTTGCCTTCTCCACATGAGTTTCATTGCCTTTGGGAAACCTCCTTGTATGGTTCTTTCTTCCTACCCCACAGATTTAGTCCTGCCCTACTCTGTGTCCCCCAAACCTCATACACATGTCTATCACTTAACACCTCTCATTTTATGTCAGAATTATTTTTTATGTCTTTGCTTCTCTCACTGGAATACAGAGTTCTCTACGGAAAGGAAAGGTTCTTATTTACCTGAGGACTTTCGGGGCTTGACAATCCACACACACACACACACACGCACACACACATGTGCACATGCATGTGCCTCAGACCTGCTCTTCCTCCTCTATTCCCCTTCTCAGTGAGTGACACCCCCACCCTCCTAGTTGTTCAGGCTAGAAACCTGGGCATCATCCTCAATGAATCCCTTTCTCTAACCTCCCACATCCAACCAAGGTTCATCATGTTTACCTGTCTCCTTACATACCCTCACCTCTGGATGAATCAGTTACTTCCCTTGGCCTAGATCAAACTTGCCCTATCCCTCATAGCCTGGGTAGCTTGTTATGCAGGGTTTGCTTTAATCTTGACCTCCTCTAGGAAGCCTACCTTAATTCTTGTCCCTCCAAGCTGGGCTGAGTGTCTGTTCTCTGGGTAGTTTAGGTCTCCCGTGCTTCCTAGTTTATATGGCAATTCTTCTCTCCTAGTAGACAATACACTCCAAGAAGGTGGGTTCTTGTTTATGACTGCATCCCCAGCTTCTAGCCTATTTCCTGAGATGTGCTAAGTTACCACTAATTACTTTTTAAGTAAATGCAGGAACAAACTCATTTGGAGTCAGAAAGCCTGGATTCCACTCAGATCTGCCATTAACTAGTTGGGTCACTATGCACAAAAATTCACTGAGCCTCAATGTTCTCATCTGTGAAATGGCCATAATAATTCCCCCCAGTCTACCTCCAGGGTTGAATGCAAAAAGCATATAAGATAATAAATGTGAAAGCTGTTTATAACCTCTGGGTTGTTTTACACATGTAAGGAGTTACTTCTAAATGTTTTGGGTTGTGTTTGGTTTTGGTTTTGGTTTTTATATTTTCTCTGATTATTTTAAATATAATTATGTATTGCTCCTACTTGCGAATTTCCTGTAGGTGCAGAATCCAAGAACTATGTTGCTGCTACTCATCTCTGAGAAGATTAGAAGTGTTTTGATTTTTTTAAATGTTTAAGAGAATATTTTTGATACAAATTGTACTGGAGGCACTATTGGAAATAATCTAAACTTCACTTAAGCAACTAACACCAAATTGATATAAATTAAACAAATTAACTTTTTATAAGTATTGATATAAAGGGAAAGAACTGACAACTTAGAACAGAATAGGAAAAGAAAATATACAAAGCAAACTTAACTTCAGTTTTACACTTATTAAATTAGCAAAAACCTTTTTTTTAAAATAGCCTTTGCTCTTCTCATTTGGTTGATCTTAATTAAGTTATTTATTTTTAATAAATTTATTTATTTAATTTGTTTATTTTTGGCTGTGTTGGGTCTTCATTGCTGTGCGCGGGCTTTCTCTAGTTGTGGCAAGAGGGGGCTACTCTTCGCTGTGATGCACGAGCTTCTCATTGCTTCTCTTGTTGCGGAGCATGGGCTCTAGGCACGTGGGCTTCAGTAGTTGTGGCTCGTGGGCTCTAGAGTGCAGGCTCAGTAGTTGTGGTGCAAGGGCTTAGTTGCTCCGCGGCATGTGGGATCTTCCCAGACCAGGGCTCAAACCCATGTCCCCTGCATTGGCAGGCAGATTCTTAACCACTGTGCCACCAGGGAAGTCCCACAAAAAACATTTTTAAATAGTAACTCTCAATGCACATACACTGCTGTTGGAATGTAAATTGTTCACTTCTCTGAAAAGCAAATTGATAAAATATATCGAGAGCCAAAAAATAATTCTACTCTTGGAAAGCTATCTTAAGGGAAGAATTTAACAGAATAAAAAAGTTTTGTGCACTAAAACATATAGATTACTCACAAATAATCAAAAAGTGCCAGCAACTACGACAACGGAGAAATGGTTTGGTAAAGCATGCTGCATCCATGGGATGAAGTATTTTATAAAATTTAAAGCAATCATTATGGATGCATGGCCAGGTGCTCTTAGTCCTGCCCACAAAACTTCTGTGAGTCCTGTTGGATGGTTTCTTCATGATCAGGGGAGGGCCAAACTCTCAGAACAGATCCTTGCTCAAGTCTTCAAGCACTCAAGGCCAAGTTCTCCAAGATGTTCCCAATGAAAGTGTTCAGCTTAAGCCATAGCCTACAATATACTGGCAGCGGATTTGCAGGAGGTAGCAATGGGCATACTAACATTTCAGTAGCTTGGTAACTTACTGTTGACTCTGCTCACAATGAGGCTGTTCACATTCTGCTGGCCTTGAAGGAGACTATGGACACCTGGAGCAAGGTTGTGTCTCCTGCAGCCAGCTCCTAACCAAAATTAAGAGGATGGCCAGGGACTTCCCTGGTGGCGCAGTGGTTAAGAATCCGCCTGCCAATGCAGGGGACATGGGTTCGATCGCTGGTCCGGGAAGATCCCACATGCCACGGAGCAACTAAGCCCACGCACCACAACTACTGAGCCCTGCACTCTAGAGCCCGTGAACCACAACTACTGAAGCTCGTGCACTGCAACAACTGAGCCCACACGCCACGACTACTGAAGCCTGCACGCTCTAGGGTGCACGTGCCGCAACTACTGAGCCCACGTGCTGCAACTACTGAAGTCCACATGCCTAGAGCCCGTGCTCCGCAACAAGACAAACCACCGCAATAACAAGCCCGCACACCGCAATGAAGAGTAGCCCCCGCTCGCTGCAACTAGAGAAGGTCTGCGCACAACAACGAAGACCCGATGCAGCCAAAAAAAAAAAAAAAAAAAAAAGAGGATGGCCAGACTCCCTGGGGAGAAGGAGTCAAGTGCATTCAAAAACGCAGGGGGCGCTCTGACTCTGGGCTCCCTGTAATTGTAAGAGGGTCCCATGAACTGTGCCTCATGGTATTCATGTGCTTGTGTAGTACCCTATTCTTGAACCTGGACTGGTTCTGGTACTCAACTGTAACTAGAGAACACAGCAGAAGTGAAGCTGCATGCCTTCTGAAACTAGGTCAGGAAAAGCTTTCAAGCTTTTGTCTGGAACACTCTCTGAAAGCCATGGGCCTTGTGACTGCCATCCTAGAGAAGCCACATTTAGGCACTCTGGTTGACAATACCAGCAAAGCTCAGCCTTTCAGCCATTCGTAGTAAGGCACCACACGTCCTCCAGACCAGCCCATCCATGAGCTGAATCTCCCCCAGGTGACTTCAGTCGGTATTGTATGGAGCAGACGAATCAATCAGCTAATCTTGGACCAAATTCCTGACCCGTGAAATTATGGGACATAATTAAATGGTTGTTGTTTAAGCCACTAAGTTCTAGAGTAATTAATACACTATAGTACATAAGCAGCACATCACCTTTGGAGGACGCTTGAGAATAAACTCATAATTCCAGAAATAGGTAACAATAAAGAATCAAGTATTTATCTTGCCTTCCCTTTATGAACTGTACTTCAGAGTAACCAAATAGTTGATGAGATCAAGCTCTTCTTTATAAATAATTATAGCTAATAAATGATGAGGGAATATCAGAATTAGAATATCACCATTTGAAATCCCCGATGAAATAATAACGATCATCAATGACTGCAAAAATCATTAGGCAAAACCCCAGCGAGGAACGGTATAACAGATTAGGCTGCAAACACCTCAACCCAACGATCAATATCTTCTTACTAAGCCATGAAGAGAGAAAACCAGACTTTACGTGCCTCCTGATATGAGGCAACAAGAAGTATATGGCGCCAACTCTGAAGGTTTCTTGTCCCCAAATCAAATCTGAGCCTGATAACACTTCTAGATTTCATCCCAAGGGCCAGAGGAACATGTTACATGATCCCCTGAGGGTGTAATCCACAAAGTCAAACACATGGAAAACTCTACGGGACAAACAACCAAGTTTCTTCAAAATATAATTTTTTTTAAATAGAGGAAGAAGGGGACCCTATTGATTAAAAGAAACTTAGGAGATACATCAACCAAATCCAAATGTGTAGACTATCTCTGGATTCTGATATATATATACACATATATATATATTTGAACATTTAATACATTTGAAATATATATATTACTGTATATATAACTGACTGGATATTAGATGATATTAAGGAATCATTTTTAATTTTTAGGTGTGATAGGTTACTACAGATAATTTTTTTAAAAGCCTTTATCTTTTAGAGATAAAAGATACATCTATTCCAATGCATATGGGATTTTTCTTCAAAAGAATCCAGTGGTAAGGGGGTAGGAGTGAATAGGGTATAAATGAAGCAAGACTGGCCATATATTGATATTTTAAAGTTAGGTGATGGGGAAATGGAGGTTATATTTATATAAAACTAAATATCTTTAGTTTTATATATAATTTAAATTTTCATTTAAAAAAACTTTAAAACAAATAGCTCTAGCCAAAAAAAGTGTTTCCAGTGATGCATCTCTGAGTGGTCTGAGAGCAAGAGAGACAAGTCTTCACCTCCTCCCTCTCGCCAAATCCCCCTGCACTTACAGGACTAGAAACCTAACGAGGCATCTGAAGTCACATTTTAAGGAAGCATAATGGAAGGGAGTTTGGAGAGGGAATGAAATCATTAAGGAGGATTATACTGTCACCACTCGACACAATGGGGATTGTTGCTTTTAATGCTTTAAACAAGTCTTACTTCATACCAGAGCCTCTACTCAAGAAGGCGTCACCATGGGAAGTGGATCCTGCCCAGGAGATCAAATCTTTCTTCCTGGCTGAGTCTTTGAGTGCATGCTCCTGCATTGCATAGCAAGAGAATAGAGGAGATTCTTAGAATGCACTTGAAATTCTCTTTTCCTCTTCATGGTGTCCTTGCAGCCAGGGGTCTTGGAAAGCTCAGGAATGAAGGTGCCTCATAAAGTGGCCTTCCTGCCTCTGAGGGGCTGGGGCACCAGGTCAAGTTTCTGCCTTTCTGGGGGTCTCTACTTCTTGCACATTCAATGAGATGCAGTACAGCATAGAGTCAGCCAGCCTCTGGACACAGATGGTTCTGCAAGTCACCAGCTGTGCAACATTCACCTCATTGCATCCCTGCAAGCAAGATACGTCACCAATAGCTCTACTGGAGCCATCCACAAACATTCAGCCAGAGTTCTAACTCTTACTGCATCTGCTCAAACTGGCACCATCTGATCAGGAAATACAACCTAAATATGTGCCACCAGTGTTTCCATCAGTCCATGAAGGATACAGGCTTCATCAAGTTGGACAAAGTGATCTTCCCTGAATGGATTATATAAGACATCTACATGACAAAACAAAGAAAAAAATGTCTTAATCTTAAAAAACAAAAAAAAAGTAGGGATGATAACTTCCAGCTCACATTGTTGTTGAAAGGATAAAATCAGGTAATGTATGTGAAGTGCTCAGCATGGATCCTAGCACTGAGTTAGCTCTCAATAAAAGGATATTACTATTATTTACTTCTCCATAAAATGTGGATTGGATCAAAAGATCCTTAAGCTTTCTCCTAATTCCAGTGTTTGAGGATTCATTCATTTATGCAACAAGCATTTATTGCCACGCCCTACACCAGGTGCTGGTGCTACAAGATGGAGACACCTGACATGGGAGTTGGAGGCTAAAGTCAGCATATAAGGCAAAAACTCTGCATACTCAAAATTGTTATTGAAAACTCTTCCACCATCAACTGACCTCCCAAGCCTTTGCTCCCCCATTCAGAGGTGCTGTCAGAGGTGCTGCCCATGGGAGGAGCAGCATGGAGTGATGGTGGCTGAGGGATCTTTCAGGACATGGCATCTTGTCTCCTCCCAGGCCCCAGAACATGAAAGCCTTAAACTTTCCTCCATTCAGAGCAAAGCTGTGTTCCCTCCTTTGCTTTTGAGCCTTCAGCCCCAGTGCTGGATGAGAAAATGGAGGGCAGCCTCAGGGGTCACCTTCCATCAAGCTCAGGGTCGCCATGAGATGGTCATCGCCCAGTTGACCAGGAGCATGCTGTCCCACTGAAATGTATCAAGCACCTTCCATGAGCAAGGTGTGCTGAGCATTGGCAGGAGTGGAGTAAGCCAAAGGTGGCTCCCCCAGGACTGTACAGATGCAGACCCCAGCCACAGTAAAGCAGGGTCAATAGGGCCACAGGAAGGCCCAGAGATGGGCTATGGGGACCTAGGGGAGAGAAAGAGTAACCTCACCCTCCTGGGTGGTGATACTGAACCTGACCCTTGGAGAACAGAGAAGACCTGGGGGCAAAACACTGGGGAGAGGGTGCCCTGGGATGAGGAGACAGCAAGAGGCAAAGCTGGAGGCAGGGTTGATGGGCTGTGTCTGAGTAACAGCATGTAGACCATCTGTTTGGTTGAAGAGGAAGGCGAGGCTGGAGAGTCAACAGGGCCAGGTGGCAAAGGCCGTAAGGTCAGGCCAAGCGGAGTGGGCTTGGTTGTGTAGGCAGTAAAGAGCCAAAGGCCTGGAGCTGGGCTTAGCGAGAGGACCCGCCTGGGGTGAAACTCTCCTCCCAGTACCTGCCCACACCCTCTCATAGGACAGCGTACAGCATCCTCCCAGGTTCGGAAAGCCCCAGCTACAAACCCTTCTGCCCCAAGATCAAGCCTTTCCATAGTGGCTTCAGCAGCAACTTTAGGGTCAAGAGGGGCAACCCCTTAGGTTTCTCTATACAACTGCCCTTCATTATGGAGAAACCACACCAAGATGGGGTGGGAGTGGTGGAGGAGATGAAGGCTAAACCTAAGAAGAAGGGCTACTGACAAAGTGGCAGATAAATAACCTGAAAGCTCCCTGCTACAAAACACCTAGAAATGCTGAGTAATATTTGTTTTAGTCATTTGAAATATACCGGAAATGTCACGGGAAAGTAAGGGTATTTCCAAGATCAAAACAAAGGGAGAGGGACTTCCCTGGTGGTGCAGTGGTTGGAAGTCTGCCTGCCAGTGCAGAGGACACAGGTTCGAACCCTGGTCTGGGAAGATCCCACATGCCATGGAGCAACTAAGCCCGTGCGCCACTAATACTGAGCCCGCGCTCTAGAGCCCGTGTTCTGCAACAAGAGAAGGCACCGCAATGAGAAACCCGCACTCTGCAACGAAGACCCAATGCAGCCAAAAATAAAAATTAATTATTAGGGCTTTCCTGGTGACGCAGTGGTTGAGAGTCCACCTGCCGATGCAGGGGACACGGGTTTGTGCCCTGGTCAGGGGGGATCCCACATACCGTGGAGCAGCTGGGCCCGTGAGCCACGGCCGCTGAGTCTGCGTGTCCAGAGCCTGTGCTCCACAACGGGAGAGGCCACAACAGTGAGAGGCCCGCGTACCGCAAAAAAAAAAAAAAATTAATTAATTAATTAATTATTTAAAAAAACAAAGAGAGAGCTGAAAACCAGAGCAGGAAGAGGGCTTCAGTCTTACAGAGGAGCTGTCAGGGTAGCAGTGGAACTAGGGGCTTGCCTTCCAAGCATGTGGGAAGATTGGTAAGAATTGCACTAGAAGGGCCCTTGGGAGTCTCACTCTGTGTGTGCTTCTAAGTCCCTGGCTGCCCTCTGCTTACAATGCTTGGAAAAGCCAGAAATGTTCCCTCTAGAGAGACAACTGGTATGGTGGAAAGAACCCGTGATGTGGCTCTGCCTCTATCCTCCGACATTCCTTCTTCCCTTCTCTAAGCCTCATTGTATCATCTTTTAAATGGAAATGATGCTGCTACAACTGGCCTCACAGGGTTACTGGGAAAATGCACTCATTCATTCAACAAACCTGTATTGAACAGGGAGTGTGACAAGTGCTGGGATATGGAGCGAACAGGATAAAATTCCTGCCTTCAAGCAATTCACATTTAACAACTGAACAAAGAGGACAGAAAACAATATGGAAACAAATTTGTAGAGATAGGCAAGGTAGAGAGGACAGAGCTCTACCCAGGCTTGGCCAGGAAGGTTGGCAGGCTCTGGGGGAGGTGTTGTCCGAGCTGAATCATGAAGGATGAGTAGGAGTTGCTCACAAGAAGGTACAAAGGGCATTCCAGGCATGAAGAGAGCCCAGGGTCTGAAGCAGTGTGGCATGAATAGGGAACCACACGTGGCACAGTGTCGCCGAGCGATAAAGTACAGCTACGGGGGGTGAGAGAAAAGGGCTAATAGAGACACAGCTCACATGGCTGGAAGACAAGGCCTTGAACAGGAACAAATAATAACACTTACATGAATTCCAGAGAAACTTCTTCCTCCTTGAAATAATTCAATCCTCTTCCCACACCCATGACACCTGGGGCAATCATCAGAGCAAGAGTCAGGCTACTCCTCTGAGTTAGCCTGCGTTCCTAGAAAGCAGAGCATGAGTCAGGGGCTTAAGAACTATTCTCTTATTAGAGATCAGGAGTGAGGGATAAGGGGAGTGAAGCAGGAAGGAGGGAGGACCAATACAAGCATGTGCTATGGAGAAGGCTACCGCTAGATGCACCTCATTATTCAATTTCACGGAAATGTCCCCATGCAATCTGCACCTCAGTTAGAGTGACCAACTGTCCTGGTTTTCACAGGTCTGAGGGATTTCCCAGGACATGGGACTTTCAGTGCTAAAACTGCAACAGTTCCAGGCAAACCAGGATGAGTTGGTCACCCTACTCTCAGGACTGTCTTCAGTGGTTGAATTTTCTCCTATAGAGTGTTAATTTCCCCCGTATTTCTGGGTTGTGCACGTATGGGCATCAAATTGACAGGAAGGTCAATGGGGAAACCTCAGGGAGGGAGGAGAGAGACATGTAACATGGGCCTGAGTGAGATACTACCAGGATGATCCTGTATGAAATAAGCATCCACAGAAAGTTGGTGACTGTAGCAGCCACTGGAATAAGAGATAGTGAGGCCAAGAGGATCTGAAGTGGGGCATCCTTCACCCCTAATTCAGAGACATTAGTCCTGGGCAATCTCGTATCTTCAATGTGTGAGCTCTCAGCATGTGACAATCAGCTTGGTGCCTTGGTGTCCTATCCCATGTCCATCGTGAATAGAACAGATAAGTACTTTTAAATTACAAAAATCCAGGGCTTCCCTGGTGGCGCAGTGGTTGAGAGTCTGCCTGCCAATGCAGGGGACATGGGTTCATGCCCCGGTCTGGGAAGATCCCACATGCCACAGAGCGGCTGGACCCGTGAGCCATGGCCGCTGAGCCTGCGCATCCAGAGCCTGTGCTCCGCAACGGGAGAGGCCACAGCAGTGGGAGGCCCGCGTACCGCAAAAAATTAATTAATTAAAATTTAAAAAAATAATAATTTAAATTACAAAAATCCTTTTTTTTTTTTTGGCCGTGCCACACAGCTTGCAGGATCTTAGTTCCCCAACCAGGGCCCCCCTGCAGTGCAAGCGCAGAATCCTAACCACTGGACCTCCAGGGAATTCTCCAAAAATCCTATGTATCAACTAAGAATAAAGAGGAAATGTATCTCAAGACTGTAAGGGATTACAGGTCTTCACTAGGTGGACATCTTTAATAGATATGAAAACACACATGACAAAAAGTCACAAGAGTATCTAATCCAGAAAGCAATGGGGATGAAACATTAACCAGAGTTGCTTTCAATCCAGATCTCTCGCCAATTAAGCACAGAGTTCAGAATTGCTCTCCTAATTCAATGTGAAGCCACTGAGTGTTCTTGCCATAGTACTCCAGTGCCTCCTCAGCATACTGACAGTAGCTAAAACCACAGGAGTGGATGAGATTGCCCAAAGAAAGTCTGTAGAGTGACAAGACCTGTAAGACAAGAATGGATCCTGAAGAACATAACATTTAAGGAAAGGACAGAAGAAGAGGTGCTCACAAAGGAGACAAGTAAAAGCAGAAACAGGAAAATTCATTGCTGCGTGTACCAAGGTAGTAGTACCAAAAGAAAAGACTCCTCAACTGTCCAATGCAGCAAAGAGGTTGAGTCAAATAAGGACTGAAAAGTTTCTAATGGGTTTGGCTGTTAGGGGTTCTTGGTATCCTTAGGGAAATCTAGGGTGGGGGCAGAAGGTAGAGTACAGTGGGTCAAGGAGTGAATAGGCAGTGATGAAGTAGAAATGGTGATTTTAGACCACTCTTTGAAGAAATTTGGTAAGATTGGTCAACAAGTTGAAAGGCAAATACAGGAAAGAAAGGAGATAATTGTTGCAACAAGGCCCTGAAGACAGCTGGAGGGAACAGATGAGGTCCAGAGCATAGGTGGACATATTGGCCTTGAAAAGAATGAAGGACACTCTGAGGATGAGATGGAGGGAGTGATGCTGGATTTGAGGGTAGGTAAGTGGGAAGACAGGGATGGTCACACCTGATGGTCTTAATTTCTCCATGAAGTAGGGCACACACAGAGGGTGTGGGAAACTAAAAATGGGGTGTGAATAAAGGTTGAAGAAAGTGGAAGAATGGGTAAAAAGATTAACAAGTGGCACTAAGAGCCTGGCTGAGACTGAAGACCTTGAACTTGCTGCTGTGTGTGTTCATTAATTCATTCATGCATTAACCCATTTTGGAGCACATCAATGACTGTTGGTTCCCACTACAGCCAGTCCTCAATAACTTAGTTTTGGTCATACAGATACATGTCAGAGTCTCACAAAGCTCAGGGCTCCAAGCTGTGATCAAGGATCATGACTCCATCACGGCAACACCTACTGAGTGAT
This sequence comes from Neophocaena asiaeorientalis asiaeorientalis, assembly GCF_003031525.2. NCBI lineage: Eukaryota > Metazoa > Chordata > Mammalia > Artiodactyla > Phocoenidae > Neophocaena > Neophocaena asiaeorientalis. The sequence goes on along the minus strand of NW_020185326.1, from coordinate 4,828,631 downwards.
CTCATCTTCCATCACAGTTTCTACTACTAGGTGGACGCTGATGACCTTCAAATCTCTGACCCCAGTCCAAACCTTTCCCTGGGCTTTAGACCAACATATACCCAACAGATATCTCAATCTCAATATATCCAAATCCATACCATCTTCACCCCCAAACCTGCTCCAACAGGAGAGTGGATCTCTGCCATCTGTGCACATGAGGATGTCAGGTTACCTTTTCAATGTCTTCTTCCTTGCTTGGTTCTAAAAATACCATCTCCAAATGCTTCCCTTTGATGTCAGGAGTCATGACTTTCTGGGGCTATGCCTGGCCCTGCCCACTTGAAGGCTCAAAAGAAATGTTTATAATGTTACTTCTAGGCTCCCCCACCAGCCTGCACAGTCACACCATGACTTGCTACAGGGCTCTCCAAATGACCAACACTCAGCACTGAAGATTCCTCCTGATATAGCCCAGCCACCAGCTCAGGGATCCTACCAAAGAACTAATGTCAATACTTGAGATCAGGGAACAGAACAAACAGATCTAAACTCATATCATCACCTTATCTTCGCCAATAGGGTCCAACCTCCCAAAGCCAAGCTTCAGACACTCTACTACTGTAAAGCAAATTAGACCACAGATCAACTGGAACAACAGATGGATTTCATCCTCTCTGCCAGCTCAAGTGGATTAATTATGGCCACCTGAAGTTACAAAGGACTGTAGAACCTCCAGCAGGCTCATCAGGAAAAAGCTGATGATGGACTGGTCATGTCTGCCACTGGGACAGGCATGAGATGGGGAAGTAACACCTGTTATAGGAGAACTTCACATGTGAAAAGGCCTCATTAGACTACGAGCCTCATACTAGACCACAATAAAAGTCTTCCAAGCCTTAATGCTAGTTATGGAGCACATGATTGTTTTACGTTAGCATGTTTATTCATTTATTCTTTTGTTCATTTAGAGATATTTATTGAATGTCTATTTTGTACCAGATATTGACCTAAGCACTAGGAATACAGCTGTGAATAAGACAAACAAGATTCCTGCTCTCACAGGGCTCTCATCCTAGCAGGATGTGTAACAAATAAGAAACTGTTAGGCAGATGTAAGAGCTATGCAGATAATTAAGGCAGGATGATGTGATTCAGATTATCTGGATGACTCCTTTTGACTGGGCATCAGGGAAAGCTGTAGAACGATATGGAGTTAAGAGAGTTCTAGGCAGAGGGAACAGCTAGTGCAAAAGCCCTAAGTCAGGAAATTATTTGTGTTCAAAGGATGGAAAGAAGCCAGTGTAACTAATGAGGAAGAGCCTGGTTCAAAAAGACACTGGAGAAGTAAACAGGAGCTAAGATCACATGGAGTTTTGTAGGCCAGGATAAGGAGTTTAGACTTTATTCTTGGTGTTTTGAAAAACCATTTAAGGATTTTAAGCAGGAGAGTTGGCATAATATGATTTATATTTTTAAAGAAACACTCTGGCTGCTGAGTGGAAAATAGAGAGCAGGGGTACAGGACAGAGGCAGGGACACCAGTTAAGAGGCCACTGCAATAATGCATGTGATAGTTGATGTTGGCTGGGATGAAGGTGGTAATAGTGATAATGAGGAAAAGTTTCAAATTCTTGATTAGTTCTAGAGGGACACGCAACAGGACCTGTGTATAAGGGGTGAGAAAATCAAGCAATCAAAAATATATCTAAGGGGGCTTCCCTGGTGGCGCAGCGGTTGAGAGTCCGCCTTTACCGCAAAAAAAAAAAAAAAAAAATATATATATATATAGGTTAAGAATCCGCCTTCCAATGCAAGGGACACGGGTTTGATCCCTGATCAGGGAACTAAGATGCCACATGGCTCGGGGCAACTAAGACCGTGCACCACAACTACTGAGCTCGCATGCTCCGGAGCCCGCACATTGCAACTAGGGAGCCTGCGCACCGCAACAAAAGATTCCACATGCTGCTACTAAGACCCAACACAGCCAAATTAATAATTAATTAAGTAATTATATATCTAAGGTTTCAGGCCTGATAACCTGTATGAACAAATATTATTTACTGGAATAGGAAATGCTAAGGAAAGAACAGGTTTGAAGTTGGGAGGAACCAAAATTTTGATTTGAGACAAGTCTGACACACCTATTAGACATCCAAGTGAAGGTACTCAATATAAGGCTGGATGTTTCTAAGTCAAGTTCCAAGAGGCAGACAGAGCTGGAGACTGAGTCTGAGGAGACACGGCTACACAGAGAGTATTCAAAGTTTTGGACCAGAGGAGATCACCAACGGAGAAGAAGTAGCTAGAGAAGAGGACTATGGCCAAAACTTTGAGTACTCTGATGTGGGGAAGTCAAGCAGTAAATGAGGCCATCAGCTAGACAGACCACAAAGGAGCAGCCAAAAGCATGTGATATTCCAGTAACCAAGTGACGAAAGCAGTTCAAGAAGGGAGTGGTCTACTGAGTGAAGTGCTGCTGAGAGATCAAGTAAGGACAGAGAAGGGACCACTGGAGGTTATTGGTGACCTCATCAAAAACAGTCTCAGTGGACTGGAGAGAAAAGAAGCCCAATCACAGAGGGCTGAGCAGAAATAGGAGGTGAGGAAGAAGAGACAGGAGACAAGTCCGTGAGAAAGGCTGCTTTGAAGGACAGCAGGGAGACAGGCCATCAGCTGAAGGAAGACATGGGGTAAAGGAAAAGCTCTGCAGACGGTGGAGATGATGGAATAGGTATGCATTTTGTTGGGAATGACCTGAGTTAAGAGAAAGAAACTGGGGATGCAGCAGAGATGGGAGAACTGTAGCAGAGATGGGAGAATTGGAAAAACAAGAGACCAGAGGATTCAGCTCCCAAGTAAAAGGAGTATCTTTTGGTAAAAGTAGGGACACTTCATCCATAGCAATAAGAAGGCAGGAAGGAAAGAGAAACACAAATTCAGATGGATTAAGAGGTGTGGTGGGAAGATAAGGTGTTCCTTTGTAACTGCTTCCTATTTTATCAATGAAATAGGAGATGAGGTCATCAGATGAAGACGGGGTGTGTGTGTGTGTGTGTGTGTGGAATGGATGGCCCCTCCTGAGAGGTCCTCCCAATGAGTCGGGGAAGGAAGGAGGTAAAGATGTGAAATAACTGTCTTTGGGAATAGGAAGTAAACACCTAGAGAAGAGTGGTAGGATTGCTGAACAGGATTGGGTGTTCATTGGGGATTTGTTGTCATGAATTTAAAGTGAAACCAGTTGGTCTGGGTATGTTTTCTCCTATGCTTGAGTTCAGGTATGTGGTAGGAAGATATGTAGGCTTTAAGCAGAGGGCAAATATGAAGGAAGAAGAGTGGAATAAGGGAATTAGGAGTGTTTGAAAAGACTAGCTACGACAATGAACCACAGAAATAAGTGCTGGTTAAGGCAGAAAGTGAGCACAGGAGGGAAATGACAGATGTTAAAAAAGTGGGAGGAGCAGTGTATTAGAGGTCTTGATGAGACAGCATAGAAACATTACCCTCTGGGAGCTGGAATGAGAGGAGGTGGTGGTCAGAGAGTGGGATGCCTAGGTTTTGGGTGATGATATGGTCATGGGTGTGACAAAGGAATGGGTGGCTGGGGTGGGACAGATCAAGGGAGGAGATGATCAAAGAAAGGCATGGAACTGAGAGGCCAACATGTTAGATGTCTCATCCATACGGATGCCGAAGTCACCAGGAACGGTGTCAGGAAAAAGGACAGACAGGAAGACAGTGTGTCAGTGCTAAAGACACTAGTGAATGAGGGTAAAGAATGGGTTCATGTGAACTACAAGGGAGTGGAGTTTTGAAGGAAAAGAGAGAACTGGATTTAGAATTAACAACAGAAAGCAAGGAGACTCTACCTAATCCACTACACTTACCTCACCTATCCTTCCTACTTCACCTCCAGTCCCTCAGGTACCCAGTGGTTAAGAGGAAAAACGTCCTCCACTTGAAAGGGTTGCAGAAGAAAGAGTGTCATCGGCAGACACCCAGTTTTCATTTGGTACAGAAACGGAAGTGAACACTCAAAGAAGAGGTTGAGGATATTGGGGAGAGTGTAACTGACGGCCATGAGTTCCCAAATCCCCAGAGGAAGAGTGTGGGAGTGCCAGAAGAGGTAGGAAATTGAGTCAGATTAGAGACTGTTCAGAGTACCATGGGGATTAGGGTCCCATTGCCCTGAAGAGTTTGAGTTTCTGGAGATGACTGAGGTTAAACGGTGTTCGAGGCATCTTGGGGTTAATCTTGAGGGTCTCCTACGGAAAGGCAGATTTGATATAGAAAGAACATGGCTGGTGGGCCATGTCCTGTGCCAGCACGTGGGGCAGAAATCACAAAGTGAGCCCCTGGGGGATTGTTCTCTTAAGTGGCTGGTGCTGGAGTTTTCTGTGAAGGCTTCTGGGGAGAGGCCATCTGCCCTGAAGCTGGATCCTTACGGCCAACTTTTCTCTCTGGTGGTGCAGTGCTATGGAGATCTGGAGCACAAGGTCCACAGTCTGTCACTTTGCTTCTGGGTAGTGCAGTGCTGTGGTGGACAGTTTCATCTAGAGGTAGGGCTACCAGATAAAATCCAGGACTCACAGTTAAATTTGAATGTCAGATAAATGATGAATACTTTTTTAGTATAAATAGATCCCAGATATTGCACGGGACATACTCAATACTAAAAAATTATACTCTATCCCTGACGACTGCCACATTATGTCAGTGCTTGTATTAGGCAGCGTTCTCCAGAGATCTACAGGGTGAGTCAGCAAGCTGGAGATGAAGGAGAGCCAAATGGTTTAGTTCCAGTCCAAGTCCCAAGGCCTAAGAACCACGAGTGTTGATGGTGTAGTTCTGGTTCAAAGGCTGACAGGCTAGAGATCCAGAAAAAAAGCCAATGTTCCAGTTCAAAGACAGTCAGACAGGAAGAATTCTCTCTTGCTCAGGAAAGGGCCAGCCTTTTTACTCTAGGCAAGCCTTTAAGTGACTGGATGAGGTCCACCCACGTTAGGAATGGCGATCTCCTCTACTCAATCAATTTAAGTGTTAATCTCAATAAAAATCACCCTCACAGAAACACCAGAATAATGTTTAACCAAACATCTGGGCACCCCCTGGCCTAGTCAGGTTGACACATAATATTAACCATCACAGTGCCCACGTTCACACTTTTATGATTGAATTGGAATCAGGCAGTAATATTTTAATTATAATAGTTAATGAGAAAAGCGAGGCAGACCTAATCTCAAGGTGTCAACTGAAGATGAACTATCACAGGCCTGTAAGAAGCAAGCTTACAGAGGTTCAAATGGAGAAAGGCTGTGGGAGAATTAAGTCATCTCACACGCACAGTAGTATAAGCATGATGGATCCAAAAGAAGCTTCCCCTTAAAAGGTCAGCCCCAGAGTAGTGTTGCTAATAACTGTTTAGTGTCAGCAAGAAAAAAAAAAAAATCCAACACATTAAATGCCATTAGTCTGGATTTGATGGGTTTTCTAGTATTATATTTAATTTATAGATTTGCTTTGGTTTTATTATTTATAGGGAGGTTATACCTAGTTTTATATCTGTACATATTAAAATTACATTAAACTAAAATACATTTAAGTCAATACTGGGGAATCCATGAGATTTTTGTCCTTTTAAATGGGTCCATTAGACTATTATCCTTAATTTAAGAAATATTTATATATAATTTAAATGTATTTCAGGCCCTTTTTCAGGGGATTTATGTTCTGGAGCATTTCATTTGTAAAATTCATTAAACTAGATATTACTAGAGGATTTTTTTTAATAACAAATTTTAAAAGTGTGTACTATATGCTACACTGGATTTGGAAAATGTACATCGTATCTCCTCTCTGACATACACAAAGCATTTTAGTAAATAAAAGGCTCTGAGAAATCCAACAGAAAAAGATATCAAATGTTGTTTCACTCTGTTTCCCAAGCTTATCTGTGCAAAGAATACCTCTACCACAGCAACTATTAATATCCTGAAGAACAGCTTTCTTTGAAAAACACTCATCTATAGTACTATCTAGAGTAAGAATATTTATTCAACATTTTTGGGCCAAGGACCTCTCTAGCAGTCTAGCAGAGCCTATGGACATCTTAGAATGATGTATTTAAGTGTATAAAATATAAAGGATTACAACGGAAACTAATTATACTGAAATACAATTTTCAAAATAATTTTAAAACAAATGGGAGCACCTGAAGGAGAGAAAAAGAGGAAGGGACAGAAAAAAAAATATTTAAAGAAATAACGGCCAAGGACCACATACTGAATGATTCCATTTATATGAAATGTCTAAAATAAGCAAATCCACAGAGATAAAAAATAGATTAGTAGTGGGGGAGGGGTGGGGGGAGGTTGGAAGGTGAACGCTGAAAGGAACAGAGTTTCTCTTTGGGATAATGAGAACGCTCTGAAACTGCGGTGATGGATGTGCACCAGCCCCATCGATAATAATATGCATTTAATCGTAGGCTTTAAATAGCTTAATTATATGTTATACAAACTATATCTCAATAAATCTGTTTGAAAAAGAATGGCCCCAAATTTTCCAATTATATTGAAAACTCTAAATATACAGATCCACGAGGCCAAGTGAATTCCAAACAGAAGGAACATGAAGAAAACTACACCAAGGCATATCATAATCAACTTGCTCAAGACAAATGACAGAGAAAAATCTTGAAAGTACTCTGAGAAAGAGACACATTATATACAGTGGAAGACAAAGATGATGGCGGATTTGTTGTTGGAAGCAATGCAAGGTAAAAAAGAGTACAGCAAAATCTTTAACATCTGAAAGAAAACACTAGCAACCCAGAATTCTACATGCAGTGAAATTATCTTTCAAAACCAAAGGACACACAATAAGATGCCACTTCACACCCATTAGGATGGCTATTATCCAAAAAAAATGGAAAATAAATGTTTGCAAGGAAATTAGAACCCTGATGCCTCACTGGTGGGAATGTAAAATGATACAGCCACTGTGGAAAACTGTTTGGTGGTTCCTCAAAAAATTTAATGTAAAATTATCATGTGATCTAGTAGTTCCGCTCCCACATATATACCTAAAACAACTGAAAATACATGCTCAAACAAACACCTATACACAGTACCTAGGGTCAACAAAAATGTATTATACACTTAAAAATTTGTTAAAAAGGTAAATCTCATGTAAAGTGTTCTTACCACAATAAAATTTAAAATTTTTTAAATGTTCATAGCAGCACCATTCATAATACCCCAAAAGTAGAAAAAAACCCAAATGTCCATGAACTGACGAATGGGTAAATAAAATGCGGTATACACATACAATGGAATATTATCCAGACACAAAAGAGAATGAAGTACTGATACGTGCTACAAACACGAACCACAAAAACAAGCTAAGTGGAAGAAGCTAGTCATAAAGGACCATATGTTGCATCATTCCATTTATTTCATATTCCATTATGACATATCCAGAATAGGCAAATTTATAAAGACAATAAACAGATGAGTAGTTGCCTGGGACTGGAGGAGTGGGGAATAGGGAGTGACTTCTTAATGGATATGGAGTTTCCTTTGGGGGTGATGAAAATATTCTGCAACCACAGTGGCGATGGTTCACAGTATTGTGAATATACTAAATGCCACTGGACTGCACACTTTAAAATGCTTAAAATGGCGAATTTTATGTTTTTCTGTATTTTATCACAATTTTAAAAACCACAGTGAGATACACTGAACACCTATTAAAATGATTAAGGTTAAAAAGACCAAAGGACTAATCTTTCTTAGAAAGTTCAGCATACATCAACTACCATATGATCCAGCCATTCCTTTCCTAGGTATTCCAAGAGAAATGGAAGCACATGTCCACACAAAGACTTATACACAAATGTTCATAACAATTTTACTCTAATAGCCCCAAACTGGAAATAACCAAAGTCCATCAACAGAGGATGGATAAACAAATTGTGGTCTATCCTTACAATGGAATAGTATTCAGCAATATAAAAAGAATGAGTTATTGACATATTCAGCAATCCGGAAGAATCTCAAAAGAATTATACTAAGGTATAAGAAGACAGGCAAAAATGAGCACTACTGAATGATACCCTTTATATAAAATTCTAGGAAATGCAAATTAAGCTATAGTGACAAAAGCAGATCTGTGGTTGCCTGGTGACTAGGGATAGGACAGAGGGGTTTCAAAAGGACACAAGAAACCTTTTGCAGGTAAGGGACATATTCACTATAATGATTGGAGTAATGGTTTCACAGGTACACACATATGTCAATACTTATCAAATTATACACTTTAAATATGTGGAATTTATCATATTTCAATTATATCTCAATGATGCTCTTAAAAACATTTTCTAAAGTATATGTGATAAGGAATGTTTAAGGAAGAAAATCTAAATCATGCTTTTATTTTCTACTAGATTGTGCAGTTATAAATTTGTCTTTAAAAAATTTAAATCTTGTTCCAGGGACTTCCCTGGTGGCACATTGGTTAAGAATCGCTTGCCAGTGCAGGGTACATGGGTTTGATCCCTGGTCTGGGAAGATCCCACATGCCGTGGAGCAACTAGGGCCGTGCACAACAACTACTGAGCCTGTGCTCTGGAACCCGCAAGCCACAACTGCTGGGCCCATGCACCACAACTACTGGGGCCCACGCGCCCTAGAGCCCATGCTCCACCACGAGAGAACACCGCAATGAGAAGTCCACACACCGCAACGAAGAGTGGCCCCCTCTTGTCGCAGCTGGAGAAAGCCCGTGCACAGCGATGAAGACCCAACACAGCCAAAAATAAAAGTAAATAAATTTTAAAACTTGACCAAGCACTCAATGTGTTATACTGATTGCTCTATCGATGACTGTATTGGACAGAATAGGCTAGAATAAACTACAGTAACAAACAGCCCAAATCTGAGCAGCTTAATACCACCGAGGTTTATTTCTCACTTACCCTGCACATCCATAACAGTTGATGGGGGTCATGTTCATGGTAGTCTCCCTGAGACCCAGGCCAATAAAGCTCCAACATCCTGGAATGTGGCCTCCTTAGTCAATGCAGCCGGAGAAGAGAGAACTAAAGAATCAAGCACCTGTGACTCAAAGTTCCAGTCCACAGGTGACAAACACCACTTGTAATCATACTTATTGGCCAAAAATAGGCATGTGACCATGCTTTACTTCAAGGGGACTGGAGATTGCATGATGTAGGGAAGAAGTGGATATTGGTGAACATTAGTAATCTACCACAATTACCCATGCATAAAATTATTTCCGCACCAACAAATGACAGAAGGATTGAAACCGAACGTACTCAAAGAATGTGAACTGTCTGGGAGCCAGAGGTTCTACCAAGAAAAGGTGGTAAAACTGCAACTCCATCCACACTTAGAAGTCCTCTATTCTCTCAATATGTTCCCTAAATGGAGAGCCACTATTCCAGATAACCCAGGGACAGCCGGGTGGCAACTCTACTTGACTTTTAAAAGTCTCTTAAGTGGCTTACATATCAACTTTTTTACACTTGTTATGCATACCATCAAATACCTCCACCACTCACTCATTCAGTGTCTGCGCATTAGGCCCAGGTGTTGAAGAAACCCATCAGGTGGGGCCTACACTCAAGAGGTCGAAACAAGGTGCTATGGGAACACAGAAGAGGGAGCAATGACTTTTTAAAAGATGTTTTAAACACTGACCTAGCCCCTCCTTTTCCTGCTTTTGTGATACAAATCTGCGACCCCACCTTGCCAATACTGCTCCACGGCCATACACAAAACCCTTCACCTTTCCGAGGCTCAGTTTCCTCACCCGTAAAAAGGGAATAGTAAGGCTTACCTCCCAGGATTGTTGTGAGAACAAGAATGAGATCATGTCTATGGAATTGCTTTGTAAACTATAAAGTTTTGTGTCAGTCCAACTTATCACCACCATCACCATCATCAGGCTGTCTTGCACTGTCCGGAAGGGGAGCCCCAGGATTGGGGAAGGGCCAGAGGACACAGGGGTTCCCAGCCTGACCGTGGAGTTAGGGCCTCTCTCTAATTAACTCTTCCTGGCAAAAGTTCCTTGCTGGACATGTTTGCCTACCATCCAATCGCCAGGTGAGGCTTCCAGGGGCCGCCCACTGGCCCTAACACACGGAAGAGGAATGATGATTCACTAGCCCTCTAACAGCCTCGCTTACAGGCCTCTTGGTCCAGCCCCTGGCAGAGGCTGTAGAGGGCTGGCAAGAATGCAGAGGGGCCAGCAAGTTTTTAAGAAAAGAAAGAGAGAAAGATGGAAAGAGGGAGGGGAAGAAAAAAGAGAGGTAAAGGAAAAGAAAGAAGGTCACAAAAAAGCAAAGGGAAGAAATAAAGAAAAAGAAAGTATAATGTGATTACCACGGGCTGGGGGGAGGGGGAAATGGGGCATTGTTTTTCAATGGGTGGGTATATAGTTTCAGTTTTGCAAGATGAAATAGTTCTGGAGACTGGTTGCACCACAATGTGAATGTACTTAACACTACTTACTGTAACTTTTATATTATGTGCTTTTTACCATGGTTAGAAATTAAAAATTATTTTCAAAAGTGAAGAAATGAAAAAGGGAGGAAGGAGAGGCAGGGAGAAAGAAAGGAGGGAGGAGAGGAAGGAAAGGAGAGAGGGAGGAAGGAAGGAGAAGGGAGTAGGGAAGGAGTTAGGGAGGAAGAGATAGAGGAAGGAAGAGAAGGAAAGAGAGAAAGGATGGAGGGAGGAAGGACAGAAGGGGAAAAGGAAGGAAGAAGGAAAGAGGAAGGGAGGAGTAAGTAATGGGAGGTAGAGGGAGGAATCACAGGGATGAAGAGGAAAAGAAGAGAGGAAGAAGGAAATAAAGGGAAGAAATGGAGATGAAAAGAAGGAAAAGAATGCTTTTCAGACTACCTGGCAGCGCACGCACGGCCAAGCCCGGCTTTCTCCCGGAGGTCCGCGGCCGGGGGTGGCCCGTCGGGCAGAAGCCTTGGGTTCTGGGCCGCTGCGCGTGACGTCATCGTCCGCGCCGCCTCCCTGCCTTCCGCTCCCCGCGGCCTGGCGTTGTGCAGTCGCGCATAGAGCTGGTGGCTGGTCCCACCGGTGGGTACCGCTCTTCTTGGGTGGCTGGGAGTCCCTTGGCCTTTGGCCTTCTGCCGGCCATCCCCTGCGGCATTGGCGGGAGGGCGATAATTGCCCAGAGACGCAGCACTTATCCGAGCCGGTTGTGCAAGGAGCGCGGGAGGGAGGGCTCCGGGCGGCTGCTCTCACGCCTCAGCGGCCAGGCATGCGCGCGGGGGCGAGGGGCGGGCGGGGGGTCTCAGGGGGCGCCTCCGGGCGTTCCCGCTGGAGACAACGCGCCGCTCCTCGGGGAAGGGCCGCCGCGATCGTTGCTGGGAATGGGGAAGGCCTGGGTTCCCAACCCGGTCCTGCCACCTGCCATGGTGTGTGATCTCGGATGTAACTTAGCTTCCGGTCCCCAGGCTCCTCTGTGCGCAAGGAGTAAAATCACTACCTCTCCTTGTGGTTTTCAGGCTCAGAAATAGTGCGGGTGAAGCCTGGAGCAGTGCCAAGCACACACTGGGTACACGGTGAGTGGTGGCCATTATTTCTCTTATCACCTACTGAAGGCGCTCACGCTAAAATTCTATATGCTACCCTCTCCCACCTGGCCCACACACAGCCTATCAAGACCTGGGTTCAAGTTTTGTCTGCCACTGACTTGCTGAATGACCTTGGAAATTTTGCCTACCCTCTCTGGTCTTCAGTTTCCTCTTTCGAAATGGCGTGATGAAGGTATCCACTTCGACAATCTGTTGGGAGTATTAAATGAGGTGGCCCTTGAAAAGGTGTGAGGGTCATACCTATATCAGATCCTGCCAGCCACTGTCCTTGAAAAATTCTTTTCCCTTGGCTTCCATGACAACAGGCACTCCAGGTTTTCTTCCCACTTCTCTGGCTACTCCTTCCCAGTCTCGTTGCAGATTCCTCCTCCCTCACTCATCCCTTAGGAGTTGGTGTGCCTTGGGGTTCTCTCTTAGGCATCCCTCTGTTCCTTGGTGAGGGATGACTTGGTGACTGAATCCTCTCCAAGACTTCAGGTCCCAGCAGCTACATGCAGTCCAGACCTCTCTTCTATGGATCCAGATATTTACAGGACACCTCCACTCGGATGGGTGCCACAGGAACATCACATTCAATATGTTCCAAGCTGAACACATCATCTTCCTAACCCAAAATCAGAGCGCGTTGTCTAGGCTCTCCATTCTTCCCAGGTCAGGGAGAAACCTGAGAGCCATCCTTAAGGCTTCCCTCTCTCTCATCCTCCTACTGTCCAGGCAATCACTATGTCCTGTCCTTCCCACCTCTTTAACGTCCCTTTAGTCTATTTTCCATTCCCACTGTCACTACCCCAGTCTTGGCCACTGCTACATTGCTCACTTGGAGGACTGCAACAGCCTCCTAACTTGTCACTCCATCTCCAGTCTTGCCCCCAGTCAGTCCTGTACACTGAAGCCAAAGTGCCCTTACTAAATACAAATCTTATCATGTCATGCCACATGTTACTTGCCTGCTCTCCAGACTCTAACCACATGGAATTTATTTCTGTTCTCAGAGTGCCATGCCCCTGGGCCTTGTCACATGCTGTTCCCTCTGTCGAGAACACTTATCAATACGTTCCCTCTTTGTTTGGCTCAGTCCTACTTGTTCTACGGATCTCCCCCTGGACAATTCTTTTGCATAGCTTCCCCTGACCCCCAATCCCTAACTACCTTAGGGACCCCTCCTGTTTGCTCTCAAAGTAGGAATACATGAACTCTTATCTCATGGTGAATTTGTTTTGATACAAACTTTCTAGAAAGCAAAAGGAAACATGTATCAAAAGCCTTTAAAATGTCCATATTGTTCAACCCAGCAATTCCTTTTTTGAGAAATTTAAGAAAACCTGAAAGATGTACCCAAATATTTAAAGACACATATTCATCAGAGTGAAAGATGGAAACAACCAAAAGGTCCAGTAAGGGATTGGTTAAATAAATATTACCTCCATACAATAGAATACTTTTGAGCCATTAAAAATATAGGAGTGTATGTAATATAGGGGAAAGTCGTTCACAATATAATGTTAGGTGGGGAAAAGCAGGTTGCAAAATGCTAGGTATGCACTGTAAGGATCTAATTTTTAAAATAAATTTTACATAGAAAAAAGCGTCAGGAAATATATATATGCCAAAATGTTACTAATGATCATGTCATGGGATGATGGGAGATTCTAATTTAGTTCATTTTGCTTATCCATGTTTTCTCCCATAATCCTGTACTTACTCTCTAATTATGTGATTTTTGGCCACGCCTCGAGGCTTGCAGGATCTTAGTTCCCCCACCAGGGATCAAACCCGAGCCCTCAGCAGTGAAAGCGCAGACTCCTAACCACTGGACCACCAGGGAATTCTCATGTTTTTTTTTTTTTTTTTTAAATAAAGTAAACGCTGGTTGACTGATTGGATATTTTTATCCAGAGGCCTGAGTCAACCTGGCTGGGAGAGTTGGGCCTCTTTGAGCTCTTCACCAACTTGAGAGAGGAGGGTTCTAAATGCCAGAACAAAACGCCTCTCGCCTGTATCCGATTCAAATACACAGCAATGCCAGCGGGAAGAAAAACCTGTTGCTCTTTCAGTAGAAATGGCTACTAGAGGAATTTTCATTCATCGAGGAATTTGGCTTGGGAATTTCTAAACTGGTAGTATTCACTGAGATTTTGGAGCTCTTCAGATTCAACCCCCTAAACTTGGAACTGGGGAACTGGAAACCCAAAGATGATTGGTGACTTGCCAAACCTGTTCCATCACACAGGAAGGTAGTGGCAGAGCTGGAATTTGAATATGTTTCCTCACTCCCTGGTCTCTGCTCGGTCCAACATATGTTCCCACCCCATCCCCAGCAACTGACCCCAAGTCTCCCTACGTAGACACACACACACTCACCACACAAAGGCAACCTCCTAGATTTCCATCCAAAGTCCATACATCCAGAAAGCAGACCACCCTTGGATTCACTTAATTTTTTATGATCTCTCATACTAATCTTTGAGAAGTTGACCCACCTGAATCCCCCACCAAGCTCTGTTCTAAAGCATCTCCAGGGACTTCCCTGGTGGGGCAGTGGTTAAGAATCCGCCTGCCAATGCAGGGGACATGGGTTCAAGCCCTGGTCTGGGAAGATCCCACATGCCACGGAGCAACTAAGCCTGTGTGCCACACCTGCTGAGCCTGCGCTCTACAGCCCCTGAGCCACAACTACTGAGCCCGCATGCCACAACTACTGAAGTCTGTGCGCCTACAGCCCATGCTCTGCAACAAGAGAGACCACTGCAATGAGAGGCCCGCGCACCACAACGAAGAGTAGCCCCCCTTGCTGCAACTAGAAAGGACCCATGCGCAGCAACGAAGATCCAACACAACCATAAATAAATATTTTTTAAAAAAATAAATAAAGCATCTCCAACTCTGTAACAATTACATTCCAAACTCCACAGTTTTCTGTAGAGAGCTTCCTCTGTGTTAAGCACTTTCCATAAGATATTCTCTTTTTGTTTTTTTGTATTTTTATTTTATTCTTCCAACAGTGCTACAATGTAGCTATTACTGTCCTTTGCGCTGTGAAGAAACTGAAGTTCAAGGAGGTTAAATAACTTTCTCAAGGTCACAGCCGTAAGTGCCACAGTCAGCTTTCAAACTCCTACTCTCAGCAGACCCCACTGTTTACCAGTGTGGACCTGTTTCCCTGGTCTACACAGCCATGCCAGAGCAGATGTCCCTTTCTGCAGTCTGCTGAGAGGCATTTTTGAGACTCACAGGAAATCAGAGCTAAAGAGACCTTGGAGGGCCTCATTTCACAACTTGTTCCTTTCTTCAAACAGACCATGTTGTACAAGTGGTTTATACCATGAACTGTGGACAGAGGAACTGAACATAAACCCTGCCTCTGCCACTTACTGTGTGACTTTGGGCGAGTTACTTAACCTCTCTGTGCCTCAGATTTCTCATCTGCAGAGATAATAACACTGTTTAATTAATAGACTTGTTACAAGGATTAAATGAGTTGCAACACAAAAGCACATAAAACAGTGCTTGGCACACAGTTAGCTCTCCATAAATGGAGAAATTTTACCATCATCAGTACTATACTATTATTACTACTACTAAGAGTTTATGATGTACCAAGTATGATACACAAGACAGTGAGTGGGAAAACAAAGATGACATAGCCACTGTCCTCCCCTCAGGGAATTCGTGGTATGGAAAGAGACTGCAGAAACCATATATCATTACAATGTAATAATGTGGTAAATGCAATAACGTAGATTAGTGTGGACACTGAGAGTGGATGTGACTTGTCCAAGGGAGCAGCAAAATTAGGACTTGAGCCCAGCTATCCTGAGCCTCTTTCTAGCCCACCTCATCTACTGGCAATTTGCCCACAGCACATAAAGGTGTGACCCAAAGGTCCTTCCACATGGTGCCAAAAAGAGACTCCTACGGCCGCGACTGTCTCAGCTGAAGATATTACTAATGTGTAGAGATAGTCAGTAAACATTTGCTGAATAAGTCAGTGAGTCAAAGGCATTAGTGAGAAGACAGCCAACCTCCCCCTTGGCTCTCACCTCCTCAACCTGCAGGCGTGAGGCAGTGGCACAGGGCAAAGCAGCAGCGAGCCCTGGGAGACAGCTGGTCACCCTCTCTTCACCCTCAAAAAGGTGGTTAATTGGGGTACCACTATTTACTGGCTTCTCCTTCACCACAGCTGTTTCTGAAAATTTTAGTGCACTCAATTTAATCACTTCCACAATTCTTTGTTATTTGTATGTGCCCAACTCTATAGAGAGGAAGGTAAATCCACCCCAATCGCTGCCCTCAGGGAGCTTGAATTCCAATAGAAGAAATTAATCATGACAAACTGCTATCCTGAAAGATAGAAAATCCAGCAACTTCCCTAGAACAATGAAAAGAACATGGGCTTTGAAGCCACAATTTTTTCCTTCCTCCCTTCCTTCCTTCCTTCCTCCCCTCCTTCATTTTGGCTGCTCCAGGTCTTAGTTGCGGCACACGGGATCTTCCTTGCAGCATGGGGGATCTTTAGTTGCAGCATGCGGGATCTTTAGTTGCAGCATGTGGGCTCAGTTGCGGCATGCATGTGGGATCTAGTTCCCCGACCAGGGATTGAACCCGAGCCCCCTGCATTTGGAGCGTGGAGTCTTGCCCACTGGACCACCAGGGAAGTCCCAAAACATGGGCTTTGGAATCAGACAGGCCAGGGCTTGAATCTAGTTCCTCCACTTGCTGGCAGTGTGACCTCAGTAAACTAACTCAGGCTCTCCTGGGTGATTTCCTCATTGTTTTTTAATGGGAATCATTATTCCTACTTCATAGGGTGGATATGAGGATTACAACTTCCTTTCACCATGCCTGACCTTGTCATCTTCCTTCCTATTGTTATCTGTGAGTCTTGACCCAATTTGCATATTGGGAGGCAATCCAACCCACATTCCCAGAAGGCCTGGCCAGAGTCTGGGAAGGCAGAGGCCAGTTGGGCCAGCTTCCTGCCCTCCAGGAGCTCCCAGCTTCATGGGGCAACTGACACAAGTTCAGAGAACCACAGTCCACAGCCTAAGTGCCATGGGAGACAGATACAGCAGAGGCATTGAGGTGGCTCCAAGGAGAGCTACGGCACCAGGGTTGGGTCTCGCTAGAGCCATGAGTAAGATTTCGAGAGGCAGATGTGGGTAGGGAATGCATACTAGGTTGCCTCACCTCTCTAAGCCTCAGTTTCCTCTTTCGTAAAATACAAATAATACCACTTACCTTTTGCCTGCTACTTTGAGGATTAAGTGGGATAAAGCCAGGGAAGCACCTACCGCAGTGTCTGGTTCATACTAGGCACTGGATAAATGGAGGCAATTACTTTACTATTATGTTGGATAATAAAGCCCCAGTGGGTGGCCCCCTTCCATAATGGAATTATCTTCTTTCCTGTGACTCACCTCCAAGGGCTGGCCCAGAGGTTGGGATGTTCCAGGCTCCTAGGCAGGTTGGAACTACCAAGCTCCCTAGAGTAAGGCTTTTATTCAGAAGAGATCAGTGCTCAGGAGAGCTCACCTCATCTCGCGCCCCCATTGTGCAAACACAGACCCTTGATCCCCAAGAGAAAGAACATGATTTCTTTCCCCCAGTGTCAGAGCTTGACCTCAAGCCCAGATTTCCACCATCTCAGAAGAGAAACACCATGCCTCTGAGTCAGCCCAGGTCCTCCCAGCCTTGTCCTAAAGAGCCTGCTATGCAGGAGCCCAGAGAGACCTGTTGGGAAGAAGCAGGAGCATGGGGTGCTGGAGACCTGGGTTTAAATCCACCCAGTTGCTGTCTGAACCAGGGTCACAGCCCTTTCCCCTTCTAGGCCTCCATGTTCTGAGACTGGCTGGGGTGGGCTGAAATTCCCACCAGTGGCTGACTATCAAAAAAACACCAGGGGGCTTCCCTGGCTGCACAGTGGTTGGGGGTCCGCCTGCCGATGCAGGGGGCGCGGGTTCGTGCCCCGGTCCGGGAGGATCCCGCATGCTTTGGAGCGGCTGGGCCCGTAAGCCATGGCTACTGAGCCTGCGCGTCCGGAGCCTGTGCTCTGCAACGGGAGAGGCCACAACAGTGAGAGGCCCGCGTACCGCAAAAAAACCAAAAACAATACCAGGATAGCACAGACCAATCACTGCAGACACTGGCAGGGTCCTGGTGGTCCTCTCCTGGGCTAGGCATGAATCTTTTGCTTTGGGGGGAGGAATAAAATGTACAGCATGTGCAGCATGTGTTTCCCAAAGTGAAAATGGGTGAAGCACACATCTCCCTGCCCTTCCCCCTCCTCCTCGCAAGTACCTAGCACTGTGTCCCATACATGCTGGCTCCACCCCAATGTGTCCAACATGTGTCCTGCAAGTTCCTCTTCCTGAGGAAGGTCCACATTCCAGAAGAAGACACAGGGACCTCATGATTTATTTTAAACTTAACTGAAGTATAATTTATACACCATTAAATTCACTATTTTAAGTGTACAATTCAATCAATGATTTATAACATAAATTTACAGAGCTGCACAACCTCCACCATAGTCCAGTTTGAGAACATTTCCATCATCCCCCTAATTTCCCTCATGCCCATCACTCCCCATTCCCATCCCCAGCCCCAGGCAACCACTAATCTGCCTTCTGTTTCTATGGATTTGCTTTTCCTGGACCTTTCATGTAAATGGAATCAGATGATATGTGGTCTTTTGTGTCTGGCTTCTTTCACTTAGCATAATGTTTTTTGAAATTCATCCATGCTGTGGCATGTGTCAGTACTTCATTCCTTATCTGATTCATTTCATGTCCCCGGTACCCTACCAGTGCCCAGCACACAGTAGGTATTCAGAAAGGGGCGGAGGAATCTCACACGGGGACCAGAGGCCCTTCCAAAATGAGAGCAGCTACCAGCCAAAGAAATTCCAGTCAGTCCCCAAGCTGCTATGGATGAGGTGCTATTCCCCGTGGCCGCTACCAGTGATGTGAATATAGCAATTTGTTTTCAAGCTCGTGATTGTACACCAGTTGAACTGTCATGCTCTCAACTTCAGAGGTGTGCTGCAACATCCATCCACTTATTCTGAATTTGCCTTTATTCCCCACTCATCCTGTCTCTGAAAGCCATGGTGACTCATTGCTCTGCAATTAACTCTCTTTCTTCAAACTTGAATTGCCTGAACTAGTTGGAGAAGAATGATATTCCAAATACAACTAGTCTCCAACTATTACTGTAGAATTGTCTCTTTCTCCCCTCAAGTCTATCCATTTTTGCTTCATATATTTTGGGACTCTATTTTCAGGTGTATATATGTTTATAGTTGTTACCTAATTTAACACTTATTGATGGATTAAATTTTTATCAACATATATTGTCCTTCTTTGTCTCTTGTAAACTTTTTGCTTAAAATCTATTTTATCTCCAAAAGCACAGGCAACAAAAACAAAAATAACAAATGAGACTACATCAGACTAATAAGTTTCTGCACAGCAAAGGAAACAATCAACAAAATGAAAAGGCAGCCTATGGAATGGGAGAAAATATTTGCAAACTATGTATCTGTTAAAGAGTTAATACCCCAAATATATAAAGAATTCAGGGATACTGGGCTAGGGTTCCCTGGCAGGATGGTGCCACAGTGCCAGGTGGAAGTGTTGTATTTTGCAAAAAGTGCTGAAATAACAGGAATTCGTTTGGAGACCATTTCTGTGCCACAAGAAATAAAAGCATTGCAGCTGTGGAATGAGATAGAAACGCAACATTCTGGATTGACTGATGTCAGAAATCAGGTGATATTTGCTGTTCCTCAAGAATATGTCGAGCTTGGAGATCAGCTCCTCCTGCTTCAATCAGGAGACAAAATTGCCATTATCCCCCCCACCCCCGTTAGTGGAGGATAGTGCTTTGGAGCCACCTGAGAAAGACATAAATGAATTCGAAGCGAAATCTAAAGGTATAATAAAATTCACATCTGAGAAACTTTCAGTAGATGAAGTCTCACAGCTAGTGATTTCTCCACTCTGTGGTGCAATATCCCTATTTGTAGGAACTTCAAGGAATAACTTCGAAGGGAAAAAAGTCATTAGCTTAGAATATGAAGCATATCTACCAATGGCAGAAAATGAAGTCAGAAAAATTTGTAGTGACATTAGGCAGAAATGGCCAAACACGTAGCAGTGTTCCATCGTCTTGGCTTAGTTCCAGTGTCAGAAGCAATCATTATGCTGTGTCCTCAGCCCATAGGGCTGCATCCCTTGAAGCTGTGAGCTATGCCATTGATACTTTAAAAGCCAAGACACCCATATGGAAAAAGGAAATGTATGAAGAATCATCATCATCTTGGAAAAGAAACAGAATGCTTTGGGGCAACAGATGATTAAACCACTTAGGTTTTTAAAGTCCTAAAATTTAAACTTGGTAAATTCTTATCCTTGATCATGTTTTGATTTTTATTCTCCAGAAGATAGTTTACTGAACATAATCTTTTATGTTACACCAGTGGAACAAAAGAGAGAAAAAAAAGCAAAATAAATGAGTGCTTAGGATGAGGGCTTATAGAGGAAAGAAAGGCTTTAGGGAAAAAAGGGAAGAATAATGTAAATGTAAGGAAAGATGCCTGTGTTAGACATATTATTCTATGACTAAGTTCTAACTGTAACTTGACTTACACTGAGGTGTGGCCCCTCCTCAGTGACTGTCTCAGAGGCTGCCCCCAACCCCCTACCCCTATGCTCAGTGATATCATTATTGTCAGTGATGTGTTTTGAGAATGTAGGCAGAACTGGAAGGTATAAAAAGTCCTTATTGGATACTCTTGGTATGATATATTTTTAGAATTTATATATTTTTAAAATAAGCTAAATAAACATGATTTTAAAAGTTAAAAAAAAAGAATTCATACAACTCAATAGCAAAAGAGCAAATAACCTGATTTTTAAAATGAGCAAAGGACCTCAATAGACATTTCTCCAAAAAAGACATACCGATGGCCAATAGGTACATGGAAAGATGCTCAACATCACTAACCATCAGGGAAATGCAAATCAAAACCACACCTGTAGGATGGCTATTATCTAAAAGTCAAGAGATAACAAGTGTTGGAGAGGATGTGGAGGAAACCAAACTCTTGTGCCCTGTTGGTGGGAATGCAAATTGGTGCAGCCACTATGGAGAACAGTGTGAAGGTTCCTCAAAAAAAATTTTTTTTAAATAAATAAAAATAGAACTATCATATGACCCAGCAATCCCACTTCTGGGTACATATCTGAAGCAAATAGAATCACTACCTCATAGAGATATCTGCACTCTGGTGTTCACTGAAGCATTATTCACAATAGCCAAGGTATGGAAACAACCTGAGTCCAACAACAGATAAATTGGTAAAGAAATGTGGTACATACATACTATGGCATATTATTCAGCCTTGAAAAAAAAGAAAGAAAATCCTGCCACTTGCAATAACATGGATAAACCTGAAGACCATTATGCTGAGTAAAATAAGCCAGACACAGAAAGACAAACATCACATGATCTTACTTACATGTAGAATCTGAAAAACAAACAAACAAAAACAAGTAGAACTCATAGCAACAGAGAGTAGAATGGTGGAGAGATATCCATCAAAGGGTACAAACTTTCAGTTATAAGATGAATAAGTTCTGGAAACCTAATGTACAGTATGGTGTCTGTAGTTAATAATAACATATTATATACTTGAATTTTGCTAAGAAAGTAAATGCCAAGTGTTCTCACCACCCACACAAAATGGTAACTATGGGAGGTGATGGATATGTTAGTTTGACTGGGATAATTATTTCACATGTATAATTATAATTTAATCTATTTTGCCCAATAGTAATGTAGTCACCCCTGTTCTCTTTTGCTCATTATTTGCATAGAATATCTATGTTAAAAACAGCAGATGCCCGCTTCTGCAGGACAACCGATAGACCCGTATCCAGAATGATGCTCCAGGTCTCCATGGAGCCTAGTAATACAGATAAGAACAACAAAAAAAAAACTATAAGGTAAGGCAATGTATCCCATAAAGATGTACATCACACATCTAAGATGCCGTGGAAGACCTTCAGCTCAATGATTCATTCGTACCTTCATTTTACAGCCCCTGAGCACTTATTCTGTGCCACGGCCTGAGCTGAACACAGCGCTGAGGCATTCATGGCCCCTGTGCTCTAGAACTTAGAGGATGATGCAGGTAAGCAGGGCCATTTTAAGACATTCATAGGCTATACCTAAGTTTCCATATCTTTGAAGTGGTGATAATAGCACAACTTCATAAAAATGCTGTAAGGGGTAAATTAGTTTAAAATGTGTAAAGTATTTAGAATAGTGTCTAGTACATGTAAGCACTCAATAAATGTTACCTATCATCAATCATCATCATCATCACCAACTTTAATTACTTTTTCTTTGGAAGCTGTATCCCACCAGTTAAATTTTAAAATTTTGTACTGTAAAAACAATTTTTAGTGTAAACATTTTACATTTTAGTGTAAAAATGTTTTACTGTAAAGTAAGTAATTTTTCTTTAGAACTTATACTTAATTTCAGATTTGCAGTTTTCTTTTCATGTTTGGGAGCTAATAAATTTTGCAAAAGTGCTTGAAAAGCTCATAAGACCATCCCTCTAGACTCCCGTGGATAACATAAACCTACCCAGAGTGACCATGTAAGGCTGCACAGGTGGTTTTTACTGTACAACTCTAAGGAAAACCAATCTCATAGACTATGAAGTGAATGCCCCCATCCCCAGAGATGTGTACTGCTGCAGCCCTGGCCCTGCAAGTGAGGAAATCAAGGATAGACACACAATGCAATAAAGATCACTTCCAAGTGGGAGAAAAGAGATGACTTTATGGAGGGATGACATCTGAGCCAAGTCATGAAGAGCAGAAAGACTTCAGTCCACAAAGATGCTGTGAGAAGGGCAATCCAGGCAGAAGGGATAATAAGAGCAAAGGCAGGGAATTCCCTGGTGGTCCACTGGTTAGGACTCCATGCTTCCACTGCAGGGGGCATGGATTCGATCCCTGGTTGGAGAACTGAGATCCCACAAGCCGCACGGCACGGCCAAAAAAAAAAAAAAAAAAAAGAGCAAAGACAAGGTGTACATCTGTGGAAGAGCGAAGTGTGAGTAGTTCTGTTTGGTTGGAGCAAAAGATGTGTGAAGGGTGGAAGAAGGAAATGAGCTTGGAGAGAGATAAAGGAGCCAGATCAGGGATGGCTTTGAATGCCAGGCTTACAGTTTAAACTTTGTCATGTGGGCAGTAAGTTGTCATTGCATGTTTTTGAGGTGGGACATATCATATTCAGAGCTGTGCTTTAGGAAAGTTCCTCTGGCTGCTGGTGTCGGGGGTGGGCTGGAGGGGGCAGAAGCTGGAGATAGGAGGCCTGTAAGAAGATGGTTACAATTCTGGAAGTTAGAAGTCCAAAATCAAGGTGTTGGCAAGGTCATTCTCCCTCCAGAGGCTTTAGGGAAATCTGAATCCATTTGTTGCCTCTGCTGCTGGCTGTTGGTATTCCTTGGCTTGTGGCTACTCACTCCAGTCTCCGCCTCCTTCTTCACATGGGCTTCTCCTCTTCTCTTTGTGTCTCTCCTCTGTGTGTCTTTCATAAGGGCATTTGTCATTGGATTTAGGGCAGATCTTAAAATCTTGGAGTTAATTAAATCTGCAAAGACTCTTTTTCCAAATAAGGTCACATTCACAAGTTCCAGGGATTAGGACACGGACATATCTTTGGGGGGCTCCCTTTCAATCCACTACACACCTGTTGGCAAGAATGTGGAAAAATTAGAACCCTCATATACTGCTGATATGAATGTAAGATGGTACAGCCGCTTTGGAAATAGTCTGGCACTTTCTCAAAAACGGTAACCTAGAGTTACCATGTGATCCAATGATTTCACTCCTAGGTATACACCCCAGAGAAATGAAGCCGTGTCCACACAAAAACCTGTACATGAACGTTCATAGCAGCATTATTCATATGAGCCAAAAAGTAGAAAGAATCCAAATGTCCATCAGCTGATGAATGGATCAATAAAACGTGGTATATCCGTACAATAGGATACTGTTCAGCAATAAAAAGAAATTAAGTGCTGACTCATGCTACAGCATGGATGGATCTTGAAAACATTCCAGTATGCTGAGTGAAAGAAGCCGTCCACGAAGGGCCATATATTGCATGATTTCATTTATATGAAATGTCCAGAGCAGAAAAATCTATTAGTTAGACTAGTGGTTGCCTAAGCTTAGGGATGTGGAAGAAGAGGATGGAGTTGAGGAGGAATGGGGAGAGACTACTAATAGGCACGGGGTTTAAGGAAGGTGATAAAAATGCTCTAATGTTGACTGCAATGATGCTTGCACACCTCTGCGAATATACTAAAAAACACTGAAGTGTGCCTTAAGTGGGTGAATGGTATGGTGTGTGAATTATATCTCAATAAAGCTGTTATTTAAAAAGTAAATGTGTAGCACTGCACCCAGCTCATAGAAGTTCCTCAGTACTCCGGAGTTACCCTCCCCGCAGTTCCACCGTCCTGTGAATACTCTGACAGGGGTCCATTACAACGGCCCCACCTAGAGACAAAGGTGTGTAAATTAGGGACGCATTCAGATTAGCTGGCCACAGTCGCTCAGGCACATTCAAATATTTCCCGGGTAGCAAGCTACACGGAGGAAGCTGCAAGACTATTGAAGATTCAGAGATGAATTGCCCGTGCACCCAAGATGCTCTTTCACAGAATGAAAAAGGGTGTGGTCTTTGTCTTCCTGCTCCTCTAAAATTGCCTTAATTAATTCCTCTTCTCTTCTCCCCCGCTCCACACTCCGGAAGATTTTCTCAAAGAAAACTGCAATAATTATGTATTTACCATTGCCAAAACCACGCTTGTTTCTTTTAAAGGGAAACATATTTAACCTTAGCAGATTTCCCAGATTCAATTGCCCGTGGGACACCTTACAAATGATCTTGCCCAACCGTCTCATTTTACTGATGAGGAAAATGACACCCTACAGGGACGGGGAAGAACTCACTCATAGTCACGGAACATCAAGAACAGAAACCAGATGCACACCCCAGGCTTCTGATTCCAACCTAAGGCTCTTTTCCATTTAACATTGGAAATTGATGACATAGGCATCTTGTTTGTTTAGATCTCTGATCACCTCTGTGCTCCTCATGACAGTGAGAGAGGAAACGTGTATGAGTAGTTAAGAGCATGGATCCCAGAGCCAGGCTGCCTGGGTTTAAGTCCTGGCTCCACCACCAGCTGGGAGTCCTTGAGACAGTTAACTGAATCTCACTGTCCTCCGACATCCTCATCTTCAATACAGCGAAGGTGAGACTAGTACCTCCCTCACAAGGTCGTTGTGAGGATTACGTGATTTAACATGCATAACTTGCCTCAAAGTTGCCTGGTAAAAAAGGAAGGAAATTCTGACACAGGCTACACCACGGATGAACCTCGAGGACATTACGCTAACCGAAATAAACCAGTCACAAAAAGACAAATATTGTGTGATTCCACTTATATGAGATGCCTAGAGAAGTCAACTTCATAGAAACAGAAAGCAGAATGGTGGTTGCCAGGGTCTGGGACGAGAGGGGAATGATGAGTTGTTGTTTAATGGGTTCAGAGTTTCAGTGCTGCAAGACGAAAAAGAGTTCTGCACGATAATGTGAACACCTTGTACTTAACACTACTGAACAGTACACTTAAGTTAAGGTGGTAAATTTATGTTATGTGGGGTTTTTCATGTATTCCTGGCACTTGGGGAGAGCTGCAGTCACTTACTATCCAGTTTTGTCATGGTTTGATGAGCGAAAGTGACCGCAGACACTCACCCTTAGTAGCTGCTTTAGGTTCCCTGGAGGCAAAATGTCCTCATATAGAAGTTCCTCCTTCTCTACCAGGACTTGAACTCTAACATAACAATTGCTTCCCAGCAGTGAAGCAAGTTGGCATCACTCCCAGCATGCTCCATTCCAGAGGGCTCCCACCTGAGGCTTCTGCTAGCTGTAACTCCTCCAAGACTCCATCTTCCTTCCTTCAGAGCTTAGGCCAAAGCCCCGACCTCAGAAGCCTTCCTCCACCTCCTGGCAGGCTGCCTCCAGTTCTCCTGCTTCTGAGAATAGCTGACAATCTCTCTGGGGCCTTTTTACCTAGGATTAGCGTCCTGGTTTTACAGTCCAACAGTGTGTGAGGGCAGGATGCAAACCCGCAAGCAGAGGTGCTTAGCCTGTTGGATGCACATCTGAACGGATGAGTTGAACTTTCATGGAGCTTCCAGGTCCACAAATACTTCCTGCACAGTAATGGATCCCTTTCACTTCACACATTTGCATTCTATTCCTCTCTCTGAAAGCACTCAGCACTCCCTGCCTTATATAACTGACAGGAGGTATGCCCAAGGCTTCTCTCCACTCAAGATCATGAGCCCCCTAAAGGAAGGGACCAGGGCTGAGCCATCTTTGTATCCAGGGTATTTCTCACAAAATTTTACTCAGGGTTGAGACGAAAATATGTTGAACTAAATTCGTTTTACTATTTTTAAAAAAGATTTTATGTTCCAAAATATTAACCACAGCATTATTTATACTAGGCAAAAACTGAAAATAACCTAAATACCCAGCAATAAGAAAATGACTAGGTTGGGCTTCCCTGGTGGCGCAGTGGTTGAGAGTCCGCCTGCCGATGCAGAGGACACGGGTTCGTGCCCCGGTTCGGGAGGGTCCCACATGCCGCGGAGCGGCTGGGACCGTGAGCCATGGCCGCTGAGCCTGCGCGTCCGGAGCCTGTGCTCCGCGACGGGAGAGGCCACAACAGTGAGAGGCCCACGTACCGCAAAAAAAAAAAAAAAAGAAAGAAAATGACTAGGTTAATTGTAATGAAGCTTGATGAAACATTCTGTAGCCATTCAAAATCATAAGTATGAACAATGAGTAACAAGACAGAAAAGGTTTATGAAATGAAGTAAAGCAGAGAAAGTAGGTCATGGAGATGTGTACACAATCTGACTACCGCTTTAATTATCAACATACATTAAATGCTAAGCACTTTATAAACATTTTCCCACTTACTTCTTACGACTCTTTGGATTAGGTATTATAATCCCCCTTTTCCAGATAAGAAAATGGAGGCTTGTAGAGGTTAAGTACCACGCTTCAGGTCTCACAGATGATGAGACATACAGGCATGACCCAGATCCAGATGGTCTATGCCAGCCCCAAAGTCCAAGCCCTTAACCACTTTGTTACACTGTCTTCCAGCAAAACCAACTCTATAAGTATAGTGGTATTCTCAGAGAAATGAAAGCTGAAACTTCAGGCAATAGGTGATGAGTATCATATTAATAATATTATTCAACATCATTTGAATAGTAATTTTAAAATATTTTAGGGATAAGAAACAGGATGCCAGTGATAGAATTTCATGAGGGCAGCAAGGTGGAAGGATATCTAGAGACAGGGTATGCCCCTGAAAAAGCATCTGAGAGCTGGCTAGGTTGATGGGGGAGCTCCTTTACTGGGAAGGGAAGCATGATTTGTTCAGTTCAGTGAGGCCAGTACAGGGCACCAAAACCTTGGGAAATGCTTGGTGAATGACTGAAGGAAGGAAGGAATGAGTGAATGAATGGGTGAGTGACCCTGAGAGCTGCTTAGGAGGCTACTGGTGCTAACTGTTGGGAGAAGTAATGGGCTGGTTCCTGGGACAGAGTGTATGAGTCCCAGGAATGTGTGTATGTGTGTATGTGGGGCTGTGTGCACGCGCGCACGTGTGTAGGTGGGACTGGGAAAGCAGGAGGAAGAGCCAGGAGCCTTTGAGAGGCCGGGATCCAAGCAGCTTGGATTTAGTCATTCTCTCAGCTCTAACCTCTCTCGGCTAACGGTATGGATCTCAGCCTGAGATCACCAAGAAGCCTGTGGAGGTTCAGCCATCCATCCTGGCTGCCCTACTCCCACCCGCTCTGGCTCCACCTCAGTTCCACCCATTCCAGCCTCAGCTTCAGTCTGCTCTCCTTTTGCCTGAAAGGTTTGGGCTTCCTGCAGACAAATTGTGTGTGCTCTCTGCTTTATCTCCATTATCTCATTCCATTCCTCCAGCAACCCTGCAGGTAGGTTCAATGATTATTCCCTGAAGTATAATCATAAATATATATTTGGTCTTTGCCTCTAGTCCCTGGCACAGAGCTCCTCAAACCTTTGGAATTTCCTGAGTAATAGAGGTGACAGGAGTGTCTTTTGTTACTCCCTATAACTTTCTTTCAACCATACCCAGTGTATGCTAATGAGGTCACTCATGAGACCTCCCAATAGCTTCAGGATGAGGACTGGTTACCCAAAAGATCAAGACTTGATTAGAGGGTTGAAACTTTCAGCCCTACCTTCCCACCCCTGACCTGGAAGGGAATGGGGGAGGACGGGGGTGGGGAGATAGGATGGAGATTGAGTTCAGTCACCACTGGCCAATGATTTGTATGATTGTATACAATCAATCATATGTAATGAAGCCTCCATTATATTAAAAAAAAAACCCTAAAAGATGAGTTCAGAGAGCTTCTGGGTTGAGGAACACATCAAGGTGCTTGGGTCGTGGTGCACTCCCACTCCATGGGAACAGAATCTCCTCTACTCGGGACTCTGGGATCTCATGCTATGTACCTCCTCATCTAGCTGTTCATTTATATCCTTCATAATAAACTGCAATAGTAAGTATAGCATTCTCTGAAGTTCTGTGAATTGTTCTCGCAAATTATTGAACCGGAGGAGAGGGGTTATGGGAAATCCTGACTGTGTAGCCAAGCCTGGCACATAACCTGGACCCACTACTTGTGAAGTGAGGGCAGTCTTGTGGGACTGCGCCTTTAATCTGTGAAGTCTGACAGTAGCTCCGGGTATCGATGTTAGAATTGAACTGAATTGCAGGACACCTAGTTGGTGTCAGAGAGCTGGACAAGGGGTGTTGGAAAACACACCACATATCTGGTGTCAGGGGAAGGAAAAAAACCCTCATTCCCATTTTACAGATGAGGACCCTGTGACTTGGAGAGGGAAAACATATTGTCCACAGTCACACCCCCGGCAAAAGCTGAGCACAGGGTCTGCTGGACTAGGTTGAAGTCCTAAGTATGCCATTAACTCCCTCACCTTCCACAGGGGATTAGGGAACCCTGTTTCCTTCATTTATGAGCGGCTTCAAGGAGCCATTGAGATGATGAACGTAGAACCACTTTGTAAATTGGGGAGACGAGAATTGGAGAACAAAAAGGTCTGCCGTGGGTTCAAATCCCAGCTTCATTGATCATTTCTTGGGTGACCACGAATAGTTAACCTCTCTGGACTTACTTCCTCACCTGCAAAATGAGGGAAATAGCACTGACCAGTGAGGATTTAATTAGATATCAGATGTCAGGCACTCCACACACTCCCTGACACAGAAAGCTCTAGTAAATAGTAGCTCTTAATAATAGCAGCACGTTAAATCCAGGAGCTCACTAACCATAGTATTTATTTTTTTAACCAAAAGACAGGAAGACATAGTGTCAAAGCCATATGATATCAGGGAATGTGATTTACATGGAAATAAGAAAATTCTGAATAAATAAAATAAGCCAAGGCTGGTGTGAAAATAAGACCCTGAGGCTCTGGTATCCTTAGAAGCCATTTTGCCTGTCATTCTTGTTTCATTTCCCTAGCTCTCTGTGGGGATGGGTTTTTAAATAATTTGACTGTTGATTTGCAAACAAATCCTCATTCAAGGTGATCAGCAAGTGCCCTCCATTCCTCTTCTTTCATCCAACTATCTGTGTATTTAGCACACATTTACCCAGGAGCTGCTTTTGGCCAAGCCCTGCAGTAAGTGCTGGTGAACACAGTGGCAAACCCAGACCCATTCCTGGCACCAAGAAACTTCTAGTCTAGTCCAGAAAACAAACAAATCAATCACCTGGTACAGGAAAGGGACAGCTTCCCTGAAGAGGTGGCACATGAGAAGCCACCTAGTCAATGGCTGGGAGAGAGAGGTGAGGGCAGGTCAGGACAAGGTAAGAGAAAAGCCAGAGAGTTGTTTGGAAAAAAAGGGCAAGTAAGGAAATGTGGTGGAGGAGGAGCCCGGTGAGATGGGAGGAGCCCTGATCTTAAAGGATGGCGCTGGGACTTTGTACCAGATTAAACATCTACTTGAGCTAGAAAAAGAGGGCAAGGACAGGGACTGGGGAAGATTCATCATGGCCACCCAGGAGGGTTTTTGTTTGATTTGTTTTTAGTCCTAGGGTTTCAAAGGGACTAGACTCTGAACCCAGCTGTATATTAACCTCTTGTTCGATTTTGGCAAACCACCGTTGTCTCTCTAAGCCTCATTTTTAAAATTGAAGTATAGTTCATTTACAATGTCATGCTAGTTTTAGGTATACAACACAGTGATTTAAATATATATATATATACACATACATATACATATATATTTTTTTCAGATTCTTTTCCATTATAGGTTATTTCAAGATATTAAATATAGTCCCCTGTGCTATACAGTAGGTCATTGCTGTTTATCCATTAGTAGTAGTAGTAGTGTATAACTGTTAATCCCAAACTCCTAATTTATTCCTCCCCACATCCCGCCTTGGTAACCATAAGATTGTTTTCTATGTCTGTGAGTCCATTTCTGTTTTGTAAATAAGTTCACTTGTATCATTTTTTTTTAGGTTGCACATATAAGTGATACCATATTTGTCTTTCTCTGTCTAACCTACTTCACTTAGTATGATAATCTCTAGGTCCATCCATGTTGCTGCAAATGGCATTATTTCATTCTTTTTTATGTCTAAGCTTCATTTTTATCAACTCTGAGGCTAAGAGAGGAGAGGAGATGAATTCAAGATTACAAAACTTGAACCCAAAATCCAGGCTCAAACTGGTCTGTTCATATATGATTCTGGGGGGAAGAGTGCTTATAAAATTGAATATCACTGAAAGGATCTTGGATGAATTACATAAATAAAATAAATAGCGTGCACATGAGTAGGGCTGTGGCTAGTGTCTGTGGCAGCGATAGTGTCTGTGGCAGGATGGCATAGAACCTAAGTGTTTATAAATTCAAAATAAGGATAAGATTGAAAAGATTGGTACGTGAGGCTACCTGAACAAAATCAAACACAGACAGCATTCACTCTTCTCACTCCAAAAAAGGACTGCCTTACCCACATCCTTTAAGATTATAAGGATATGGACAAGCAGGAAAAATGAAGCAGTTATCAATCCCTGGTCTCAGAGGATTCAGCTATGAACTGGTTTCTATCCATTTCCTATCTAAAACCTACCTGAAATTTGGCAATATCTATTACATATTTGAAATATTTGTACACTAAAAAAAAAAGATAAAATAATATATCTATGCCCTATGACCTAGTAATTCTACTTCTGGGAATCTATTCTAGAAAAAATAGTGAAAGATGCAGACAAAGACTCATGTACAAATATATTCATCAACACATTGTTTATAATGACAAAATTTGGAAACAACTTAAATGTCTGTTTTAGACTGGGTTTCCCCAGAAGCAGACCCTGAGGCAAGGTTGTGAATGCAAGTAGTTTATTTTAGAAGTGATTCCAGGAAGCACCAGTAGAGGAGTAAGGAAATGGGTCAGGGAAGGAAAGAAAGCCTCTAAAGGGTGAGTTATTAAGCAGGTTTCCACCATGGATGAGTGGAGCTCAATCCCATTAGGAAACACTGGGAAACAATGTAGATCACACCTCAGAGCTATCCCACCTGGTGAATGAGGAAGCTTGGGCATTTACCCACCAACTCCCTTAGTTCACAGATGACAACTCATTAAAAAGCAATTCTTTTCTGTCATTGTTTGATGTGGCTTCTGGCAGCATTAACTTCCTAAAATGTCCATTTTGCAGCACATGTGGACTAAGAGGAGAATTGTAGGTATTCATAGTAAGCAGCCTCCAATGTGCAGAGGTAAGTGCCAAGGTGATACAGGGAGGACACTGACAATTTCCAACAACAGGTGAATGATGGATTATCAGAGGCCAATAAAAAATTGCTTTTTAATGCTGAAGAAAATTGAAACTTCTTTCTCAGAATGCAATAGAAAAGAAAAAAAAGACTAAATAGTGAAAGACAAAATGATAGACATAGAGGAAAAACAAGCATAAGCCAATAAACATGTAATTGGTGTTCCTTAAGAGATTAGAATAAATGAAACAAGCTATAATAAAAGCTATAAAAGAGAATGTTCCAGACATGAAAAATGACCTAGTGAGAATTGAAAGGCTTTAGCACTTCCTGTGCAAAATCAATGAAAAAGACTCCATTTAAATGTATTCTGGAAAGCAGAATCATAAGCAATAAAAAGGGAAAAATCTCCACCAACAGAAAAAAGTTAACACAGAAGAACAAAACTCAAACTGGCCTCAAACTTCATCTGCAAAAGTAGTGTGAAAGGTAATAAAGTAACATATACAGAGTTTTGAAAGTTAAAAATGTTGTGAACTAATAACTTTACATAAGACCCAGTTGACTTTCACATAGGAAGTGAATGAAGAAACTTGGGAGAGTAGTTCCACCTGTTAAAAGAAAGAGGGAAATGATATAGCACCCAAGGAATTTCCAAAGATAAAGTTCTTATAAAAACTAATAGCTAGACCCAGCAATCCCACTACTGGGCATATACCCTGAGAAAACCAAAATTCAAAAAGAGTCATGTACCAAAATGTTCATTGCAGCTCTATTTACAATAGCCCAGAGATGGAAACAACCTAAGAGCCCATCATCAGATGAATGGATAAAGAAGATGTGGCACATATATACAATGGAATATTACTCAGCCATAAAAAGAAACAAAATTGAGCTATTTGTAATGAGGTGGATAGACCTAGAGTCTGTCATACAGAGTGAAGTAAGTCAGAAAGAGAAAGACAAATACCGTATGCTAACACATATATATGGAATTTAAGGGAAAAAATGTCATGAAGAACTTAGGGGTAAGACAGGAATAAAGACACAGACCTACTGGAGAACGGACTTGAGGATATGGGGAGGGGGAAGAGTGAGCTGTGACAAAGCAAGAGAGAGGCATGGACATATATACAATAACAAACATAAGGTAGATAGCTAGTGGGAAGCAGCCGCATAGCACAGGGATATCAGCTTGGTGCTTTGTAACTGCCTGGAGGGGTGGGATAGGGAGGGTGGGAGGGAGGGAGATGCAAGAGGAAGAGACATGGGAACATATGTATATGTATAACTGATTCACTTTGTTATAAAGCAGAAACTAACACACCATTGTAAAGCAATTATACCCCAATAAAGATGTTAAAAAAAAAAAACTGATAGCTCACAGTCAGAAATGTAACACATACACAAGATGACATATCAGAACCACAAAAACTGCAGACTTAAGCTATTAGAATTATCAGAATAATTATGTATCAAGAAATAAAAGAGTCTTGAAAATATGAGCACAGGATATAAAGATAACTAAGTTTTTATAAAATATTTTACCCAACAATAGCAGAATACATATTCTTCTCAAGCTCATATGGAACAATTACTAAGATAAACCACATTCTGGGCCATAAAACACATCTTAACAAATTAAAAAAATAGAAATCATACAATGTATGCTCTCAAACCACAACAGAATTAAACTAGAAATCAATAACAGGAAGTCCCAGTTAATGCAATATGACAAGAAAAGTAAATAAAGGTATACAGATTGGGAAGGAGGAAACAAAACTATCTTAGTTCACAGATGACAGGATTGCCTATGTAGAAAATCTCAAAGAATCAACAACCACAAAAAACTCCTGGAACCAATACCAATTATATATAGCAAGGTTGCAGGATACAAGGTTAATATACAAAAATCAATTCATTTCTTACACACCAGCAATGAATAATTGGAATTTGAAATTAAAATACAGTACTATTTATATTAGCACCAGAAAGAAAGGAAGAAGGGAGGGAGGGAGGAAGGAAGGGAGGAAGGAAGGGGAAAAAATACTTAGGTATAAATCTAGCAAAATATGTACAAGATCTAAATAAGAAAAATTATGAAACTCTGACCAAAAAAATCAAAGAAGAACTAAACAAATGGAGCAATTGTCTATGTTCATGGTTAAGAAGACTTAAGATTGTTAAGACATCAGTTCTTGCCAACTTGATCTATAGATTCAACCCAATCCCCATCAAAATCCAAGAATTTCTTTTGTGGATATTGAAAAACTGATTCTAAAGTTTATATGGAGAGACAAAAGACCCAGAATTGCCAACACAATATTGAAAGAGAACAAAGTCAGAGAACTGACACTATTCAACTTCAAGACTGACTATAAAGCTACAGTAATCGAGACAATGTGGTACTGGCAAACAAAACAAAACAAAAACAATAAAAAATAGATCAATGGAATAGAATACAAAGCCCAGAAACAGGCCCATACAAAGAGTCAAATGATCTTTAACAAAGGAGCAAATGCAATTCAACGGAGAAAGAATACTTTTTTCAACAAATGATGCTGAAACAACTGGACATCCACATGCAAAAGAGAGAGAGAGAGAAAAAAAAACAATCTAGACACAGGCCTTACACCCTTCACAAAACTTGTCTCAAAATGGATCATAGACCAAAATACGAAATGCCAAACTATAAAACTCCTAGAAAATAACACAGGAGAAAATCTAGATGACCTTGGGTTTAACAATGACTTTTTAGTAAAACATCAAAGGCAGGGGCTTCCCTGGTGGCGCAGTGGCTGAGAGTCTGCCTGCTGATGCAGGGGACACGGGTTCGTGCCCCGGTCCGGGAAGATCCCACATGCCGCGGAGCGGCTGGGCCCGTGAGCCATGGCCACTGAGCCTGCGCGTCTGGAGCCTGTGTTCCGAAACGGGAGAGGCCACAACAGTGAGAGGCCCGCGTATCTCCCCCCCACAAAAAAAAAAACCTCAACAATAAGAAAACAACCCAATTTTTTTAATGGGCAAAGATCTGAACAGACACCTCACCAAGAAAAGATATACAGATGGCAAGTGACATCAGATATCATTAGGGAATTGCAAATTAAAACATGAGATACCACTACACACCTATTAGAACACTGAAAATCCAAAACACTGACAATACCAAATACTTGCAAGGCTGTAGAACAACAGGAACTCCCAGTGCTAGTGGGAATGTGAAATGGTAGAGCCACTTTGGAAGATAGTTTCGTAGTTTCTTGGGAAACTAAACTTATTCCTAACACACGATCTAGCAATCATGGTCCTTCGTATTTACCTAAATGAGTTGAAAACTTATGTCCACATTAAGACCTGTATACAAATATATACAGCAACATTATTCATAGGTGCCAAAACTTGGAAGCAACCAAGATGTCCTTTACTAGATGAATGGATAAATAAATAACTGTGGTACCTCTGCACAACGAAATATTATTCAGTGCTAAAAAGAAATGAGCCATAAGGCCATGAAAAGACATGGAGGAACTTTAAATTTATATTACTAAGTGAAGGAAACTAATCTGAAAAGACTCCATACTGTTTGATTCCAACTATATGACATTTCTGGAAAAGGCAAAACCGTGGAGTCAGTAAAAAGACACTGCTAGTAAAAAGATAGTTGCCAGGGGTTTGTGGGAAGGAGGTATGAACAGGTGGAGCACAGGGGATTTTTAGGGTAGTGAAACTATTCTGTACTATAAGGATGAATACTTGTCCTTATACATTTGTCAAAACCCATAGAATGTAAACACAAAGTGTGATCCCTCATGTATACTATGGACTTGGTTGATATGTCAATACTGGTTCATCAGTTGTACCAAATATACCTCTGGCTAGGGATGTAGATGGTGGGGGAGGTTGGGGGGCGTTGCAGGGAATAGGTAGGAACTCTCTGTATTTTCCATTCCATTTGCTGTGAAACTAAAATGGCTCCAAAAAATAAAATCTATTGAGTTTTTAAAAACTGACTTAAGAAGAAACATAAAACCAAGTAGTCCTATGATCAAATATACTGAATTAAGTATTGAAAATATTTTTATAAAGAAAACAAATCCAGAAGATTTGAGTAGCAAATTCTATCAAATATTTAAGAAAAAATTATTCTATAGGAAATAAGGACCTATTCCCCAATTTTTTAGTAAGTATACCATAATGGATATGAAAACTTGAAAATAACATTAAAAGAAAGGATAACTCAGACCAACCTTATATATGAGCTAGATGTAAAACTTTCAATCAAAATATTAGCAAATCAAATTCAGAAATATATAAAAATGATAATACATTATGTTCCAGTTAAGCCTTATCCCTCAAATGCAAGGTTGTTTAACATTTTTAAAAATCAGATTTTTTTGTTCACTTGTTTTATTGAACATCTTATTTTCACTTTTTAAAAACTATTTTAAGAAACATTGCTATGTTTGCATTTAAGTCCCCATTTACACCTTTGTGCTAAATTTCTTTCTGTAGCGATTATAATGATTTATATTCTGTGACAGTGTTTGAGAACACCTGTTTTACATACTGTGAGCAACACTGAATGTTAACCTTCATAAATAACGCAATTTTGTAGGCAACAAATAGCATTTCCTTATTTTAACTTGCATTTATTTGATTACTCAGGAATAATCAGATTTTCATGTTTATTAGACATTTGTATTTCTTCTAGAAATGGGCTTTTCATTCATTCTTCCATTTTGGTTTTATGTTTTTCTTATTAAGATGGCCAATTTTATATTAAGAATATTAATCAGTTGTCTACATTATTATTGCAAATATTTTTCCAATTTCTTGCTTGATTAAAAATCAGATTAACATTAACAGATTAAAGAATGTAGTTACCTCAACAGATGGAGAAAATACATATGAAAAATCAACACCTGGGACTTCCCTGGTGGTGTAGTGGTTAAGAATCCGCCTGCCAATGCAGGGGACATGGGTTCAATCCCTGGTCCAGGAAGATCCCACAAGCCGTGGAGCAAGTAAGCCCGTGCACCACAACTACTGAGCCTGTGAGCCACAACTACTAAAGCCTGTGCGCCTAGAGCCCATGCTCCGCTACAACAGAAGCCACCACAATGAGAAGTCCATGCACCACAACAAAGAGTAGCCCTTACTCGCCTCAACTACAGAAAGCCCGCGCGCAGCAACGAAGACCCAACGCAGCCAAAAATTAAATAAAATAAAAAATAGGCGCTTCCCTGGCGCAGTGGTTGAGAGTCCACCTGCCGATGCAGGGGACACGGGTTCGTGCCCCCATCCGGGAGGATCCCACATGCCGCGGAGTGGCTGGGCCCGTGAGCCATAGCCGCTGAGCCTGCACGTCTGGAGCCTGTGCTCTGCAACCGGAGAGGCCACAACAGTGAGAAGCCCGCGTACCGCAAAAAAACAAAAAACAAACAAACAAAAAAAACCAAGGATGTCATGTATCATCACTTCCATTCATCATTGTATTGAAAGTGATAAGGCAAAAAAAAAGGAAAAAGTTACTTATGTGTGTGTGTATATATATATATATATATATCTGAAAAGTGTCATTACTCACAGATTATATGATTATCTACAATTGAAAACCCAAAGAAGTTTAGAATAAATTATTAGATTTTTAAGAGAATCGACAGTTACTGGATACAAAAACAATCTTTTAAAAAATCAGTTGTAATTATATCTGACGAACAAGTAGATAAATGCAGTTTAAGAACAGATAATATTTCTTTTTTTTTTCCATTAATTTATTTTATTTATTTTTGGCTGCGTTGGTCTGTTGCTACGTGCGGGCTTTCTCTAGTTGCCGCAAGCAAGGGCTACTCTTCCTTGTGGTGCGCGGGCTTCTCATTGCAGTGGCTTCTCTTGCTGCAGAGCACGGGCTCTACGTACGCGCTTAGTAGTTGTGGAGCACAGGCTTAGTTCTCTGCGGCATCTTCCCGGACCAGGGGTCGAACCCGTGTCCCCTGCACTGGCAGGCAGATTCTTAACCACCGCGCCACGAGGGAAGTCCCTAACATTTATTAAGTCAGACAGAGAAAGACAAATACTGTATGATCTCATCTATATGTGGAATCTAGAAAAGCTAAATTCAGAAACACAGAGTAGACTGGTGGTTGCCAGGGGCTGGGGAAAGGGGGAAATGAGAAGATGTTGGTTAAAGGGTACAAACTTTCAGTTGTAAGAAGAGTAAGTTCTGGGGATCTAATCATAGCATGGTGACTATAGTTAACAGTACTGTGTTGTATTCTTAACAGATGCTAAAAGAGTAGATCTTAAATGTTCTCACCACCACCACAACAAAAAATGGTAATTATGTGAGGTGAAGGATGTGTTTACTAACTTTCTTGTGATAAATATTTTGCAATACACACCTGTATCAAATCACCACATTGTACACCTTAAACTTATGCAATGTTATATGTCAATTATATCTCAATAAAGCTGGGGGTGAGGGGAAGAACAGCTAAGATATCCAACTTTATCCAAAAAAAGAGGGAATTCCCTGGTGGTCCAGTGGTTAAGACTTCATGCTTGCACTGCCCAGGGCGTGGGTTCAATCCTTGGTCTGGGAACTAAGATCCCACAAGCCTCATGGCATAGCCAAAAAAAAAAAAGTGACATGTACAAAAAAAGACCAAGTGGGCTTCCCTGGTGGTACAGTGGTTGAGAGTCCGCCTGCCGATGCAGGGGACACGGGTTCGTGCCCCGGTCTGGGAAGATCCCACATGCTGTGGAGCGGCTGGGCCCGTGAGCCATGGCTGCTGAGCCTGCGTGTCCGGAGCCTGTGCTCCACAACGGGAGAGGCCACAGCGGTGAGAGGCCCGCGTACCGCAAAAAAAAAAAAAAAAAGACCAAGTATTAGAAATAATTTTAATAAATATGCAAGACCTTTATGAAGAAAAATAGAGAACATTATTGATGGACATTAAGGAAAACAAATTAAAATGATAAGTAAAACATGTTCATAAATTGGAAGGCTTAATATCACATAAACTTTTAACCCTAGTCACCAGTGTATGGGATACACAAAAGATAGAGAAACATGTTGAATTACACCATAAAAATACAATCCAAAACATGGAAAACTCTATAAAACCAACAATCCAGTTTCTTCAACAAATAAAGTCCAAGGAAAAAAATTAAAGATGGAGTGGAATTTATATATTAAATGAGACTTAAGAACAGTCAAAACCAATCCCAAGAGTTCTTACCACAATAAAAAAAAATGTTTAAATCCCAAACAAGATGTAAAAGTAAATGATTACATTTATGGGACAATTGGAAATCTGAAACTTCACTTTTAACAAGCCATCAAGTTGCCCTTGATGATATTAAGGAATTATTGTGGTTTTTCTCTTTTGGGTGGTTTTTTATTTTTTTTTTTGTTTTGACAATGATATTGGGGTTTTATTTTTTAGAGATATATACCGAATTACTTACAGATGTCTGGGATTTGTTTCAAAATAATATGATAGTAGGGGAAGATGGGGATATAGATGGGACAGAAGTGAACAGGACTGGTGGCTGTTGGAGTATCAGTGTCTATGATGATGAGTACCTGAGAGTATATCATATTATTTGTTTTTATTTGTTTTTATTTGCATACGGTCAAAATTTTTAATTTTTATATTAGATTAAATATATATCAAAAATTTCTCCAATTCCTTTATAGATTCAGTACAATCCTAACCAAAATTCCAGGAGACTGATTAAATAAATGTAACATATATATGTTTATAAAACACTCGGCAGCCTTTAAAATGATGCTCTTGAAAAAAATTTAAGTACATTGAAAGTTGTTTATACATGTTGTCAAAAGGCTGATTATACAGCACTATGTGTAGTAAATGGCATTTACGTAAAAAACTAGACTAGCTGAGGACCAGAACTGAGATAAGTAGTTTCTGCAGAAGGCTGAGTATCAAGAGAGGTTAATTTACGTAAGTAATTCTTAATCTTCACCATGCATTAGAATCACCTACGAGAACTTAAAAAATGTGCAGATGCCAAGGTCCTACACCAAAAGTTTCCATTTCAACTGGTCCAAGATGGGACCAGACATCGGTAGATTTTAAAACCTTACCGGGTGATTCTAATATGCACGGCTGAGAACCAATGATCCAGATTTGCAAAGAGAAGCACGGATGGATGGAGAGTAGGAAGATAGATGAATGATAGATAGATAGATAGATAGATAGATAGATAGATAGATATTTCATAGACAGATTTTTTATCAAGAGATAGATGATTGGTAGATAGATAATAGGTAGGTTAGATAGTAGATCTGAAAGTCTGAAGGAAGGGAAGATGGAGGAGGGAAAGGGGAGGGAGAAGAAAGGAGGGAATTTGGAATGACAGCCAGATCAGAAATAAGCCACAGCTCAATACCTAATTGAGGGCTTCTCTGGTGGTGCAGTGGTTGAGAGTCCGCCTGCCGATGCAGAGGACGTGGGTTTGTGCCCCGGTCCAGAAGGATCCCACATGCTGCGGAGCGGTTGGGCCCGTGAGCCATGGCCGCTGAGCCTGCGCGTCCAGAGCCTGTGCTCCGAAACGGGAGAGGCCGCAACAGTGAGAGGCCCACGTACGGGGGAAAAAAAAAAAAAAAAACCTAATTGAACAAAGAAGAGAATGAAACAAAAATGAACATGGAAAATTATAATAAAATGAAAAGTGAATGTGTCTAGCTAATACAATGAAATTTGAGTTGTCTATCCTTTTATTTATTATATTTATTTAGAATCCATACATACCCTCTACTCACTTTACAAGGATACCTGTGATATCTTAAAAGTTAAAGAATGGGGAATAGCTTAATGAGTAAGCAGTTTCCTTTTGGGGTGATGAAAATGTTCTGGAACTGGACAGTGGCAATGGTTGTACAGCATAGTGAATGTACTAAATGGCACTAATGGTAAATTTTCTGTTGTGTGTATTTTATCACAATAAAAAATACATTAAAGAAAGATTGATTGAAGACTAAGATGGGGGACTTCCCTGGTGGCGCAGTGGTTAAGAATCCGCCTGCCAATGCAGGGGACACGGGTTCGAGCCCTGGTCCAGGAAGATCCCACATGCCGTGGCGCAACTAAGCCCATGCGCCACAGCTACTGAGCCCGCGTACCACAACTACTGAAGCCTGCATGTCTAGAGCCCAAGCTCTGCAACAAGAGAAGCCACCGCAATGAGAAGCACGTGCACCTCAACGAAGAGTAGCCCCCGCTCTCCGCAACTAGAAAAAGCCCACGCACAGCAACAGACTCAACGCAGCCAAAAATAAATAAGTAAAATAAATAAATTTATTAAAAGACTAAGACGAGAACCAATTATAAGGAGCAGAGGATGTTACCAGGCAATTGGGATGAGTTAACTATTGCCTCCAGTACTAAATTTGTTCCAAGTCTCCTAGCAGTTAAGGCAAAAGAAGAAATGTGGCAGGTTATTGGGTTCTCTGTATCTATTGAAGGGCTACCTCTTGCTTCATTTTGCCCACTCGCTGTATCACACACCCAGCGAGTGCAGGAGTGAAAGTGGGAGTCATTTGGAAGGTTTGACTCAGCTGAGAAAGGAGGATTTGCCTTGGCCGGGAGAGGCAAGTCAGAGCTCAGCTCCTTCCCCACTGAAGTGCCCGGCATCTGTTCAGAGCCTGTCATCGAACTGCTCTCAAGAATAGCAGCTCCTGCCACTGCACGGCCTCGGCCTCGGCTGGTGGGGCTGAATGGCTGTTTGTTCAGCCTGAGCCGGGCAGAATCAGTCCTGACAGTGACGGCCCAGTCGGTATTATGTAAGGAAACTCAGCTTACCTGCTCATAGACAGACAAAGCGGATGATTTGACAGGCAAAACAGAGCCAGCCTCTTCACTCCCAGGCAGCCAAGGAGCTATTCAAAGCCAGGACCTGGAAGATTTTCATGAGGTGCTGACATACGAAGCCGGAATGCAGCAGGAACAAGGCAGAACTGACACCCCGTGAAGTCAGGCATGGCAGGTGTCTCCGGCATCCAAACTGGGCCTTCAGGAGCTTTGACTAGGTCCCACCCATGAGGGAGGGAGAGAGAGAGAGAGAGAGAGAGAGCTTTGAGACAGAAGCCCCAACTTTCAGGCCTGAGTCTTCAGCAAACCTCACCTTTACCACTGCCTTCATTATTGTTCAACTGAGGAAAACCTTCCAGGCCTTTGTTGTGGAACACAGGACTTGGGTGCACAGAGCCAAGAGTACTTGGTGCCCCGGTTACTGGCCAAGGCACCCACACCAGGAGCTAGTGGAGGCAGCAAAGGAACAGGTATTGAGTGCCCACCACATGCCAGGCACCATCTAGGGGCTCCACCCTCAGGCACTGATTTCACCCTCACAGGAGTCCTACAAGGTCAGTACCCTGTTATCTCTATTTTGCACACAAGAAAACAATCTCCGAAAGAGGAACTTGCCCAAAGTCACACAGCTGGGAAATGGTACACCTGGGATTCGAACCCAGATCTCCTCAGCACCCAAACCCATGCTCTTTCTACCTAAAGTGAGCTGGTTCATAAGACCCACAGACCCTAGAATCACACCCTGTTTTCAATCAAAGTGGCTTTGGCACTTTCTAGCCCTGTGACCCCGGTCGTATCCCTTCCCTTCTCAGGGCTGTCAACGTCCCCATCTGTAGTATGAGGTGCTTGTGAACACTGAATGAGGCAGGCAGGTGAGGATGCTTGGTTGTTCTCTGGTGTTGGGTCAGCATTGTTGAGCTTCATCACTCTTTGTGACTGTTCTCAAAAACCACCCCCACTCCCAAGGGGGATTGCCAGACCTACATAAATAACACTTTCTCTGGTCCCCTCAGGATTCTGAAAGAACATTCTCCGCCCAGTGTCATGAGCAACTTGAGAGCAGAATGGTACCCAACTTGTCTACCCACAAAATCGTCTGCACAGAGCCCAGCATTTACTAGTGACTCAATAAATGCTGTTGAATGATCAAAA
Source organism: Neophocaena asiaeorientalis asiaeorientalis (assembly GCF_003031525.2). Classification (NCBI taxonomy): domain Eukaryota; kingdom Metazoa; phylum Chordata; class Mammalia; order Artiodactyla; family Phocoenidae; genus Neophocaena; species Neophocaena asiaeorientalis. The sequence goes on along the minus strand of NW_020185326.1, from coordinate 4,786,054 downwards.
ACATGCATGAATGGTTTGCCATGAGACATGTCACGTATTGTGATGAAAAGAGCTGGGCAACAGAACACCTGATTCTGGCTTTGCCACTAACTCACTATGTGGCTTTGGGCCATTCACTGACCCACTCTGGACCTCAGTGACCCCATTTATAAAATGAATTAGGTACTCTCTAGCAGCCCATGTCAACTCTGATTTTCTAGGGTTAAAGGGAAAGAAAGATCACACTTTCTGCAGTGATCTTCCCCTGTCCACTCAAAGGTAAAGCTATATCATAGTCACATTTGAGGATAGTCAGGAAACATTCTAAATAAATGGCAGATCTGTAACCCCTGATTCAATCAGAAGCAGACAAGCAACATTCTTAACAAGCAGATCCTATGGAACAGAGACTCGCTCATGTATGCACAGTACTTTACAGTTTGCAAAGCACTTCCCCTCCTTTCTCTCATTCAAACCTCAGCACAGACTTATGAGGGGGACAGGACATATGTCACCACCCCATTTATTGACTTGCCCCCAGGGGCATATGGAGGAAAACTAGTAGAGCTGGGATGTGAAAGCAGAACCAATTCCTGACCTCAAATTCTGCTTCTTTCCCTTTACACAGCTCACTTGTACACAGATAGTGAGATCCAGGAGATGAACTCATTCAACCAAAACCAGATTTGGAGGGTCACAAGTTTACCACCTGGGTGGAAAACTGTCCAGCACAATGGAGCATTTTAAAGTCAAATTTGGGGCAGAAGGGTGCAGTGCACTGATACCAGGTGGGCTTGTGGCCATGGAGAGTCAGCTGTGCAGGAAGGAAGAGTCCAAGCCCATATCCAGGCATTGTATGCCATCTCCACGCAGCCGCTGGAGGATGACCTGCACGCAATCTCTAAACACTGAGATACTGAACTACTGTGATGCCCCACAGATAAACAGCCACTGCCAAGCCCCCATTCCCACCCCTACCCATGCCCCCAGCTGTCCTGGCTGTCTCAGTGCCTCCCCTGGGATTCCCTGGAATGCCCCAAGATTCTACAACTAAAGGGTTAAAGCCTGAAACAGCCAGAAGTGGGGGATGGCAGGGCCCACTGTCCTAGCAGGCTTCCATTCTGATTGGTCCTGGTTCAGCACATACACTCTGATTGGTCAGCACCTCTCAACTTACTGGTTTGGTTTTTTAACAGCTTTATTGAGGTATAATAGATATTAAAAAACTGTACATATTGAATGCATTATTTTGATGAGTTTGGACATATGCATATAACTGTGATACTATCACCACAATCAAGGTGACAGACATACGTATTACCTCAGAAAAATTCATTATGCCCCTTCATTTGTATGTGTGTGTGTGATAAGAACATTCAGCATGAGATCTACCCTCAACAAATTTTTAAGCACGCAACATCTTATTGTTAACTATAGGCACTATGTCCTACAGGAGATCTCTACAACTGATTCATCTTGTATAACTGTAACTTTATACTCATTGAACAACATACTGTTTGTTAAATATGTTTACTATTACTCCAGTCGGCTAGAGAGACTGTGGGGAGTCTCTTAGTGCTTTTCAATTGCTTTGAGTGTGAGAATAGTTTTTTAACAGCTATAAATTCCACAGTTCTCACAACATGCACACATATATGTAAGGTAGACATACTTTTTAGTAAACATTGATAGGTAAGTTTCAGGTCCAAAAATGACCAAAACTTCAGTAACATCTTGAAATGGATTTGCATTTTATTTATGACGCAAATTTACACACACTTGAAAAGTAATCATACATACATACAAGATCTATGAATGACTTAATCGATAGACAATGCCTAGTGCTCTTGTGGACTGGAGCATACTTTGCAGTCTTCTCTTCCATGGGGTAAGGACAACTACTAACCTAGCCAAGCAAATCTTCCCCCTCCATTCAATGGCTGAAGAAACTGAACCTGGAGAGGAGATTGGACCTTCTGAAACCCACTGCTGGGCTGCAGCCTGCAGGCCTGCAAGCCCTATAATTGCTCAGCCTCAAGACTGAAGAAAGAGCCCGAAGACAGTGACAGAGACACACAATGGTTTATGGGACAAAGGATCTCACAAAAGGGTCCTGGAGTGACACCCCACTGTGGACGTGGATGGCAGGCAGCCACCTTCACTACCACGGAGAGAGGGAGGTTACCAGTTATAGAGGGAACTGACATCAGGTTAGCTCATCGGTTACCAGGGAAACCGTCAGAGGTGCGTGCCCCTCACTACCCTTTGATAAACTGTCCTAGTGGAGACCATTCTGATCTAAAGATTAGAACAATCACTAGCTGGGGCCAAAGGAACATACCTAGGCATCTACTGATTAGGCTCTATGATCAAGAGGGAGGGTCAGTCAGGTGAGTAGGGTATAGGTGAGGCAGGGACTGGTAGAGCAGAGGAGGTACAGAGAGCAAGAGAACAGCCATCTTGCGTGGCCTGATCATACACACACTCATTACTTGGAGCTAAAATTTGAAGCAGCTTCACATCTAAGATTTATTGTGTCTAGGGGTGTTGGATTCGGGGGTGCTGACTGGGCAGAAGACATCTCAAGTCGGCCCACCAGTGACTCTTCCCTTATAAGGCAGATATCATTCATGGAGGTAGCCAGAGCAAAGACCTACTGTCTTTTCGCTGACTGAGGTGGACCTTACAGAGGCCACTCAAGCCTGTTAGGGTAGGGGATGCGGGGAGGTTTTGCAACATGACTCAGTCTCTAAGGAGAGCCCAGGCTATCAGCTGAAAACTGAGTGATCAGAGGATCTGCACTTCTTACTGTCCACTAGAACTTACTCAAAGAGGTCTTATGAGCTCTAGAGGCAATGACACTGTGAGGCAGAGTGGGCTTTGACAGGAAACAGAGGGGGGTTCAAATCCATCTCAAGTATATGGCCTTGGCCAAGTTTTACTTAATTTTCAGATTTCAATTTCTAAATCTTTAAAATGGGACTGTTCCGAGGATCGATTAAATGAACTAACATCAAAGCCTGATACACGTACATTGTTCAACAAATGTTCAATTTCCTAGAATCATCTGGAAATTCAAACTCCTCCATCTAGCAGGAAAACTACAGCCTGGCGATTTTTTTTTTTTTTCAGCCTGACAATTCTGTCTACTTTTCCAACCCTTTGCTCTTTCTTCTTCTCTCCAATTTTCCCATATCCAGCACTACTCCAAAGCAGCTTTAAGCTCAGATGGGTCAGTTCTGCTAACCACACCCAGCTAAGCCACACCTAGATTCCTGATCCATAGAAACTGAGAGACAATAAATGTTTGTTGTTTTATGCCACTAATGTGGGGGTAATTTGTTACACAGCGATAGATAATAAACATATTATTAGTCATGAGGGAAATGTAAATTAAAGCTACAACGAGATACCACTATATACTAAAACGGGTAAAATTTAAAAGACTGTACTAATCAAGTTTTGGTAAGGAGATGGAGCAATTAAAACTCTCATCTACTGCTAGAAGAAATAAAAGAAATACAGCCACTTTGTGAAAAGTTTGGCAATTTCTTAAAGATTTAAACATACACCTACCATCTGACCCAGATATTCCTCTCCTAGGTATTTACCAAAGAGAAATGAGAACATAGCCACACAAAGACCTGTACACAACTATTCATAGCAGCTTGTTTATAAGAGTCAAAAATGGAAACAACCCAAATGTCCATCAACAAGTGAATGGATTAACAAACCATGGTATGGTCCATGTAATGGAATACTACTTAGCAAAAAAAAAAAAGTAATTGACTATTGATATCACAACATAGATGAGTATCAAAATAGTTATGCTGAGTGAAAACAGACAAAATAAATACACTGTTATTCCATTTATATAAAGTTCAATAAAATGCAAACTATTCTATAGTGACATAAGTAGATCAGTGATTGTCTACAGATATGGGGGGGTGGGAGTGAATCAATCACCAATCACAAGGGGCATGAGGAAACTTTTAGGGGTGATGGATATGTTAATTATCTTGATTGTGGTGAGTTGCAAAATGTCCTTAGAGACAACTTGGTAGCACTATATGAAGAAACACAAAAATGTTCCTCATTCCATAAATCTCGGTCTTAGGAATTTGTCTTAAGGATAATTCAAAAGAAATACTAAGCTCTTTATACAAACACATAGCAGCATCACCTATATCAAAGATACTGGAAATTATCTAATTGCCTAGCTACCATAAAGGGGTTAAATCAACACTAGACCATTTCATCTCCAACTACAAATGAAAAATGGGAAGTAAGGGGCAACATGTAGATAGGTTTACAAAATAATGCAAATGCATTGTATATAGAGACTACAGAATTGTACATACACTATGGTTACACCTATATAAACATATATATGCGCATAAGAACACAAAGGAGAAAAAAAAACAGAACATAGAAAAACCTAGTAGATGAATGATAGGTAATTGGCATGTGGGTGACATTTTTCTTCTGGCTTTGTCTCCTGCAATGTTATGATGCTTCCATAACAGTTTTTTAAATGTTTTCTTGTTGGTTTTGGCTCAGTCTCCCAACCTGGTGATTATGCCGAGTCTTGCATCTGTCAGCTACCATCATCAGCACCTTAGTGTGGTCAGCCACAGGCCCAGTCAGCTTGCTTTCTATGCCTTCTTGTATATCATTGATAAAATGCTGAACAGAGCTATGGTGTGGTGTGAAGGATGCACTCTTTTCTTCCATCACTGTTAGTCTGCTTAGGTTATTTCAGTTCCATAAATGACAGAAAGCCAGTTCCCAAGGGAGGAGTACTAGAAGGTGGTAAGCAAAGTGAACCTGGAGAAGAAGGTGGAGCTGCTTACCTGAGCTTGGACTGTATGAATCACTCACTGGGTAAAACCAATGTCAATCATCTCTGGCCAACAAATGCCCCCACAATCAGAGACAGCTCCACAAATTACACATAGGAAATAGTAGGCTGTCTATGAGAAAGTTAGAACTTAGAAAAAAAAAAGTAATAGAAACCTATAGATAGAAGCTATTGTATTATTCCACTGACCCAGAGCTAAGTTCCAGTAGTCCATTTGGTCCCAAGACCTGGGGCCAGTTTGGCTTGGCCAGCGCCCAAAGAAGACAAAGAGCCATGTACAATACCCACCAAGGGTGAGGCCTCCTAAAGGGACTCTCACCTCTTCCCTTCTCCTGGAGTATGTCCAAATCCATATCAGGAGAGTAAGCCCAGATCCCCTCATCATCCCCATGGCCCCTGGACATCTACCCTACTGGGTGACAAGTAAGTGGATGGCTTCAGGACTAAAGAATATGTCTCTGAATATGTCCAGCTCAATGTTGAAGCTTTCCCCAACCTCCCTGCCAAAAGGTTGGGCCAGATCTGCCTAGATAGAAACCAGGGCTGCATACAGATCCAAGGCCCTAAGTTTCCAGGACACCAGGGAGAGAGGCTGCCCTGCGAGACACTCAGACTTCAGCCCAGTAGGGCCAAGCTGGCCCAACTGTGCCTCTCAGATGGCCCCAGGATCATCCCGGAGGCCTCCATACCTGAACCTAGGGAAGAAGATGCTGTTCTGAGTCTGAAGCTTCCCTTAAGCCCTATCATCTGTGAGATCCCTGCTTCTGGGCTCTTTTGCAGCTGCCCACCTGCCTAGATGGCATATCAAGTCATTATGCCTTCCAGATCCAGCACTCTGCCTGTTCTCCTGGATGTACCCCCAACACCCAGTTAGTGACAGGCCTAAGACTTGCCCCCAGGTCTCCTGATATGTTAGTACATTTAATGTTCATAAAGTGCTTAAAACAGTGTCTACACATAGAAGAGTTTTGCATGTGTTTGCAGTTAACAAAAGCAACCATCACAACTCTCTTATGACATTAATATTATCCCCATTTGATAGATCGAAAAACTGAGGTTCGAAGTGAATAAGTGGCCAAAGGTAACACAGCTGGGAAGAGGTAGAGACAGGAACTGACCCAGGACTGCCTCTAAGTAACTGGCTCTCATAGCAGAGCCACATTGTTCCTTGAGTGCTGGGGACCTGTGTGTCCAGTTGCAGGAAGCCATACTTCCTGCCACCAAGGACCTCCCAGAGAAGAACAGAGACAGTCACATAACCAAATTACTACACCACAAAAATGTGTGACAAGTGCCAAAATCCAAACATGCTGGGGCAGGCCCAGAGAGGGTGTGTTTGACTTACTCAGGCAGATCAAGGAGGACTTCCCAGAAGAGGAGACATTTGAGCTGAGGTGGGCCAGCTTTTCCAGGCTGAGGGCAGGAACTTATGTGAGAGAAGGAGAAGACTTGGTGGGGGGCGGGCAGTCCTCTGAAGCTGGGGGCAGGGAAGACCAAGGAAGAGAGTAGGGGTGGGAGGGGGCTGCACTGTGTCCGAAGGGCCCCGAACTGCCAGGCCAGGCAAAGTGTACTTGATCTTGCCCTGGAGGAAGCAGAGGCATTGAGAGCCTTTGAGCAGCCAAGTGGCCCAGTTTGTGCAGAGACAGACAGCGGGAGTGCCCTGCTGGAGAGGACTATCTGGAGCCTTAGACTTGTCCAGAAGGCTGGCGTGTGTAACCTTGTGCTCCCCTCTTCCCCAGCCAGGCTCAGCAGAGCTGAGGGAGCTGAGCGCTTCAGAGGTGCTTGGGCAGAAAGGCTGAGGATCAGGACCCCCACGCTCCAGGGTCCTCCTGGGTGAAGCTGCGTCTGTCCCAGCCCTGCCACTGTCTGCACCATCCTCCAGGAGAGAAGAGGCTGATATGGGCAGCCCAACCCTGGCTGAAGTGTGCAGGCTCTCTTTTCGAGTGACTCTGGGGATCCATGCCCAGAAAGGGAGGATACATGCAGGCCAAGGAGGCAAAAGGGCAGACGGTGAGATTAAGAAAGATACACACTCTCAGGCTAAAACAGAGAAAGAGAGCCAAAAAAGCCCGAAGGAAAGAGACCAGAGGAGAGCTGGGCTGCCCACGCACGTGTGTGTCCAAGGACAAGTGTCTTCGGGCTCCCATGCTATTGTCCACCTGGCACTGTGGGCACTGAGCAATCAGCCAGCTGGGCTGGGTACCTGCCTGAGGCACTGTACCAAGCTCTAACCACCCCTGTCTGCACCCCCACCCCAACCCCGGGAGCCTGGGCTGAGCTTGGGGCGAGGTGCCCTGATGGTCACAGTGCCGGGCAGGAGGAGGGGTCAAGGACTGGAATCAGAGGCCTGGGGCTCTGGGCGGAGCCTGGCCTGGGGAGGGGAGACGAGTCACTGTCTCTTCCTGTACCTCACGCGGTACTAGAATCCAGTCTAGTGCGTTTCCCCTTTGAGAGGGAAAAGGGAGTAATCAGAGGCCCTTCTGAGATTGTCTTGCAGACCATGAACTCTGCAGCCCGAAATGAACGTTCACAATCTTCCCTGCTTCTCATAGTCCTAAGGCTGCGCATAGAGCTCGGAATACCCAAGAAACCAGGATGCCCAAGGATTCTAGAGGACCGCTTCTGTCCCCCAGGTCCTAAAATCTAACCGACTTGCTGGCCTCTCTGAGAATTCCCGGGGTCCTGCTCTCACCAACTCCGCTAGGGACCCCGGCTTTCCCAGGAGAGTCCACTGCCACAGCCCGGCTCTCTCCCGCTCGGTGTGAACGGACTAGGATCTTACCTTGTGTTCCTCAGTCCTTGGCTCAGGAACGCTCACTGAGCACCCGAGAAAGCTCCGAGAAGCTAACCTGGGGGCGGGGGTAAGGCCCGGGCTCAGGGCCCGCTCGGACCCGGGCTCGCTGTGCAAGGTGGGACAAGTCCACATCCTCTCCGAGTCGGCTTGCCCTTTTCGCCGCAGCCGCGGAGCTCCTGGATGTCCCAGCAGTTTCCTGAGCTACCCATTCCGGGCCGAGATAACAGTGTTGGACAGGGCTCTGAGGCAGGGATTAGGAGTTTCCTTGAGGTGAGCCGGGAGTCTGGTGGCAGGGTGCAAGCTAAGCGGGGTGACGGGAAGCAGAAGGATCCCCTCTCTGGGCCCTAGTTTCTCTGCCTGGTCCTGGGGTGATGATAATTCTCTGTTCACAGTATTTAAGTGAACCAATGGCGAGAAAGCACTAGAAGCTGTGTTGCCCTGACCAAGCTCCGGGGTCCCTGCGTGTCGCTGGGGGCAGAAAAAAGCCACATCCACGCAGACTCGAAGACTGGAATACCCTCCCCACACACATTCTCCCTTCTAGGTGGGCAGAAAGCATTTTACTTTAATCAACCACTACTTCTTTGAGCGGGGGCATCTCATTTCCGCACATGAGTGGGAAGGACTTGAATTTTCCCCAGCAGCTTGTCTTTTTTTCACAACCAAGTTTCACCCTGAAAACAATTTAAAAGACAAGAAGATAATGACGGGTTGGTGATGCACCCCACTCCATCCTCTTGACTCCCTGGAAGCGGGGGGCGACAGGTAGGGAGACCCCCACTTCACAGATGGGGAAACTGAGCCCTAAGAAGGGCAGCAGATAGCTCAAAGTCGTTGGGCCAGTAAATGAGCTAGCTGTAATCTGAGCTCTCACTCCATACCACTGCTGTGACTAGTGGCTGGGCTGTGTGTGACACAGGACCGACCTCCTTTTTGGCACTCTGAGGCCATACAGCCCACTGACCCTGACTGACTGCCCCAGAGTAATCTAAACAGAGGTCACTGTGTTCTGGCTGTGCCGAGATTCTTAGACCTGATTCGCAAGCATCTGGGCCTGGAGTTTCCATTATCTCACTGTAAGGAGGACTTTAAGCACAAGTGAGGCTCTGAGAACTCAGGAAAAGACAGAGATGGGAATAAAGACACAGACCTACTAGAGCATGGACTTGAGGATATGGGGAGGGGGAAGGATAAGCTGTGATAAAGTGAGAGAGTGGCATGGACATACATACACTACCAAGCGTAGGGTGGATAGCTAGTAGGAAGCAGCCACATGGCACAGGGAGATCAGCTAGGTGGTTTGTGACCACCTAGAGGGGTGGGATAGGGAGGGTGGGAGGGAGGGAGATGCAAGAGGGAAGAGATATGGGAACATATGTATATGTATAACTGATTCACTTTGTTGTAAAGCAGAAACTAACACACCATTGTAAAGTAATTATACTCCAATAAATATGTTAAAAAAAAAAAAAAAAGACAGAGAGGCTTCAGGGCCAGGAGGTAAGAAGCCTGAATTTCCTGAGTTTCCCTTTCAGTGTAGAACCTCCTCTGCAAGACTTCAAGCAAGCCCCTTCGGCAATCTGGGCCTAGTTTCCTTCCAGCTTGAATTTCCAAGATTTCCTTAAGAAGAAGAGCAGGCTACCTCTGCATCTGCATGAAGGGGCATCTGGGTCAAGAGATATGGAGGAATTTTCCATGACTCCTTGGATCCCCTCCTTTATATTTATGAAATCCTCTGAGGGCACTTCAAAACTCAGTCAAGCAGTTAGGGGAAGAGCTACCAGTATCTTCTACAGATCACCAGCACTCCTCCCCTGCCCCCAAAATTTAACATAAAATAGCCTGTGAGGGGACAGGTTTTTCTAAAAGGTGCTGGGGATACATGCAGGGCTGAAGGTGGCTACAAAGAGGATGGAAATCACCCAGCACCCGCCTACATCAACACCAACCCACCCCTGCTGGACTAGAAGAATGATTTCCAAGGGACTGGGACCCACTCCACAGCTTTCAAATGGTTCTCAGTGGGGTCTGTTACCCCTAAACACGTTAAGGAGCACTGCACCAGAGAAGAGGGGAAGACTGGGTGAGAGGAAATGGAGGAAATGGCCTGGCACCGAGGGGATCTTTATGGATAGTTTTGATCCAAACGGGTGAATTGTCCCAGTTCACTCAAATCGTTTAATGCAAATTTTACATCATGGAGTCATAGAATCTTCAAAGTACAGAATTTTGAAATGTGTTATTAGAATAAAACATCTATGGAATAAAAGTTTTAGGATCCTTTGTTCATGAAAATCTTAGAATCATAATCTTAATAAATCTAATCTCAGGATGCTAAGGCTTGGTCTGTTACACAGGTGCAGCTCAGTAGCCGCAAAGTTTGAGAAAAAGGAATCAGTTTTCTAGAATGGGTCCACAGTCACAGAACAATGAGGATCAAAATATCGTGAGACATGGAGGTTTCTAACCATAGTAATTTGAGCTTAAAAGTCTCTATCATAAAGTCATTAAAGCATATGGTCACAAATATTATAAGAATTATTAGATTATTTGAGTTATAAAATAGTGGATCTAGAACTAATATTTTAGAATTAAATAAGAAGAGAGATGTGGATTTGTAGGACCCAAATCTTCCAATCAGACATTCCTAGACAGGAACTCAAATTAAGTTATATGTACCTTAGAGCTGCAATAATATCTAAAACCTAGAGAAGCTACAACTCCCAGTAGTGACATCATATTTTCAGGCACAAAATCTTACTCCCAGCATCTTAAGATATGGGGAATACTCTTTTACACTCTGACCAGAAGCTTAAAGTCATAGGAATATAAGCACAGTCAAATAACTTAGGCTTCTGGTCATGGAATCTTAGAACTACAGAATCACATTATTTGATTTATGGATTCACGTTAGGATAGTGGTCCAAAATTTAACGTTTGGAGATCTGAATCTTGGAAATACAGAGAACCACAAACTCCAGTATTAAAAGATTGCTATAATGTATCTGGTTAAAATGTTAAACATTTTTTTTCCCTTTGAAAAAACGTAACAGGATGCAACCTGGATTTTCGTAGCTTCGTTACTTTGGAAGAAGGAAGTCGGGAGGTTTCTGAGCGAGTGAAAAGCCTCTCGCGTCTTTCGAGCATGAATCCGCAGAGGAAGGTCTTTATGCAAACCGTTCAATTTGCTTCCACACCCGGGTTGCCGGAGCGAGGATCTGAACTCTTTGCCTCTTTCTTCCGAAGGCAGTTGCCCAATGCTTGGTGGGGCTGAACATGCCCGGAGCTCATCTCCACGAAGAACGCGACTAAAGCCCCTGAAGGCCGCCGCCCGCACTCTCGCGGCTCTCTCCGCCCAGCCCTCCACCCGCAGCCCCGCGGAAAGCTGCGTCTCGGCCGGAGCCTGAAATCCTAAGGGTAGAACGCCCCACCCCTGAGATCCGCACATGCTTTCCCGCCCCAGTTCTCAGAGGAGAAAATTGAGGGCTTGTGACCGGGAAGGGACAGGCCCAGGTTGTCCCTGCGAACCCAGACCTGCGGGGCCGCCGCCGCAGGCGGTCTTGAGCTAGGCCGAATCAGGGCTTAGGGAGCTGGCGGGAAACGAACTCCGAAACTGGACACCCGCGAAGCGGACGGGTCCCGTCTGCCCGCCCCTTCCCCGGGAGACTCGCCTTCCCAGAGCGCCGCCAACCCCGGCCCCCACCTCTCGAAGCCCTCCGTCCCGCTGCGGGAAGGGGCTGCTCGGCTGCCCCCGGAGGTCTTGGGAGCCACTTGGAGCCTTCCTGGCTGGGCGAACTGGAGGAGAAGGTTGCCGCGAGAGGCAGAAGCCTAGCCTCCATCCTCTTTAAGCTGTGAGTCACTCCACATCATATACAGAGGGGTCCCGAGCCACCCAAAGATAAAAGATTGGAGGGCGGGGGGGACACGTGTTGCGGCCTTTCCCTAAATATCAGCAATTGAGATACAAAACCTCGGTACAGTGGAGGAACCCGGAACCCACCGAGGGAAAGTGGCTACCTCTGGTACATGTCGAAGAAACGCACTCCCACCAGAGACGCAGGCAGGTGTGAGGTTCGGCTAAACTGCGAAGTCGCGGTGGAACCGTGGCAAGTCACCTCCTCTATCGGACCTAGGAATCCTGCCTGAAGGATGAGGGACTGGATGGGGAATGGCCAGGGCAGCCTTGAGTTGGGGTTTGAAAATAAATCATCCTTGAAAGACCTTGGAAGCCAGTCACCTGGAGCGTCTTCTCCCTTCCTCGTCCCCCACCCTCAAGAACCAAGCGCCCCTCAGCCAATTCTCACCCTCTCCAGCCAAAAAAGGTGAGGCGAGCCCTTCCTTTCACCTGCGGGTCCCAGCCTTCTATAGAGGCTGGTAAAGTCCCGAAGCGCTGAGTTCGGGCGCCGAGGTCTCCAGAGACAGTTCCTGGCCTCTCCCGACCTCAGTCTCCCCGTCGGCGCGCAGAGAGGACCGGCCCAGGAGACCTCCAAGGGACCTCCATGCTCAGACCGTGTGGTGTACCCGCCGCGCCGCCACAGCATCTCCTACCTGGGGAGGTGCGCCGAGGCCCAGGGGGCGGGCAGTCGGGGGGCGGGCGGGGAACGGGCACCGCCCCAAGCTTCCTGGCGCCTTTAAGGAGGAGAAACCCGCGGAGGGAGGAGCCGGTCCGGGTGTGTGCAGGGAAGCGCCTCGCCAGCGGTCTTGGCGGCTTGAGGCCAACCCTGCGGAGAGGAACAGTCGCCGGCCACCCCGCCTGGCCCGCGCTGCAACCTCGCCGCCGTCGCCTTGCCTCGCCTCCTTGCCCTCCGCGCCTTCGGCGGCCCCGGCCACAGGGGCGCCGCCTAGGCGGCCCCCACCAGAGTGTCCCCACGCCTGCACTAACTGCTCTCGTTTCAGACCTTGGTGCCCGCAGCCTCCTCTGCGCTCAGGACCTCGACGGTTATCCTCAGATCAGCAGGAAGCCCAGAACTGATGCAGGCGCCCCAGCCCAGGACCAATTCCAGACCCCGTGACCTCCTGGCACCAGCGCGCAAAGGACCCCTCAGCCCGCGACAGGAGCCTCGTCCGGGTCCCAGCGTCGCTGCTGGCGCCTGGCTTCGAGCTCCAGAACACGAGCAGAGCCGTCGGTGGGCGGGACACTCTTGAGCCTCTGTCCGCACTGAGCCAGCCCGGAAACTACGGGCGCCAAAGCTCCTGCGCGCCCCTGCCACGAAAGCTGTGCTCCCGGTGCCAGCTGCGAGGACACCCTGAGCTTTCTAAAGAGGGCCCCAGCGTCGGTTCCCGTTACCCTGCATCCCGGGCCCCGCAGCTCCCAGCCCCTCGACAGCAGCGGGCAGCGGGGACGCCCCAGGGACGCGGGACGGCTGCGCCATGACGGCGGAGAGCGGGCCGCCACCGCCGCCACCGCCGCAGCCGGAGGCGCTGGCGGCCGTGAAGGAGGAGCGC